>NW_027556098.1:40615233-40999648 GCF_003287225.1 Phascolarctos cinereus | reverse complement strand
TTCATTCAAGAATATCCGTACCATACAAAACTTCTCATCTCACTACTTAACTGTTGATCCTCACTACTCTACAGATGAAGAAATCCTTTTCTTTCCTATACCCATAAATAGCTTTTAAAGCTCTTACAATTAGCTATTAACCCTTAAAGGGGTATTTAAAAGGTCTTAATATAAATAGCAACTCTTTTATTTTTTTAATTTATGGAATAAAACATTTTCATAACATAGTACAATAAAAAAGATGATTGCACATGAAACCACAAACTGACGATGTATAACCTGCTATTCCTTTTAAATACACAAGATTATCAAGAAAATTTCCTTCCCCTTCCTTTTTTTTCTCCCATGCCCTGGCTCAGAGATGGCTACCAATAGACACATATAGGAATATACATATATATGTGTGTGTATGTGTGTGTGTGTATGTATATATGTATATGTATATATATATATATACACACATACATACATATATATATATATATATACGCACACACACATATATATGTAATATCATTCTATATGCACTTCTATTTTTCACTTCTCTGGATGCTGATAGTCTCTTTCTTCATATGTATTTTATAGTTAATATGGATACTTATAATAGTCAAAACAGTTATTTGCTCAAAGTTGTTCTTAAAACAATATTGCTGGGGCAGTAGTTGGTGCAGTGGATAGAACACAGGCCCTGGAGTCAGGAGGACTGTGTTCAAATCCCAGCCTCAGACAGGTAACACTCACTAGCTGTGTGACCCTGGGTAAGCCACTTAACCCCAATTGCCTTCACAAAAACAAACAAACAAACAAAAAATATTGCTGCTACTATACTTAACATTTTCTGCTTATTCACTCTTTATTATTTCATGCAAGTCTTTTGAGGTTTTTCTGAGATAACTGAGTTCATAATTTCTTATAACACAGTAGTATTCCCATTACAACCATATACCATAACTTGTTCAGCCATTCCACAATTGATGGGCATCCCTGCTATTTCCAGATCTTTGCCACCATAAAAGGAGCCGCTATAAAAATCTTAAACATTTTTTTAAACATTTTTATTTTAAAATTTTGAGGCTAAATTCTATCCCTCCTTTGTTCTTCCTCTCCCCCCTGAGATGGTAAGGAATCAGATATAGGTTATACATGGACAATTATGTAAAACATTTCCATATTGGTCATTTTGTACAAGAAGACTCAAATAGAAGAAAAATAACAAAAGAAAAAGAAAGTGAAAAATACCATGCTTCAGTCTGTATTCAATCAATATCAGTTCTTCCTCTGGAGGGATAATATGCTTCATCATTAGTCCTTTGGGATTGTCTTGGATCATTATGTTGCTGGGAATTGCTAAGTCATATCACAGCTCTTTTCAAACAATATTGCTATAAGGGCAGCTAGGTGGTGCAGTGGATAGAGCACTGGCCCTGGAGTCAGGAGGACCTGAGTTCAAATCTGGCCTCAGACATACAACATTTACCAGCTGTGTGACCCTGGGCAAGTCACTTAAACCCATTGCCTAACCAAAACAAAACCAAACAATATTGCTATTACTGTTTATAATGTTCTCTTCGTTCTGTCAATTCACAATGCATCAGTTCATGTAAGTCTTTCCAGATTTTTCTGAATCATCCTGCATGTCATTTCTTATAGCACAATAGTATTCCACTAAAATCACATACCACAACTTGTTTAGCCATTCCCTGATTGCTGGGCAATGCTTAGATTTCCAATCTTTAGCCACCGCAAAAAGAGTTGCTATAACTTTGGGATATCTACCTAGCAGTGGTATTGCTAGATGGAAGGGTACGCATAGTTTTATACCTCTTTGGGCATAGGTACAAATTCCTCTCCAGAATGATTGCATCAGTTCACAACTGTACCAACAGAAAATTAGTGTCCAGTCTTCCCGTATTCCCTCCAACATCCAACATTTTCCTTTTTGTCATATTAGCTGTGAGGTTGTGAGGTGGTACCTCAGAGTCGTTTTAATGTGCATTTCTCTGATCAGTAGGCATTTAGAGCATTTTTTCATATGACTATGGATAGCTTTTATTTTTTTTTGTCTGAAAACTGCCTGTTCATATGATTTGACCATTTATCAATTTGGGAATGACTTACATCCTTATAAATTTGACTCAATTCTCTTTATTTTGAGAATGAAGCCTTTATCAGAGATGCTTGTTGCAAAAAGTTTTCCTCAGTTTTCTGCTTTCCTATAATTTTGTTTGTATTGGGGGGCAGAGCCAGATGGCGGAGTGAAAGCAGCAACTTGCTTGAGCTCTTTCCCAAACCCTTACAAATACCTATAAAAAAATGGCTCTAAACAAATTCTAAAGCAGCAGAACCCACAAAAAGACAGAGTGAAACAAATTTCCAGCCCAAGACAACCTGGATGGTTGATCAGAAAGGTATATCGCTGGAAGCGCAGTGCAGTGGCGGGGGGGGGGGGGGGCACATGCAGGCCGCAGCAAACTTGGAGCAGGCTCAGAGGACTGAATTGCGGGCACCTATCGTGGTTTCCAGACTCCTGAATCCTTGAATGCCAAAGACAACTTAGAAGGTTGGTGGGAAAAGTCTGTTTCTGCGGTGCTGAGAGAAAAAGGCAGGGTCTCAGCTCCATTTCCTCAGAACATGGCCCTGGGGTGGGCAGCTGCTTCCCGAGCTTCC
This sequence comes from Phascolarctos cinereus, assembly GCF_003287225.1. Lineage (NCBI taxonomy): Eukaryota > Metazoa > Chordata > Mammalia > Diprotodontia > Phascolarctidae > Phascolarctos > Phascolarctos cinereus. The sequence continues at coordinate 40,996,981 of NW_027556098.1, read as the reverse complement.
AGCCCACAGACTGAGAGGGAATCAAGTGGCTGATTAGAGAGGAATTGCAGGAATCTCTCTGCTGTAGCTGAGGCAGGAATCTCTTGTTTTGCCCATGCTTGGATCTAGTTCACAGTTCTGCATGGGGTTTCTGGGGTGTGGAGGAGTGCTGGCATGGTGGGGCTTGCAGTGGCTATGGAGAGGAAACCTTCATAGTTCCAGGACAGAAAGGAGTGCTTGTGGTCACTAATAGACCACAGCACAGGCCAGAAAAGGAGTAAACAAATCACCCCTTATCATACCACCTTGCAAGAACTAAACATTTACAGGTCCCTACAAGTATCTCTGAAAAGAGCTGTATAAACCCCTGAAGCCTGGAACAGTACATTCTCCACATTGGAAGCAGACTCTTACCTTAAAAAAGAGTTTAAAACTCAAGTAACTGGCTGGGATCATGAGTAAGCAGGGCAAAAAGAGTCAGACTATACCATCTTACTTTGGTGAAAAAGAAGATCAAAACATACAACCAGAAGAAGACAACAAACTCAAAGCTCCTACATCCAAAGCCTCCAAGAAAAATATGAATTAGTCTCAGGCCTTGGAAGAGCTCAAAAGGGATTTTGAGAAGCAAGTAAGAGAAGTAGAGGAAAAACTGGGAAGAGAAATGAGAGTAAAACAAGAAGATCATGAAAAACAAGTCAACAGCTTGCTAAAGGAGACCCAAAAAAATACTGAAGAAAATAACACCTTGAAAAATAGCCTACCCCAAATGGCAAAAGAGGTCCAAAAAGCCAATGAGGAGAAGAATGCCCTAAAAAGAAAAATTGGCCAAATGGAAAAGGAAGTCCAAAAGATTACTGAAGAAAATACTTCCTTAAAAATTAGAATAGAGCAATTGGAGACTAGTGACTAGAGAGGAGGCTAGAGAAATCAAGAAACTGTAAAACAAATCCAAAAGAATGAAAAATTAGAAAACAATGTGAAATATCTCATTGGAAAAACAACTGACCTGGAAAATAGATCCAGGAGAAGGAATTTAAAAATTATTGGACTATCTGAAAGCCATGATTAAAAAAAGAGGCTAGACATCATCTTCAAGAAATTATTAAGGAATACTGTCCTGATATTTTAGAACCAGAGGGCAAAATAGAAATAGAAAGAATCTACTGATCACCTTCCTGAAAGAGATCCCCAAAGGAAAACTCCTAGGAATATTGTAGCCAAATTCCAGAGTTCCCAGGTCAAGGAGAAAATATTACAAGTTGCCAGAAAGAAACAATTCAAGTACTGTGGAAACACAATCAGGATAACAAAAGATTTAGCAGCTTCTACATTAAGGGACCAGAGGGCTTGGAATATAATATTCTGGAGGCCAAAGGAGATAGGATTACAACCAAGAATCACCTACCCAGCAAAACTGAGTATAATCCTTCAAGGGAAAAAAATGGTCATTCAGTGAAATAGAGGACTTTCAAGCATTCTTGATGAAAAGACCAGAGCTGAATAGAAAATCTGACTTTTAAATACAAGACCTGAGAAGCATGAAAAGGTAAACAGGAAAGAGAAATCACAAGATGTTGAACTGTTTACATTCCTACATGGAAAGATGATATTTATAACTCATGAGACCTTTGTCAGTATTAGGGTAGTTGGAAGAAAAAAATTATATGCATGGATAGATAGATAGATAGATAGATAGATAGATAGATAGATAGATAGATAGAGGGTACAGGGTGAGTTGAAGATTAAGGGGTCATATCTAGAGAATAAAATTAAGGGATGAGAGGGGATTGTATTCAGAGAAGAAGAAAGGGAGAGATAGAATGGGGTAAATTATCTCACAAAAAAAGAACAGAAAAGAAAATGCTTTTACAGTGGAGAGGAAATGGGGGAAGGTGAGAGGGAATGAGTCAATCTTATTCTCATAGGATTTGGCTTACGAAGGAATAACATACACATTCAATTGGGTAAGGAAATCTGTTTTACCCTGTAGGAAAATAGGGGGAGAAGGGGACAAGAGAGCGGGGGGATGATAGAGAGGAGGGCAGATTGGGAAAGGGGGTAATCAGAAGCAAATATTTCTGAGGAGGGACAGGGTCAAAAGAAAGAATAAAATAAATGGGAGGGCAGAATAGGATTAAGGGAAATAGAGTTAGTTTTTCACAACATGTCTACTATGGAAGTGTTTTGCATACCTGCACATGTATAACCTGTATTGAGTTGCTTGCCTTTTCAATGAGGGTGCTTGGGGAGGGAGGAAGGGAGAAGAATTGAAGCCTAAAGTTTTAGAAACATATGTTTAAAAAAATGTTTTCACATGCTACTGAGAAATAAGAAATACAGGAAATGGGGTACAGAAGTCTGTCCTGCCCTATAGGAAAATAGAAGGGGAAGAGGATAAGAGAAGGGGGGAAGAGATAGAAGAGAGGACAGACTAGGAGAAGGGATATTCAGAATGCATGCCATGTTGTGGTGGGGGAGGGGTGAGATGGGGTGAAAATTTGGAACTCAAAATCTTGTGGAAGTAAATATTGAAAACTGAAAATAAATAAATTTATATTAAAATAAATGGTTGTATTGGTTTCATTTGTGGAAAAATGTTTTAATTTTATATCATCAAAATAATTTAATTTATATTTTTAATGCTTTCTATACCTTCTTTTGTCCTAAATTCTTCCCTTTTCCATAAATCTGACAGATAAACTATTGCATGCTCTTTTAATTTGCTTATGGTATTACCCTTTATGTGTAAATCATGCACCCATTTTGACCTTATGTTAGTATATAGTGTGAGATATTGGTATACGCCTTTTTGTGCCATATTGTTTTCCAGTTTTCCAAGCATTTTTTGGCAAATAATGAGTTTTTGTTCCAAAATTTGGATCTTTGGCGTTATCATATATTAGATTACTATGGTCATGTAATTTGTACCTAATCTTTTCCACTGATCTGCCTGTCTGTTTTTTAGCTAGTAACATACTATGTTGATAATTACTGCTTTGTAATACAGTTTGAGATCTGGTATGGCTAGACCACCTTCTTTCATATTTTTTTTTTCACTGATACCTTTGATATCCCTGAGCTTTTGTTCTTCCAGATGAATTTTGCTATTATTTTTTCTAGCTCTATAAAATAATTTTTGATAGTTTGATTGGTATGGCACTGAATAAATAGATTTAAGTAGAATGTACTTTGTATTACATTGGCTTGGCCCACTCATGATCAATTAATATTTGTCTAATTGTTTAGATCTGACTTTATTCATGTGAAAAGTGTTTTATAGTTGTGTTCATATAGTTCTTAGGTTTGTCTTGGCAGGTACACTCTCAAGTATTTTATACTGTGCACAGTTATTTTAAATAGAATTTCTCTTACTATCTCTTGTTGCTGGATTTTGTTGGTAATATATAGAAATGCTGATGACTTATGCAGGTTTATTTTATATCCTGCAACTTTGCTAAAGTTGTTAATAATTTCAAGTAGATTTTTAATTGATTCTCTAGGATTTTCTAAGCATAACATCGTATCATCTGCAAAGACTGACAGTTTTGTTTCCTCATTGCCAATTCTAATTCCTTTAATTTCTTTTACTTTTCTTACTGCTCTAGCTACCATTTCTAGTACAATATTAAATAATAGAGGTGATAAGGGGCATCATTGCTTTACCCCTGATTGTATGGGAAGGCTGCTAGCTTATCCCTATTACATATAATACTTGCTGATAGTTTTAAATAGGTATTGCTTTTCCTTTTAAGAAATGCCCTCTTTATTCCTATGTTCCCTAGTGTTTTTAAAAAGGAATGGGTACTGTACTTTGTCAAAAGCTTTTTTGCATCTATTGAGATCATCATATGATTTTTGTGGTTTTGTTATTGATATGGTCAATTATGCTATGAGTTTTCCTAATATTAAACTAGCCCTCCATTCCTGGTATAAACCCCACCTGGTCATAGTGTATTACCCTCATGATAAGTTGCTGTAATCTCTTTGCTAATATTTTATTTCTATTTTTTGCTTCAATATTCATTAGGGAAATTGATCTATAATTTCCTTTCTCTGTTTTGGAGACTCTTCTTTTGGTGTCAGCACCATATTTGTGTTGTAAAAGGAATTTAGTAGAACTCCTTCTTTGCTTGTTTTTCAAATAGTTTATATAGCATTGGTATTTGTATATTTCATAGAATTCACCTATGAATCCATCTGGTCCTGGGGATTTTTTCATTGGAAGTTCATTGAGGCTTGTTCAATTTTATTTTCTAAGACTGGATTATTTAGCATTTTATTTCTTCTTCTGTTAATCTGGCTAATTTATATTTTGACAGATATTCATGCTTTTCATTAATATTGTCAAATTTATTGGCATATAATTCACAAAATAGCTCCCAATAATTTTTAAAATTTCCTTTTCATTGGTGATGAGTTCACCCCTTTCATTTTTGATACTAGTAATTTGGTTTTCTTTTTTTCTTTTTTAAAAAAAAAATTAACCAATGATTTATCTTTTTTTCCCATAAAACCGCTTCTTGTTTTAATTATTAGTTTTCTACTTTCAATTTTATTCATCTCTCCTTTGATTTTTAGGATTTCCAATTTTGTGTTTAATTGAGGATTTTTAATTTGTTCTTCTTATAGTTTTTTAGTTGCATGTCCAATTCATTCATCTGCTTTTAAAATTTTTTTTTTATTGATATAAGCAATTAGAAATATAAATTTCCCCCTAAGTGCCACTTTGGCTGCATCCCATAAATTTTGGTATGTTATCTTCTTGTGATTTTCTTAAATGAAATTATCTATTGTTTCTATGAGTTGCTCTTTGACCCACTTGGTTTGTAGGATTAGATTATTTAATTTTCTATTAATTTTTAATCTGTCTTCCCATTGTCCATTATGGAATGTAATTGCTATCAACATTCTAGAACATATAGGTTATTTTCCTTTTTCCCTAATCATCTTTGGAAATAGACTTCATACTGTTATTGCTGGCAGTTTAATAACTCTTTGGGTATAATTCCAGATTGCTCTCCAAAATGGTTAAATCAGTTGACAATTTTACTAATAACAAATTAGTGTCCCAATTTTTCCACATCCCCTCCAATATTTGTCACTTTTTCTTTCAATCATTTTAGCCAACCTGATAAATATAAAATGATATCTCAAGGTTGTTTTAGTTTGTATTTCTTTAATCAATTATGATTTAGAGCATTTTTATGACTATACATTATTTTGATTCCTTCATTGGGAAACTGCCTGTTCATATCCTTTGACTGTTTGTTAATTGGGAATTGATTCCTATTCTTATATATTTGACAAAGTTCTTCATATATTTTAGATATGAGACCTTTATCTGAGAAATTGTCTATAAAAATTTTGTTCCCAATTATCTGCTTTCCTTCTGATCTTGACTATATTTGTTTTATTTGTACATGACCTTTTTAATTTAATGTAATCAAATGATCCATTTTATTCCTAACTTTGCTCTCTATCTCTTGTTTATTCAGATGAGGTCAAAATGAATAAATGACCTAGATATCAAGAGAGATATTACAAGAAAATCTGAACATGGAACATATCACTTACAGATTTATGGATGGGTGAACAATTTATGAATAAACAAGAGATATTAGTCTAAGGCCAGTTTCTGTCATATCATTTTCCAGTTTTTCCAACAATTTTTAGCAAATAATGAATGCTTATCCCAAATCTCTTTAAACTAAAAAACTTCCAAGCTCATCAAACTGACCATCTCTGGGTTATGCAGACCAATGTAACCATTTATGGACTCATTGGGATGCTTCTCTGTCCAATGAGAACTGAGATCACACAATATATTTCGGGTACACTCTTTAGGCACTTCACCAGGATACCACAGTGGCTACAAAGTCTCCATGCTTTTCCTTCTCAAGCCAGAGGTGGCAGCAGAGACCTCTATGGAAAAGCTTTACCTTTCTCCACCTCTAAGTAGAGCTGAAGTGCACAGCTGTCACTGGAGCATCATGCAATCAGTTCACCTATGTGATAACTGTCGCCAGTGAGTTCTCTCTGACCAGTCAAGAATCATTCTCTCGAAGCCATTTCGCAGTTAACTCCTACTAATTACAATAGTTCTAATGGAATAGCTTTTTAGCCCCTGTTTTTTCTTCAGTGCTCCTCAGAGAATGAGGAAGGTTCCTTTTCCCCGTGCTGCTACTGTTGTTTCTTATCCTTCTCATATTGCTCTCTCCCAGTATTAACTGTAGGAGCAGTGGTTTAAAGTAAAGCCTCCTGAATCTAACACCTTTTGCTTAAAAATATCAGAACTCCCCAAGTTTAACTTTCAAATTAAATCCATTTTTGAATCATATCTCTGTCTCCAAAAGCTTATATTTCCTACTCTTAGAGTTTTGTCTTCTTTAATCATAAAACATACATACACAAATTAGCAGAGGTACAAATCATTTCTCTTCAGATCTCTAACAAGACCTCCTGTATATTTTGTGCCATTGAGACCATTTCTTCATATTCACGGTATTATGTTGAAATTAAATCAAAGATTCTTGTCTGCCTCCTTATAATGTCAAATGATTACTATGAAAGTGCAACATCACTCCACATTCTTAACAAATAAATCCAAGTCCTCAGATTCATACTGAATATAATTTTCTTTCCAAAACTATCTAAAATCTCTTTTGAAAGTTATTTTCTTATACATATCAGTAGTTAATACAACACATTTTTCTACTAATCAAAATATTCATTCATAAAAACATCTTACATATTTTTAAATAAATTAATTTATGTATTTTTAGTTTTCTACATTCACTTCCACAAGATTGACTTCCAATTTTCTTTCCTTCTCTCCCCTCTCCCTACCCTTCATCCTATCCTGACCCCCCATTTGTTCTGTTTTCTCTTTTGACCCTGTCCCTCCTCAGAAGTGATTGCTTCTGATTACCCCCTCCCCCAATCTGCCCTCCCCTCTGTCATCCCTCTGCTCTCTTGTCCCCTTCCATTCACCCATTTTCCTGTAGGGTAAGATAGATTTCCATACCCAATTGAGTGTATATGTTATTCCTTCCTTAAGCCAAATCCTATGAGAATAAGATTCGCTCATTCCCTCTCACCTTCCCCATTTCCCCTCCACTGTAAAAGCCTTTTCTTGTCTGTTTCATGTGAGATAATTTACCCCATTCCACTTCTCCCTTTCTCCTGCTCCCAATATAATCCTCTCTCACCCCTTAATTTTATTCTCCAGATATCACCCCTTTGTCTTCAACTCACCCTGTACCATCTATCTATCTATCTATCTATCTATCTATCTACTATCTAACCATATATGTATACATACATATAATTTTTTCCCCTCCAACTACCCTAATACTGACAAAGTCTCATGAGATACAAATATCATCTTTCCATGCAGGAATGTAAACAGTTCAACCCTAATAAGTCTCTTGTGATTTCTCTTTCCTGTTTACCTCTTCATGTTTCACTTGAGTCTTGTATTTGAAAGTCAAATTTTCTTTTCAGCTCCGGTCTTTTCAGCAAGAATGCTTGAAAGTCCTCTATTTCACTAAATATCCATTTTTTCCCCTGAAGGATTATACTCAGTTTTGCTGGGTAGGTGATTCTTGGTTGTAATCCTATCTCCTTTGGCCTCCAGAATATTATATTCCAAGCCCTCTGGTCCCTTAATGTAGAAGCTGCTAAATCTTTTGTTATCCTGATTGTGTTTCCACAATACTTGAATTGTTTTTTTCTAGCTACTTGCAATATTTTCTCCTTGACCTGGGAACTCTGGAATTTGGCTACAATTTCCTAGGCATTTTCCTTTGGGGATCTCTTTCAGAAGGTGATCAGTGGATTCTTTCAATTTCTATTTTGCCCTTTGGTTCTAAAATATCAGGGCAGTTTTCCTGATAATTTCTTGAAGGATGATGTCTAGGCTCTTTTTTTAATCATGGCTTTCAGACAGTCCAATAATTTTTAAATTCCTTCTCCTGGATCTATTTTCCATGTCAGTTGTTTTTCCAATGAGATATTACACATTCTCTTATGTTTTTTCATTCTTTTGGATTTGCTTTAGTGTCTTGATTTCTCATAAAGTCACTAGCTTTCAATTGCTCCATTCTAATTTTTAATGAAGTATTTTCTTTAGTAAGCTTTGGCAAATTCTGCTTTTGAAGGCATTCTTCTCCCATTGGCTTTTTGGACCTCTTTTGCCATTTGAGTTAGGCTATTTTTCAGTGTTATTTTCTTCAGTATTTTTTGGGTCTCCTTTAGCAATTGCCTTGTTTTTCATGATTTTCTTACATCACTCTCATTTCTTTTCCCAATTTTTCCTCTACTTCTCATTCTTTAGGTAAATTAATACTAACAATTCCTCAAAACTGGATATAAAGTACTGAGTAGTTCTAAATAACCAAATTTTGCTGGGGGGGAGGCATCCAAATGTAGTGGGATTTTTCAAACATATCCTAAATTTTGGCAAGACCCTTACTACCCTGGTAACAGATATGTTAATACAATTTTATGAAAATCCCCTTGGATCAACAATCAATTATCTGCTTGTTCAGAACTATATTTTTAATCCTTACCCAAAGCTTCTTATAAGAGAAATTATTGTCCTTTTCAACCTAACATAATGGTCAGTATCATTACCTCTTCTATCATTCCCTGAGCAGCTCCTTGTACAAATAGCTATGGAGCTGGCATGTATCCCATTCAGAATTTACCAGTTGATCAGCCCAAGTCTTTATATAGTGGTCTGGTGGTGAAGGCTTACATCTAAACTTTTATGCAATTCAGCATGCCATGCAAAAAGCAGGATCTAGTTGCACCCAAAGCTGACTAGTCCTAAAGATTCAGGTATCCTAGGGAGGAGGCATTAATGTAATTCACTTAAAATCATCTCTCTAAGTCTCCTTTCTTACTGTCCTTAATCAAGGAACTGGCTATAAAATGTATATATGCATGTATGTATGCATATGTATATATGTATATACATATATATGTGTATGTGTATATATACACATATATATATATTCATAAAGGCTACATATGCATATCTTTTATCTAACTGAAAATGGATATAGGGGATGATCACTATCAGGAGCCTTCAATTAATTGAATGGATTTTATAAAAGCAAATCAGCTGTAGTTATCCAGGTAAATGGAGTTCTGCAACTGATAAATGCTCTAAATCAAGGTTTTTCAAATTGTTCTGAGGTTTGAGGAACCCTGAAACACCTCAAAAAATAACCTTATATTGATTGTTAAGTAGAGTTAAAAATAATGATTTTTGAGTTTACTACAAGGGATGTGTATTGCTCTAAGCCACATAGTAGAGTACGTCCTCATTGGCCAGTTGTATGGATTCATTGGCTTTTTGCAGCCTCTGAGTTTCTTAATATTAAAATCTGCCTACCCTCTACTTTCTCCATAGTTGAAATTACTCCACAAGGAGTAAAGAGTAAGGGATGGGCCAAGGAGAAAGAAAGAAGCACTTGACTAAGCCTGAGGTTCTTTTATCATCTGCTAATTTCAAGTCATGATTATTCCCATATTTAAACCCAATTTTAGTGGTGCTCAAGGTATTTTTCTAAGGGAAATCTGGAAATCAGAGAGTATACCTTCTACTTGTATCTTTAACATTGTCACCTCCCTTAACATTGACTTCTTTATCTAGTTAACAAATCCATTAAATGATGCTCTAACTTCAGAGTTCACCTTTTAAAAATCAAAAACTTTTTGCTTCTTCTAATTCTTTAATATCAAGGACTATTTATTCTTACTCTCTGTGTTGGCAATGCAACTTTTTTTCCCTATAGATATTAGTAAACACCAGGAATTATTTCTCTAGTCCTCAAATATTTGTCATGCTATTTCTATGTTATCTATAGGAAGCTTTATTACCACAAAAAAGTTTTTTTAAAACTGCCTTTGACACTAGGGAGAAAGATCTATTTCTGGTCAGCCTATTGACTCACTATCCCTTTTCTTCCACAACACCATCCCTTTACTTAAAAATGATTTAATCATGAATCCATTACTTAACAAAAATGAACCTCTGCTCACAGTGCTAAAGATTAAAGACAAAATGTTAAACAGATTAAAGGTTTAAAAATGCATAAGCAGTCATGGAATATAACATCCAATTAAGTCCCAACTTTAATAATTAAACCTTAAAAGAATACACTTCAAATTAATATAATAATAAAGATAAAATGTTATCCCTTCCTACCTTCACTGGGACCAAATCAGAAAACTCAAGAAAATCACTCCAAGATAGTAAACTCTAGCAATCCCATGATAACCAATCATCTTGCTTTTCTAGGAAGCAGTAAATGTCAGCAGTATTCTCTGACAGTTTTTTCTTCTCAGGGCTAATTATTTTATACTTCAAGTCTCTGGATATTTAAAACTGAGGTAAAGGATGGTGACTAAAGTTGAGATACTTACTCTACAACCATAACAGAGAGAAGTTAGAAACATAAGCATGCTCTCATTTTCATTTCTCAATGATAAGGTGGGGCCATATGCTCATACCTAGTGATGTCAACTCCTACTGCAGGCATATTCAAGAGATATTAGAGCAAGGAAACAACTTAATGTGATGAAATTACTGTACAGGCTACTATGTCCAGGTGAGAGGTGATGAATACAGCTTCATTGGTGCAAATAAATGTAATGCCTTTGAAATTAGTGGAAATGATTCAATATACATGAAAAAGAAAAATGTATTCTACAGGTTCAATAAATTTTAAGATTAGTTTGACAGATTTTTAAAAATATAAGATAGAAATAGATCTTATTAACTATAAAATATCATACATATCCAGCTAAGTTTGATAAATATGACTCAAGTATGGTAAAATTCAATTTAGTATCTATTATAAAATGATTTTATATTGAATTTAATGTGAGCAAGAGTTCAATTAACACAAGTGTGAGCTAGTCAAAGGTTTTAACATGCTGCTATATGTTGTCAGTTTGTATTTGCCTATCATGTGTATGTTTTCTGTTTCTGTAAACCACATTACAATTTTTTTTTGCAAAGCAATTGGGGTTAAGTGACTTGTCTAGAGTCACACAGCTAGTAACTGTCAACTGTCAAGTCTGAGACTGGATTTGAACTCAGGTCCTCCTGACTCCAGGGCCGGTGCTCTATCCACTTCACCACCTAGCTGCCCTAGTGTTTTAATTTTTGAAGGAGCTCTTGAAAATGGACAAAAGGAAGAATAAAAACTGCAGCACAGTCACACACACACACACACACACACACTCACACACTATATTACTTATTATATTAGAACAAAATTTTGATGTAATCAAATAGTTTTAAATGTTCAAAGTAACTCTAAAATAGGGTGAGATGACAGAATGCCTGAATCCACAGTAGGCAATATTATAAAATGTGCGGGTGAAAGAAAAGAAAAAAAGCAAAGGTACATGAGATTTTTGTGGTTAGCAAATAACTAAAAGGAATAAAAGTATTGCAATGACAGAAATGGAACATTTTTAGCTATATGAATTCAATATTGCATAAAAAATGGATTGCTCTTAGCAGAGCAGCCATTCAGCAAAGTTTTAAGTTCATGCAAGGCAGTTAAAAAAGTAAATGAAGTAGACAGTGAAAAAAAATTATTTCAATTGTTGATTGGTTCCACTACTTTAAAAAAAAACTGCGTAATATTAAAATTACCAAAGGCAGCCAGTAAAGATGAAAATGTGGTAGCTAAATATCCTGATGTTTTGAAGAAAATAATCAAAAAAGGATGGTTACATTGATCACAAATTTTTAATGTGGATAAAATGTATTCCCTCTGGGAAAAAGAAAAGATGCCTTTCAGAACTTATATTTCTAAGAAACAAAAAATTCTGAATTTAAAGGTATAAGATCACTTGATACGTTTAAAACTTAAACCAAAGCTTGTTTATAAGTCCCAAATCATCTATTGTTTCCTTTCCTTTGGTGATCAAATGAAAAGCATGGGTGACTAAGGCTGTTTCTGAAACAGATTTTCTAAGTTATTTTAGTCAAGCTGTTGAAAAATATTAGAAGAGCAATGGTCTTACGTTAAGGCATTATTGATTTTATAAAATATTCTAACTCATTCAAGTATATTTATTTTATCATGTGAGAATATATAACCATGAAAATTTGGCAAGATATGGATTAAACTCTCTGTACCTACCAGTGTATGTATGAAAATTTAAAGAAAGAGAAGACACTTTGGGGTATGCTGCAAAAATATTTTAAATGACAACAACATTTTCATCTGGTAATTAGTGTAGGTTTAAATTTAGGTGCAGTTTTCAGTATTTTGATTTGCAAATGTTTTACATGTGCTTTATATAAATATTCTATTTCTAATAAATCTGAAATAATTTTTAAATCCTTTGTTATTATAATACTACATTGAACAGCTAAATTTATCTTTTAAAGTATTAATTATTTACTTCCATCAGGCTAGAACCTATTATTATGTTTTATATATAATTGTAATTTCAAATGCCACAATTTGAATAATGTGATCACTTCATGGGATTCATTATTTGTACCACTCAGAACCTAGTTGTAATTATTTCTGTGCTTTTTGGTGAGGTATATTCACCATTTCTTAATCTATCAAGTCCATTCTCTGTCTCTTTTGAACAGCTGGTAGTTATATTTATAATATTATGTATAATAAACATGTGACCCTACCAAACTCTAACCTCAGAGCTTAGAATGAAAAAACAATTGACACATTTCCATGATTTTTACCAAGATGAAATTATTATCTTTCTTCCCTTTTCCTCTGATTCATTACTAACTCATACAATCAAATTATGGGGGAGATGGGAGCTCCAGTAAGCTTTGATTTAAGGTGCTTATTTGCACATAGGTTAATTTGAAGAATTTATTCCATAGAATATGTCCCATGTTTTTCTCCCCATGAAGAGTATTAGGTTATCTGAAATTCTCGTGAGTAACTTTTCTACTTACTATTAGAAAAGAAAAGATTCCATGATGAACTTTAGCTAAGTCAGTTTCTCTCTGTCTCTCTCTTCTCTCTGTCTCTGTCTCTGTCTCTGTCTGTCTGTCTGTCTGTCTCTCTCTCTCTCTCTTCTCTCTCTCTCTCTCTCTCTCTCTGTGTCTGTGTCTAAGTATGTATTTGTGTGTGAGCAGTATCTTTAGGCACAAAACATATCAATGGCACACCTCTGGAACATAAGCAAATATAATGAATGAAAGCTGTAGTTTTGTTATTGTCTTTCTGCTCCATTAATTAGTTTGTTCATTAGCAGGGGACAAATACAATTTTACAAACAAATATTCTATTACGGTAAATATGCATAAAAAGTTCCACAGTTCCACTATTTTCACTGACTGAAATATTGTCTTAATGCACAAAGTTCAGGGATACTTTAGAAATGGAAAGTGAAGCACACAGTGAAATTAACTGATTCAGATACTCTATTTTTTTCCCCAGAGTCGTGTTATGTTCTCATGGTGAGGCTGCATGGGGCATGAATTATTTTGTATTAGAAATATATTTATTAGTTTTTGTTTGCTGAAGTATGCAATGACTTTCTTTATGTAAAATTGCATGGTTCCCCTCTTCTTAGACCAGTAACATTAGCCAAAGAAGTTAAGACTACTGAAATTCTAGTTTTCTTTTATTGTGATCCAATAAAAATCATTAAGAAGACTTTAATACCATAAAAAATAATTGGAGCAGAGAGAATAATAAATTATACATCTATTCATTTGGGTGAATAAAATATCATATTTACAAAACTTTATTTAGATACAATACTGTACGATTATATTTGAGAAGATATAGCTAATGTACACAGTTTTCATCTAAATATGAGTTCATCCATTGATTTCAAGCACTATAAAGTTGGGCAGTAATTGGAGAATGGGTAATAGGCACTGTTCGCCAGTTGTGTGTAAGCTTAAACTGATAGCTCAGCAATTAGGAAAAATGAGCAGTAATTATACACATTTCACTTTCACTGATAGACAGATAGACCATTTTGTTCTCTTTGTTGGCAATCTGTCACCAAGTTTATTTCATTTTACTGTGTACTGTTTGTTTTATTTGGATTAAGCATAATTACAGGCTAGAAAATATGAAAGGAATGAAGGCTGTTATTTGTGTATGTTTAAAGGAATTATATAACCTTTCTCATATATATGTATATGTATATATAATATATATATATATATATATATATATATATAATTTTATATGTTATTAAAATGTCATAACCTTCTTCAGAATGCATTCAAGCAGAATTATGGTACAATGGAAAGAGCACTGGCTCTGTAATCAAAAGACTTGGCTTCAATTTCCACTGTTAAAATACAGGCACTTTGATGTCAGGTACTGTTCCCCTTTTGTCTTTGTATCTGTAATGCCTAAACACAGTGTTTGGAATGTAGAATACACAGTGCACAGTTATTGATTGGTGTATTCCATTTTTATTGATTGCTAACAGTGTGAATTTCGGCAAGTCAATTAACTTCTTTGGGCCTTAGTTTCCTCAATTGCTTCATGAAGAAGTCAGTTTACATAAATTCTGAGGCCCTTTCCAGATCTAGAGTTATGATCCTATATAGTTCTTATGATCAAGAATGTTTCACACATTTCCGCTTCCAGGAGACAAGATGGCAGAGTAAAAGCGTAGTCACTCTCACCTTCCCCTATTCACCTCTGAAAACCCAGAAAATATAACCCCAGAAAAAAACCCTGGAACAGCTGAACCAGAAGAAAGATGGAAGGCAGCAGTGCAATAGCCCAGGAGGAGATCCTGGTGCCTTGCCATTCTACAGTAAATGGGTCTCCCAGTGGCTCAGCAAAAATAAGGGAAGCAGCACTACAAAGAGCCCCAGGTGGATAAGTGCCCTGCAGCATTCATCTGAAAGGAGCTGAAGAAAGGAACCTAGAGTTGCCCTGAAGTTCCAGCCTTGCTGATTCCAGCCCAACACCAGGTAAGCTGTCAAACCCTCAGCCTCCAACTGCAACCAGGAGAGATCCTGAAGCCCAGGTGGTAGAGCAGGCAAACACCAACACCTGGACCTCTGAGTGCCTCAGTGAGGGCTGGGGAACCAGTGGAAACAAGCTCAGAAAACACCAGGTGCCTCACACTACCGCAAAGGAATCTCCCAGTGCATTAGCAGAAAAGGGAGGCACACTGCAAGGGGCCCCAGGCAGATAAACACCCTGCAGCACCCATCTAAAAGGAGCTGAAGAAAGCTAAAGGAAAGGAAAAGCAGGCAACCTAGAATTGCCTGAAAGTTCCAGCCTTGCTGATTCCAGCCCAACACAGGTAAGCTGCCAGAACCTACAGCCTCCAATTGCCAACATAAGAGGCCCCAGCACACAAAGCCAGTGACCAAGATCCAGGCTCCCCACACAAGAAGCTTTCGCCAGTGCCCTCTGTTCCCCAGCAGGAGAGCTCAATCTCTTTAAAGGCCAGGGAATAAAGAAACACCATGAGTAAAAAGAAACGTACCATAGATTCATATTATGAGAAGAGTGAAGATCAAGACAGAAATTCTGAAGAGGACAACATTGTCAACAAACCCACATCTGCAACAACAAAAGGGAATATGAACTGGTCTGAAGCCCAAAAAGCCTTCTTAGAAGAGCTCAAGAAGGATTTTAATAGTCAAATGAGAGAGGTAGAAGAGTCCTTCAAAAATACAATTGGCCAATTGGAAAAAAAATACACTGAAGAAAACAAGTCCCTAAAAACACAATTGGCCAATTGAAGAAGGAAGTACAAAAACTAACAGAAGAAAACAATCTGTTAAAAACTAGAATTGGACAAATGGAAACTAATGTCTCTATGAGAGAGCAAGAATCAGTCAAACAGAAACAAAAAATGAAAAAAAATGAAAATGTAAAATACCTCATCAGTAAAACAAGACCTGGAAAATCGATTCAGGAGAGACAATTTAAAAATTATTGGACTACCTGAAAATCATGATGAAAAAAAGAGCCTGGACAGTATCTTTCAGGAAATCATAAAAAAACTGCCCTGAAGTCCTAGAACCAGAAGGAAAATAACCATAGAAAGAATCCACCATCACCACCTGAAAGAGATCCCAAATTGAAATGCCAAGGAATATAATAGCAAAATTCCAAAATTACCAGATGAAAGAGAAGGTGCTGCAAGCAGCCAGAAAGAAACAATTTAAATATCATGGAACCACAGTCAGGATTACACAGGACCTTGCAGCTTCTACATTAAAAGACCACAGGGCATGGAACATGATATTCCTAAGGCAAAGGAGCTTGGAATGCAGCCAAGGATCAATTACCCAGCAAAAATGAGCATCATTTTTCAAGGGAGGAGATGGATATTCAATGAAATAGGAGACTTCCAAACTTTCCTGATAAAAAGACCAGAGCTCAACAAAAAATTTGATCTTCAAGTACAGGACTCAAGAAAAAAAGGTAAATGGGACAGAAAGATACAATGTTGTTTAAAAGGGGGCTGTTTACCCCTACAAGGGAATATGACACTTGCAACCTTGAGAACTGTATTGTTATTACAATGTTAAAGGAGTATACATAAAGAGGGTGGATATTAGTTGACTTTGATGTAATGATAAAAAAAAATCTAATCAAGTGGGTTAAATGGATCCAAAATAATTATCTGATCTTAGAAAATGTACTGAGAAAGGAGGAGGCAGACAAGGGTAAATTACATTACAGGAAAAGACACAAAATCCTATTACAGCAGAGGGAAAGAAGGGGTGGGGTGAGCATTGTTTGAACCTTACTCTCATCAGATTTGGCTCAAGAAGGGCATAATATAATCAGTTAGGTATAGAAATCTAACTTGCCCTATAGGCAGTAGGAGGGAAAAGGGGAAAGAAAAGGGAGGGGGAAGAAGGAGGGAAGAAGAAGCAGTAAGGTAAAGGGGAAGAAAAGGGAAAGGGATAAAAAGGGAGGAGGGACTGAAGGAGGGTGGTCAAAAGCAAAACACTAGTGAAGGGGGAAAGGAAAAGGAGAAAGAAAAGCATAAAAGGGGGAAAAGGATGGAGAAAAAGACACAGATAGTAATCATAACTGTGAATGTGAATGGGATGAACTCTCCCATAAAAGAAATGGATTGCAGAATGGATTAAAAACCATAATCCTACAATATGTTGTTTACAGGAAACACATTTGAAAAAGAGTGACACATACAGGGTAAAGGTAAAAGGCTGGAGCAGAATATATTATGCTCAGCTGAAGTAAAAAAAGCAGGGGTAGCAATCCTGATCTCAGACAATGAAAAAGCAAAAATAGATCTTATCAAAAGAGATAAGGAAGGAAACTACAGCCTGCTAAAAAACACCATAGACAATGAAGTAATATCATTACTAAACATATATGCACCAAATGGTATAGCATCCAAATTCTTACAGGAGAAGTTCAGGGAGTTACAGGAAGAA
This sequence comes from Phascolarctos cinereus, assembly GCF_003287225.1. Taxonomy (NCBI): domain Eukaryota; kingdom Metazoa; phylum Chordata; class Mammalia; order Diprotodontia; family Phascolarctidae; genus Phascolarctos; species Phascolarctos cinereus. The sequence continues at coordinate 40,979,583 of NW_027556098.1, read as the reverse complement.
ATAGACAGCAAAACTATACTAGTGGGGGACCTGAACCTCCCCCTCTCTGCACTAGATAAATCTAACCACAAAATAAACAAGAAAGAAGTTAAGGAGGTGAATAGAACATTAGAAAAGTTAGGTATGATAGACCTCTGGAGAAAACTGAATGGGAATAGAAAGGAATGTTTTTTTTTTTCTTAGCAGTACATGGCACATATACAAAACTGACCATTACTAGGGCATAAAAACCTCACAATCCAATGCAGAAAGGCAGAAATATTAAATACATCCTTTTCAGATCATGATGCAATAAAAACTATATGTAATAAAGGGCCATGGAAAGATAGACTACAAAATAATTGGAAACTAAATAATCTAATCCTAAAAAATGATTGGGTCAAACAACAAATCATAGAAACAATCAATAATTTCATTCAAGAGAATGACAATAATGAGACAACATACCAAAACTTATGGGATGCAGTGAAAGCAGTTCTTAGGGGAAGTTTTATATCTCTAAATGCTTACATAAATAAAATAGAAAAAGAGGAGATTAATGAATTGGGCATACAACTAAAAAAACTAGAAAAAGAACAAATTAAAAATCCTCAACTAAACACAAATTAGAAATATTGAAAACCAAAGGAAAAATTTAAAATTGAAATTAAGAAAACTATTGAACTAACAAATAGATTTAAGATCTGGTTTTATGAAAAAACAATAAAATAGATAAGCCTTTGGTTAATTTAATTAAAAAAAAAGAAAGAAGAAAACCAAATTACTAGTATCAAGAATGAAAAGGGTGAAGCTACCACCAAGGAAGAGGAAATTAAAACAATAATTAGGAATTATTTTGCCCAACTATATGCCAACAAATTTGACAATCTTAGTGAAATGGATACATATTTACAAAAATATAAATTGCCCAGATTAACGAAGAGGAAGTAAAATACTTAAATAACCCCATCTCAGAAAAAGAAATTGAACAAGCCATTGATGAACTCCCTAGGAAAAAATCTCCAGGGCCAGATGGATTTACATGGAATTCTATCAAACATTTAAAGAACAATTAATTCCAATACTATATAGACTATTTGGGAAAATAGGTGAAGAAGAGACTTACCAAATTCTTTTTATGATACAAATATGGTGTTGATACCTAAACCAGGAAGAGTCAAAATAGAGAAAGAAAATTATAGACCAATTTCTCTAATGAATATAGATGCAAAAATTTTAAACAAAATATTAGCAAATAGATTACAGCAACTTATCACAAGAATAATACACTATGACCAGGTAGGATTTATACCAGGAATGCAGGGTTGGTTCAATATTAGGAAAACTATCAGCATAATTGAGCATATCAACACAAAAACCAACAGAAACGACATGATTATCTCAATAGATGCAGGAAAAGCTTCTGATAAAATACAACACCCATTCCTAAAAACATTAGGAAGCATAGGTATAAATGGAGTCTTCCTTAAAATAATAAATGCCATCTATCTAAAACCTTCAGCAAGAATAATATGTAATGGGCACAAACTAGAGGCATTTCCAATAAGATGGGGGTGAAACAAGGATGTCCATTATCACCACTGTTATTCAATATGTACTGGAAACTTAGCTTTAGCAATAAGAGAAAAAAAGAAATTGAAGGCATTAGAATAGGCAAAGAAGAAACAAAACTATCACTCTTTTCATGTGGTGTGATGATATACTTAGAGAATCCTAGAGAATCAGGTAAAAAACTACTTGAAATAATAAACACCTTTAGCAAATTTGCAGGCTATAAAATAAATCCACATAAATCAGCTGATATTTCTGTATATTACCAAATAAGCCCAATAGCAAAAGAAAGAAAGAGAAATCCCATTTAAAATTACTCTACACATTATAAAATATTTAGGAGTCTACCTCCAAAACAAACCCAGGAACTCTATGAACACAATTAAAACACTTTTCACACAAATAAAATCAGATCTAAATAATTGGAAAAACATCAGTTGCTCATGGGTAGGCGAGCTAATATAATAAAAATGACAATCCTACCTAAGCTAATTTACTTATTCAGTGCCATACCAATCAAACTACCAAAAAATTATTTTTAGAGTTAGAAAAAATAATAACAAGATTCATTTGGAAAACAAAAGGTCCAGAATATCAAAGGAACTAATGAAAAGAAATGCAGGGGAAGGTGGCCTAGCAATTCCAGATCTTAAATTGTATTATAAAGCAGCAATCATCAAAACTGCTTGGTACTGGCTAAAAATAGTGGTGATCAGTGGAATAGGTTAAATATGCAGATACAGTAGTCAATCTATTTTTTGATAAACCCAAAGACCCAGCTTCTGGGATAAGAACCCACTCTTTGAAAAAAACTGCTGGGAAAACTGGAAAAGAGTATGGCAGAAACTAGGCATAGACCCAAATCTCACCATATACCAAAATAAAGTCAAAATGGGTTCATGACTTAGATATAAAGGCTGATACATAAGTAAACTGGAGACAAGGAATAGTTTACCTATCAGATCTATGGAGAACAGAAGAATTCATGACCAAACAGGAGATAGAGAACATTATGAAAAGCAAAATGGATAATTTTGATTACATTAAATTGAAAAGTTTTTGCACAAACAAAGCCAATGCAACTAAGATTAGAAGGAAGGTAGAAAATTGGCAAAGAATTTTTACAACCAGTCTCTCTGATAAGGGCCTCATTTCTAAAATATATGGAGAACTAAGACAATTTTATAAGAATACAAGCTATTCCCCAATTGATAAATGGTCAAACGATATGGACAGACAGTTCTCAGATGAAGAAATTAAATCTATCTCTAGTCATATGAAAACATGCTCTAAATCATAGTTGATTAGAGAAATTCAAATCAAAACAACTCTGAGGTACCATATCACACCTATCAGACTGACCAACATGACAAAACAGGAAAATGATAAATGTTGGAGAAGATGTGGGAAAATTGGAACACTAATGCATTGTTGGTGGAGTTGTGAATCCAACCATTTTGGAGAACAATTTGGAACTATACTCAAAGGGCTATAAAAATGTGCATACCCTTTGATCCAGCAATTGCACTTCTAGGGTTATATCCCAAGGAGATCACACAAATGGTAAAAGGATCCACATGCACAAAAATATTCATAGCAGCTCTTTTTGTGGTGGCAAAGAATTGGTAATTGAGAGGATGCCCATCAATCAGGGAATGGCTGAACAAGTTGTGGTATATGAAGGTAATGGAATACTATTGTGCTATGAGAAATGATGAGCAGACTGACTTCAGAAAAACCTGGAAAGACCTGTGTGGTCTGATGCTGAGTGAAGTGGGCAGAACCAAGAGAACATTGTGCACAATAACAGTCACATTGTGTGATGACTAATATTGACACACTTAACCCTTCTCAGCAATACAAGGATTTAAGACATCTCCAGAGGCCTCATGATGGAAAATGTTATCCATAACCAAAGAAAGAACTATGGAAGTTGAATTGTTATATTTTTTTTCTTCTGTTGAGTTTTGTTTCCTCTTTCTGATGGTTCCTTCTATTGGTTTTAATTTTTACTTACAGCATCATTGATGTGAAAATGTGTTTAATAGGAATGTAAATGTATAGCCTATATCATATTTTGTGCTGTCTTGGGGAGGGTGGTGGGGAGGAAGGGGGAGAAAAATTTTAAACTCAAAAGCATATAGATATGATTGTTGAGAAATCAAAATAAATTAAAAAAAATTTTAAACACAAAAAAAGAATGCTTCAACACTGGATTGCCATATTTACTATTCTTCATGTCTGCAGGTGACCCTGATTAGTTTCTGATAAATTATTTTGTCCATAGCATTAACCAGTATTCCTCACCTCCCTTACAGAGGGAGGAAGCTTTTATTTAAAAGAAACCTAGAAACAGGCTAGTGGCTGATACTATTGTGTGTCTTTTTAGTGAAACATATACAGGCTCCCTGTTAAATTATTAACATATACTATCAGTTCATATGACAGATGATAGAATGGATAGAAATCTGGCCTTGAAACCAGGAAGACCTGAGTTCAGGTACTGTCCCTGACACATACTGACTATGTTAGCCTGGAGAGGAACTTAAGCTCTCACTATTCTTGGTGACCATCAAATACAATAAGTTATAAAAGTGCCAATGTGCATTACTAGAGGAAGTTCTTCACTGGGGCTCTCTATACCAGGGAAATCACAGGGCCAGTACTTATTCCTAACCAGTTCAAATATACCATTAAAAAAGAAGATTTTTCTTTGCTTCTGATGAAGCCCCACATGAGGACAGGTTGTAAAAATGTTGTTAGCTTTATAAACATTATTTTGAAATTTAATGTAAGACAAAGAATAAACAAGACTGGTAGAGCTACAAAGACAAAAACAAATCTGCCTTATTCCTTTGGTGGTGGTACTATTAACTGTGTGGTAACTGGTATTATTAGCATTTAATTTATTTTATTAGCATTTAATATTTCATCAATTTTATTTTATTTAACCCAATAACAAGCAATCATTTCCCAAAAAGGTATATGATCTCAGACTATAGTCAGATTCAGACAATGGACAGTGCTCTCAACAAGCATCAACTCTCAGTTCACAGCATCGCAGCAGTGCTTAACAGTTCTCAGGTAAGGGTAATGGACTATTTATCCCCCAATTCTTCCTATATTTCTCTGATGATTCTATCCAGTGTAGCTTCTTTACAATGCAGCTCTTCCATGTTGATCTTACTGTAATTCCTGATAGCTCCCAAAAAGTGATATGAGTAGCTCTTTTCCAAACCAAAAAGCTTTCTTGTCATGGGCATCATCATAGAACTACAGAGGGGAATATTTCCAGTACTGTCTCTTGGAAGGAGAAAATGTCTCACTATGTTTTATTTCTTTTTTGTGTTTATTTCTCTCAATTATATGTAAACAAAATTTTAATATTTTTTTTAAAATTTGAGTAACAAATTCTTTTCCCCTCACCCCCTCTTTCAGAAGGTAAGCAATTTGAAATAGATTATACATGTGCAGTTATGCAAAATATTTCCATATTAGCTATGTTGCAAAAGAAAACACAGACCAAAAAAATAAATAAATAAAAGCAACAACAACTAAGATTAATAAAAAAGTTTAAAAAAGAATACTTGAATGCTTTCAGACTCCATCAGTTTTTTTCTGGAGATGGATAGCATTTTCTGTCATGAATCTTTCAGAAGTTTTTTGGATCATTGTATTGCTGAGAATAGCTAAGTCATCAACTGCTGTTACTAGGTACAATGTTCTTCTGGCTCTGCTCACTTCACTTTAAATTAGTTCATCTAAGTCTTTCCAGGTTTTTCTGAAAACTACCTACTCCTCATCCCTTATAGCACAATAGTATTCCATTACAATCATATACCACAAATTTGTTCAGCTACTCTTCAATTGATGGGCATGCCCTCAATTTCCAATTCTTTACCAGCACAAAAAGATATGCTATACATATTTTTACACATATGCCCTTTTACTTTTCCTCTGATCTCTTGTGGTACAGATCTAGTAGTGGTATTGCTGGGTCAAAGGGTATACACAGTTTTATAGCCCTTTGTGTGCAGTTCTAAACTGCCGTCCAGAATATTTGGATCTGTTCACAACTCCACCAACAATGTATTAGTGTCCCTATTTTTCACATCTCTAACATGTGTTATTTTCCTTTTCTGTCATATTTTCCAATCTGATAGGTGTGAGGTGGTACTTTGGAGATGTTTTGATATGTATTTTTCTAATCAACAGTAATTTAGAGCATTTTTTCATGTGAGTATAGTTAGCTTTAATTTCTTCTTCTGAAAAATTCCTTTTCTTGTCCCCTGACCATTTATCAATTGGGGAATGACTCATATTCTTACAAATTTGACTCAGTTCTCTATAAATTTGAGAAACAAGTCTTTTATTAGAAAAAAAACTTGCTGTAAATCCCCTTGACCAGAGTTTCCTGTTTTCCTTTTAATCTTGGCTACATTGCTTTTGTGCAAAACCTTTCTTATTTTGATGTAATCAAAATTATCCATTTTGAATCCTGTAATATTCTCTGCCTCTTATTTGTTCCTAAATTCTTCTCCTATCTGTAAGTCTGACAAGTAAAACATTCTGTGATCCCCTAATTTGTTTATGATATCACCTTTTATATTTAAATCATGTAACCATTTTGAACTTATATCAGTATATGGTGTGAGATTTTGGTCCATACCTGTTTTATACCAAACTGCTTTTCAGGTTTACCAGAAATTTTTGTCAAATACTGATTTACCAATCAAAATTTTGGATCTTTGGGTTTATCAAACACTAGATAACTATGGGCATATATTACTGCATAATATGTATTAATCCATTCTACTGATGTACCACTCTTTTTCTTAGCCAGTATCAGATTGTTTTGATCATTACCATTTTATAATATAGTTTGAGGTCTGGTACTGCTAAGTCATGTTACTTCACTTTGTTTTTCATTGATTCCCTTGACATTCTTGATGTTTTGTTCTAGATGAATTTTATCATTTTTTCTAGTTCTATAAAATAGCTTTTTTGGTATTTTGATTGTTATGACTCTAAGTAAATCAATATAGGTAAAACAGTCATTTCTGTTATATTGGCTGAACCTCCTTATGAGCAATGAATATTTTTCCAGTTGTTTAGACCTGATTTTATTTGTGTGAAAAGCATATTATAATTTTTTTCACATAGTTCCTGGGTTTGTCTTGACAGATTGACTTCCAAGTATTATATATCATCTGCAATTATTTTAAATAGAATTTGTCTTTCTATCTCTTCCTGCTGAACTTTGTTGGTAATACATATTGATATTGGTCACAGATAGATTGATATATTGATAGATAGATAGATGGACAGATAGATGATTTGTGTGAGTTTATTTTATATCTTGCCACCTTGCTAAAATTATTTCAAATAGTCTTTTAGTTGGTTCTCTAAATATGCCATCATATCATCTGCTTGTTTACTTGTTGCCTATTCTAATTTCTTCAATTTCCTTTTCTCTTCTTATTATCATAGCTAGCATGTCTAGTACAATATTGAATGAAAATGGTGATAAATAGTCATCCTTTATTCACCTCTGAACTTATTGGGAAGGCTTCTAGCTTTTTGCCATTATACATAATGCTTACTGATGGGGTTTTAGGTAAATACTACTTATCATTGTAAGGAAAGTTCCATCTATTTGTTAAGGTTTCTAGAGTTTTTCATAGGAATGGCTGCTGTATTTTGTCAAAGTTTTTTTTTTCTACATCTGTTCAAATATCAGATGATTTCTGTTGGATTTGTTTTTTCTGTGGTCAATTATGCTGATAGTTTTCCTACTACTGAAACAGCCCTGAATTCCTGATATAAACCCCACCTGGTCATAGTACATGATTTGATGATATATTGCTGTAATCTCCCAGCTAATATTTCACTTGACATTTTTGTATCAATATTCATTAGGGAAATTGGTCTGTAGTTTCCTTTCTTTGTTTTTGCTCTTCTTGGTTGAGGTATCAGCACTGTTTTTATGTCTTAAAAAGAATTTGGTAGGACTTCTTTGTCTATTTTTCCAAATACTTTATGCAGTACTGGAATTAATTGTTCTTTAAATGTTTGGTAGAATTCATTTGTGAATCCATCTGATCTTGGGGATTTTTTTCTTAGGGAGTTCATTTATGGCTTGTTCAATTTCTTTTTTAAGAATGGGTTATGTAACTTTTCTATTTCCTCTTTGGTTGATCTCAGCAATTCATATTTTTTGCAAATATTCATCCATTTCACTTATATTGTCAGATTTATTGGCATAACATTAGATAAAATTGCTCCTAATAATTGCTTAATTATCTCTTTATTGGTGGTGAATTTAACCTTTTCATTTTTCATACTGGTAGTTTGGTTTTCCTCTTTTAAAAAATAAATTTATTCATTTATTTTTTCATAAAGCCAGCTCCTAGTTTTATCTATTAGTTCAATGGTTTTCTCTCTTTCAATTTTATTAATCTCTCCTTTAATTTTCAGGGTTTCTAATTTGGGATTTGATTGGAGATTTTTAATTTGTTACTTTTCATGTTATTTTTAATTGCATGCCCAATTCGTTGAACAGATCTTTTTATATCTTATTGATGTAAGCATTTAGAAATATGTTTTTCTTTAAGTACTGCTTTAACTGCATTTCATGAATTTTGGTATGTTGTTTCATTACTTTTATTCTCTTTAACGAAATTATTAATTGTTTTAATCATTTGTTTTTTGACTTACTCATTCTTTAGGATCAGATTATTTACTTCTGATTAATTTTAATCTATGTCCCCAATCCTTTATTAAATATAATTTTATTGAATTACATCTGAAAAGGATGCATTTAATATTTCTGCTTTTTGTTGTGAGGTTTTTATGCTTTGAAAGATGGTCAGTTTTTAAGAAGATGCCATGTATTTCTGAGAAAAAAATATACTTCTTTCTATTCTCATTTAATTTTTTCCAAATTATCTCATATCTAACTTTTCTAAAATTCTATTCACCTCCTTAACTTCTTTCTTGTTTATTTTATGGTTAGATTTGTCTCTTCTGAAATGGTGAAGTTGAAGTCCTCCATTAGTATAATTTTATGGTCTATATCCTCCTATAACTCATTTAACTTTTCCTTTAAGAATTTCGATGCTATTCCATTTGGTGCATATATGTTTAATGTTGATATGTTTGTGGTACCATTTAGCAAAATGTAGTTTCCCTGCTTATCTCTTTAAATTTGGTGTAATTTTGCTTTTTGCTTTGACTGAACTCATATTGCTACTCCTGGTTTTTGTTTATTTCTTTTTTGTCTGTTTTGTCTTTTTTTTGAATTGGTGTGTATTGGGTATTGAGGGAGGACTAGTACCACTAATATGAGGGCTTGCTGATCCCTTTTCAGGGCCACCCATCTACCTTTCACCAAACTCTCACCTGTGGCTTCAAGAAGCTATAGTAAGCACAGCAGCCATACCCTGGTAAAAACCATGTTGATAGATGGGTTAAACCCAATTGAGGGTAACCAACAAGCCTGAAACCCATTGGTTTCCTTGGTAAGTTAGGGGGATATCTACCCCAAGCATGAGAAGAGGTGGAATGGGTGAATAAGAACAGTTTGTTCCAATATCTATGAAGGTAGCTAAAACAGGTACTGTGGAGCACTTAGAGCTTGGTCAGACATTGAAGATTCCCAGATCATCTACTGCATCCCAGGCCATCACCAGTCTTCCTGACTTTTGTCTTGCCATTGAACTTTGATGATTCTGGAAGACAGAGTAAGGCTGCAACTTTGCCTCACCTAAATCCAGTCCACGTCAAGATATCACCCCATGTTGTCATTGGTTCTCTTCAAAAACAAAAGATGAACAACAAAAACAACACCCCTTAAATTCTCTCTCCTCAATCTATTTTCCAGGCCATTTGTTTTTCCAAAGATATATTTCATATTTTTTCTATTAAAAATTTTTTTTAATTTTCCTGGATTGCATCGTAGTGTCTCATGGAGTCATTAGTTTCCACTTGCCCAATTCTAATTTTTAAGGCATTTTTTTCTTCAATGAGCTTTTGTATCCCTTTTTCCATTTGGCAAATTTGCTTTTTAAGATGTTCTCTTCAGTAGATTTTTGTGCCTCTTTTTTCTATTTGCATCACTCTCATTAGTCTGGAAGAATAAGCAAACAACAAAGAACCTGATGATAACAAGTTACTATGTCACCAGGGAAAATCTAGACACAAGCCCAGAAGATGATAATAATGTCAAAGCAGCTACAAGTAAAGCCTCAAAGAAAAATGTGAATTGGATGCAAGACCAACAAAAAACACCTCGAAGAGTTCAAAAAGGATTTAAAAAATCAAATAAGAGAGCTAGAGGAAAAATTGGAAAAATAAGTGAGAGTAATGAAAGAAAATTAAGAAAAGAGAGCCAACAGCTTGGTAAAAGAAATGTTTAAAATGCTGCAGAAAATAACACTTTAAAAAAACAGAATTGTCCAAATAACAATGGTCACTGCTTTCCTGGCATGTTCTCTGGTCTTTACCCCCCAGGAAGGTACCTTGTTCTTCTATAGCCACAAGCATTAGTACTCCTCCTGGTGCTGGGACTGACCTGGTCCCCTGCTCTCCTGTAACTGCAACTGCTAGTGCTCTCCTCTGTCTTGTAATTGAGAAAAGGGCCCCTACTCCCTGGTGAATGACCTAAGTGCCCTTATACTTGTAAGAAGACCTAAGTGGTAAAACTCAGTTGAGTTTGGGGCCTATCAGATTAGAAACTATTAGAGTCAGAAACTTAAACAAGAAGCCCTTGGATATTGCTGATGTCATCAGAGACAAAGACTGAATAATAAGAAATCTGTTCCACCTACAGAGTAGAAAGCTTTGTGTTATTGCACAACATAGAGATTTTCCCAAAGAGGGAAGGCTTAGCTGTGAATCTGTGGACAAACAGAGGTGAACTTGGAATCACTTGCTTCCTGAAGGAGATGCATGACAAGGTACAGGTCTTCTGTAAGAGAATAACAGGAAACTAAAGCCCAACTTCATAGTGTAGGGAAAAAAAACACAGTCTGCTAATCCCAAAGGAGGATTTATAGCATACCAGCTGGAAAGATCACCTTTCTAGCTCATGCTTTTAATAGTATTTTTAAAAAAAAACAGACCTATGATTTCATTCCTCTACTGATATAGATCATTATATTCTCTGCTACTAAGCTTAAGTTAATTGCCTTGCTCATCATCTTAACTCCAAGACCATTGTATCATGCTGTGTATCACTGTACCATTTTATTATAAATGGACAGCTAACATTTATACTTCAATATATTAAGGATCTGTGATTTAATTGACAGAGATACTCGGTAACACAGGCACCATACATGTAGACTGTATCTAGGATGATGGACATATTAAAGAACATTGCCAAACCCTCTTGGCAATAAGGAATCAGAATGATTTTAATGGAGTAGATTATATTCACAAAATAAATGTAAAGCATAAATTATCATCAAGAAAATTAAGAATTGGAAGGTACTAAGGACAATAGAAAACAAAATCATGAATCTCATCTAAAACACCATCATCACATGGCCATTTAGCATCCCTTTAACTATCTCCAGGGTCAAGGAAGTCACTACCCCTCATTGCATTCTAGTACATTTTGAGAAAAGCTGATCCAAAATTTAGCCTTTTGTAATTTCTACCCATTGATTCTCACTTTGTCCTCTGTAGACATGGAGGCTAAGTCTAATTTCTACTTTAACTAATAGCCCTTAAAAATTGAAAAATAGCCATCTTGTCTACCTTAAATTTTCCCTTTGCTATCTTAATTTCCCAATTCCTTCAAAATATGATATGTTTACTCACAAACCTCTGAATAAACTTAAGTTTATCAATTTATGCAGCTCCCAAAATTCCATGCAGAATTCTAGATGTGGTAGTCTGTTCCACTTAGAGTACAATAGAACTCTTATGTCTTCTGTTGGTTTATTCCTGTTACTAAAGACTAAGATTACATTAGCATTTTGACAACCATAACACAATACAGATTCATGTTGACCTTTTAGCCACTATTTTTTTTATGAATTCTCATGTAGTTAAATTGTCTTCCATACTTTATTGATAGATTTGATTTTCTAAACCTTTTTGGACTGTAGTTACACATATTAACTTTTAGTTCCATTAAAATCTTGTAATTCAAGATAATTTTATATCTCATTTTTGTAATTTAACTATTAGCTTTCTCTTCCATACATAAATATGATAGCAGGCATCTGTCTTGATCAAAGTAACAGATAAAAATTTTTTGATTAAACAGGGTTGAGGAGAGATCCAAGTTATTCTCAATTGAAACTTCCCTGCAGGGAAAAACTGATAAATTTAACATTCCTTTTTCACCTAGTAACAAAAAAAAATCCAAATCTACATACTTAGATTATAATCCTTTTATCTAATAGTAAAAACACAGATGTGAGGGACTTCCAGGTCACATGACCAACACAAAAAAGGAGTACTAGACATTTTCTCTGATCCTAAAAGTTCTCAAAATAATAATTGCACACATGAGGTAAAGTAATTGCAGATGTCAACATTGTTCAAGAAACCAAGAAAATGTAGAAGTTAATAACTTGATTAATAAGAATAACAAATGGTTATTTCCTAATCCCTAACATTCTCACTAAGCAGCCCCTCATCAATCAGTTCTCACACTCTGATGTGGTGGCAAAACCCAGCCTTTAGGCTTGGGCTCTGGTATCCACATAGGCATTCTCTTGCTGCTTCTGCAGTCTCTGCCAACACACTCTGCTCCTTTTCTCACACCATCATTCTGTGGAAACAAGTAACAGAACTCAACTCTTCCTCATACCCCCTGTAGAGGAAGTGGAGGTACTGGAAAATCAGAGGTGTTCTTTGCCAATGGCAACAGGATGAAGTACTATATCATTGTTTGCCAGAGAACTGAAGGACAGAAGGGAATGTGGAAGGGAGCCAATACGTGTATAAGGTTATCCCAGGCCTGAGGGAAAGGAGACTGGCATCTGGCTGGGCACAGTTCTATCAGAGAAGAGAGACAAAGGAATAAGCATTTATATTGCATCTACTATGTGCCAAGCCCTTTTTACAAATATTATCTCATTTGATCCTATAACCCAGTGATATAGATGCCAATATAACCCCATTTTGTAGATGAGAAAACCAAGACAGAGGTTTATTACTTGCTCAGGTCACATGACTAATAAGTGTATGAGATTACATTTGAACTCGGGTCTTCCTGACTCCAGGCCAAATGCTCTATCAACGACAACAACAACTAAATGTACCAATAGCTGTGTCTATCACTTCAAAATTCATGAGGTTCAAGGACACAGCCTCCTCCCCATGTGAGAGGCAGAAAAGGTAAAAAAAAAAGTGAAGGAGAGCAAATTCTATGAGGTGATAACATAGAAATTGTTTAGAAGAGGAAATTTAAAATCAATACTTTCAGAAGCTTTAATTCCATAGGGAACAGTGAAACTGAAAGAATAATAAAGTCCATGAATAAAAGAACAGACGTTTAGAAAAGACAAAAAGGGAAATAAATTAATGAAGAAAACAAGAGAAGGAAACTATTTTTTAGAAAAATTCTGGAAAATAAAAAAAAAAACCCAACCAAGTTTTGAAGAGGAGAACAGGAAGGAAAACTTTGTTTTAGTTTGATTATTTGGAGAAGGGAAAAAGAGAATTGTGTAATTGGATATAAAGAGAGAAATAAAAGGAATTAATCAGTTAAGTGAAATACAATATTAGGGACAGAGGCAATAAAAAACATGAGGAGGTGTAGAGTTGAGGTTGAGGAGAAAAGATCTTGTGGAAATAGTTACCTTTAAGTAGATTAAACAAAAATAACTGAAGAGAGAAAGTATTATATTCAAGAATAAGGGAAAAAGTGATTTAGACAAAAAAAACAAAATAAAGAGAAATATAAATATGAATAATTTTAAATGTGAATCAATTAAATGATCTCTTAAAATTAGTGATAGATTGGAAAAGAAAACAAATCCCACAATCTGTTGCTTACAAGAAACATATCTAAAAACTAAAGAAATATGCTGAATAAAAATTAATATCTGCAACAAAATTATTATAGAGGTGAATTTTTAAAAAGCAGGACTTGAAAGCATTCTATCAGATAAGAAAAAGACAAAATTCACAATAATTAGAGATTAAAAAATGAAACTGCATGATGCTGCAAAGAAAGCAAATGAGTAAGATGAAGGCACAAGAAAATGAGAGAAAATCAATTATTGGAATCTGTTATGCTAATAACATTGAGAACACACACACACACACACACACACAATATAGAATTAGTTTCAAAAATGTAAAATATACAAACTAATAGAGGAACAAATACAGATCCTAAACAGTTCAAAGTCAAAAAATGAATTAGAGAAAGCTGTAAAGGAATTTCAAAGGGTAAGAGGAGCTCTAGGTCTTGACAAATTTTATAAAATTTTTAAGGAGCAATTAGTAACAATGACACACAAGTCAACCTCAAAAAATTGAGAAGGAAAACATTCTATCTTTTCTTTGAGATAAAGATAGTCTGAATAACTAAACCAGGGAAGGATAAAACAAACAATGCAAACTATATGTTAAAATCATTAATATATATTTTAAAGAAATCCTGTCAAGCAGACAATAGCAATTCATCTGAGAAATCATACATCATGACCAAGTTAGATTTATACAGGTGATGCAAGAGTGGTTTAACATTAGGAAAATAATCTATGCTACTGATAGTGTTAAAAACTAAAACATCCAAAAGCACATGATTATCTTAATCAACGCAGAAAAAAAAGCCTTTGTTAAAGACCAACATTAATTTATGCTAAATATCTCTGCAAAGTGTAGGTATAGATAGATCTTTTTAAAAATGCCATATAAGGCTTAGATTCTTAAAATCTAGCCATGGCCTTCTGATTATTATAATCTAGCCAATAGCTCACTAACGTTCAGACTCCTTAAGAGTCTGCCCAATATGACTGATGTTTTAATAAACCTTGTCTTTGGCTGAAAGAAGGCTCAGGTTGAATTCTTTCAGACAGAACCTGCATGTCTTGATCTCAGGATCCCAGCACCCCTAAACCTTGAGACCTCATCATACTGTTCCCTGAAGGTGAAACTGCCCACCCTCAAGTTCTTCTGTAGCCAAGACTGGAAGATATTCAAAACTCCCCCACCCTTCTTGCTCTGCAGTTGGGGACGCTCTCTAAGCACCATGGCTTGGAGGTGCTTTTCCAGGAGACAGTTATGAGGCTGTCTTTCCCTCAGCCTGATGCTCTCAGACTCTCGGACCATGGGGTTGATTTGATGCCAAGGACCTGGGTACTCTTTCTGCTGCACAGAAGACAAATATAGACACCCTATTGCTAAGTGTATACCCAATTCTGTCAGTTCTCTCAGTGCTAGAGAATTAGGGAAAACTGCAGTTGCTTTTTGGCTCCCTGAGGCTTACTTACTCCCTTCCCTCTCCACCCCTGAATTCTCCTTCATGGAAGTTACCGGGAAAGTTGGAACAACTAAAAATATCTTGGCAGATCCTGGAGGTTTTGAAATTGATCATTAAGTAGTTTGGAACTCCTTACAACCCTGGTCACTCTTTTCTCCCACTCCCTTCTCTTAAGTCAAGAGAGTATCTGTTAACTTTCCCACAAGGCCAAATCTCTGGCATTTGCTTGAGGCTATAATCTCATCAACTGGCCTTTTGTTATTTCCTCCCAATTCTGTTGCCCTTGATCTTTCCCTATTGCCCCAGGCCATTTCCCACCCTTAATCCTAGCTAGGCTCCATTCTCCCTTGGCCACCTTCCAGGTCCCAGGAGGTCTGTTCACCCCAGTTTACTGGCCACTCCCATACAGATCTTCCTTAGACCCCACCTCCTGTCACCCCAAACTACTTGGCCACTCCTCTAGCTCCCACAGTCTTTCTGTATATAAATTCCATCTTGTCTCCATTAAGGTGCTTAGATTCTTATAATCTAGCCATGGGCTCTGATTCTTATCGTCTATCCACTGCTCAGATTTTTAAGATCTAGCTAATAGCTCACAGATGCTCAGATTCCTTAAGAGTTGGGGCTAATATGGCGGATCTTTAATAAACCTTGTTTTTGGATGAAAAATTTTAAAAAACATACAAAATATCTATCTAAAACCAAAAATAAGTATCATATTCAAAAGAGATACACTGGATACCTTCTTAATAAATAAGTAAAGAATACCTTTTTTACCCACTATTACTTGATTATGTTCCAGAAATGCTATTAAAGTCAATAAGAAAGAAAAAGAAATAAAACGGGTAAAGATAGATTTAAAAAGAGATACATTGTCACTATTTGCAGATGACATGATACTTAAAAACTCCTAAGGAATCACCATAGATGCTTACTGAAACAAGATCTTCAACAAAATGTCAGGCAACAAAATAAACCAACAAAAATCAAGAGCTTTTTAATATAACAAAACCAAAGAAGTAGCAATAGAAAGTAAAATTCCTTTTAAAAAAACCCTACAAAATGCATAAAGTATTTGGAAATCAATCTTCTAAAACACATGAAATACTTGTGCAAATACAATTATAAATTATTCTTTAAAGAAATAAAGAGTAACTTAAATGGCTGGAGAAATATTGAATGTTCACTTCTGCACTGTGCCAGTATAGCAGAAATGCCAATACTGAGAGTTAATTTATAGTTTTAATACTATATTAAAACATGAAGCATATTATTTATAGAATTTTATTTAGACAATTCATTTGGAGAAAAATACATCAAAATTTAATTAAAACAATGAAAAATGATGTGGAAATAAAGGGGAATGGCACTTTAAAACCTCAATCACAGTCATTTGGTATTGATTGAAAAATAGAACAGATCAATGCAACAGTCTAGACAGTGGTGAATCAGAAACAATGGAAGTCAATAATGCAATGTTTAGCAAACTGGAAAACATAAATTACTTACAGAAGAACTAACTCTTTATAAAAAAAAAACTACTGGGAAAACTAAAAAGCAGTGCAGCAGAAATCGGGCCTAAACTAATGTCAAACAATATCAACATCAAAAAATTAAAAATGGATACATGATCTTAATATTAAAAAATCATATCATAAAAAAATTAGAATGGAAGCAGATCATATATCTTTCATATCTATATGTAAGTGATGTATTCTAAACCAAACAAGGGAAAACAACAATTAGGAAAAATAAAATAGGTAACTTTGATTACATGAAATTGAAAAGTTGTTACCTAAAGAAAATTAATACATCTAGGATTAGAAAGGGAGGTTGTCAAATAAAGGGAAAAATCTTTTTTTCAAATCAAACTTCCAAGATGTGAGTTTATTTTCTAAGGTATACAGAAAACTAATATATAAATGTGTATATAATTATATATATATGATATTGTATACATATGTGTATGTGTGAAATTATATACATTTTATCATATGCATTATATATTATTTCCCCAAGAACTGTGATGAAGAGTTATGGAAAAATAGTTTGCAAAAGAATTGTGTGCTATTAACAAACATAGGAAAGAATTCTTTAAATCCCTAGTAATAACTGAATGTACAATAAAAGAAGTCTATGGTTTTACTTTATACTCACCAAATTGCCAAAGTTGATAAAAGGTGGAAATTATGCTTTCTTTTGATGAATCATACTTTACAAAATAGCTATGAAGAAGAGATTTACCTGACACTTGATCTCTTTTAGAACTGATGTATACCTTTTATCTATGGCTATGAAAGGAACTTTATGAGTGTGTACTACCAGAGAAGCAGGACTTGCTGGTAGACTCTGTGAAGAACTTTTGCCTTCCAAAGTGCACTGCTGTAGAAATGCTCAGCAAAAATTTCATTTATTTTGGACAAATTCTTTCTCCTTGCCCCCATGATAATTCATTTTTGAAACTACTACCATCACCCTCATATTTTAATTCAACTGTAAAGATAGAAACTGGTTTTCAAGTATTATTATTATATCTATGCCAAATAGATCTATGTCAAATAATCATCTTTGTATCCCTCCCTAGTACAGAGCACAGAGTTTTACACTGGCTACTTGCCCAGGGAGATAGCACCTTTGGAAGTTTTTTAATTTTACTTAATTGAATTCAATATTCTAACCTCATCAAGACAACGCCTAATGAGGATCAGGTAAAGGAACTGCAGATGACTGGTTTAGAAAAAATAGGCCGTGGGAGTTGAGGAAGCATGGTGGTTTTATTTTAACATTTAAAAGGCTAATATGTGGGAAAGGAATTAGACTTCTTATCCTTGGCCCCAGAGAGTAAAATTAGAAGCAACTTTCAGAAGGACAAATATTTTAGAATCATAGAATCTTGGATTTTGAAGAGACTTCAGAGGACAACAAGCTTAACCCCCTACAAGTCCAAGAATCTCTTCTACAACATATCCCCAACAAAGTGGTCATCAAGTTGTCTCTAGAAGACCTGAAGTGAAAAGAAAATCATTACTTTCCAAGAAAGGCCTTTCTGAATATATCTAATTGCTAGGAACATTCTTCTCTGCAAACTCCACTCATTGCAGTTCTAATCTCTTTTGACAAGTAGCTCATCCTTCTTCAAGATGCCAGCCTTTCAAATACTTGAATATGCCAATAAAACTACCAGATATATTTCATATTAAGCCACACACCTCCACCTAGTATTTGACAAGATGTTTGTTGACCACAAGTGTACTTGTGGGTAAGACTTTACATTTATTCCAATTAAATTTCTTCTTGCTACTGTAGGCACAATAAGTATTTAAGTATCTAATATGTTCTATGCACTGTCCTAGATACTGGGAATACAAAAACAAAAGTTATTCAGTCTCTGCCCTTAAGGAGCTAACATTTTGCTAGGATGATACAACATACTCATAGAACAATGATTGTAAGAACACTGCTAGCTGGGGGAATCAATAAAGGTGTCTTAAATGAGGGAGATTTTTGGTTGAACCTTGGGAAAGACCTAGGGATTTTAAGAGGTGTAGTTAAGGAGAGAGTACAGGCCAGAAGTGGGATTAGTATTGTATAGTGGTGGGGAACTTGCGGCCTCGAGGCCACATGTGACCCTCTCAGTTCTCAAGTGCAGGTCTTTGACTGAATTGAAACTTTACAGAATATGTTTTCCCCCCACATATCTGTGAAATTTGGATTCAGATAAAGGGCCACACTTGAGGACTGAGAGGGTCACATGCGGTCTCGAGGCCACAGGCTCTCCACTCCTAGTCTTGTATAAAGAAAGCACAAAAATGGAAGATGGAATAGGGGGAGTCAAGCAGGCCAGTTTGGCTACAGCAGTTGTTCTCAAAGTGTAGTCTGGATTATCCTGGGTGTCTCTAAGACCCTTTCAGGAGACCATGAGGTAAAAAAAAAATGTTTTGATAATAATATTAAGAATGCATGAATAACTAGCATGATAAATATCAATAGATCTAACTCACAAAAACAAAAGTTCTTTAGAGGCCCTCAATATTTTTAAAGAGGTCCTGAGACTAAAATATTTGGAATAGCTGGGCTAGACTACATAATGAAAGTAATGTGTAATGATAACATAGGCTGGAGACAGACTGTCACTAATTTTACATAACTAATTAAGAGTTTATTTTTTACCCTAAAAGAAATAAGAAGCCATAGAAGCTTCTCAAACGATATCCTGAAAAGATCTTTTTGAATCTTGGCTCTATCATTCATCATGTTAGCTGTTCCTTACAACTTTAAATCATCTGCTAATATATGTCAATTGTGCCTTCATCTAAGTCACTGATAAAAATATTCAACTTCAAAAGGCAAAGGGTAAATTACTGGGAAACTTCAGTGCAGGTTTCCTTCCAAATGACAATTAATGGCTATTTTTTGAAGTCTGACCATTTATCCACTTTTGAATCCACTTAATTGATTTTTCATTTTTATGATTATTTTGTGATTCTGTTTCTTTAATACACATTTGTTTTAATAAGCCAAGATTTACCTTTTCACCAGTACACCCCAACTCCCCTCCCAAATGGAAAACAAGAAAAACAAAATCTATGTAGATGATAAAAATACATTTTGACATTGGCCATGTGCAGAAATATATTTGTCTAATTGAGCATTCTGAATTTGTAACTTCTCTATCAGTAGCTAGGTAGAATATTTCAGCTTTAGACTTCTGGAATTTAGGTTGGCCATCATATTGATAAGAGTTCAATACAGTAATATTCTGTCATATTTATGTAGCATAAATTCATCTTCTATCCCCCAATTTATGGGTACCCTCTAAGATTTCTATTCTTTTCTACCTCAAAAAGAACTATAAATATTTGTATATATCCTTAAGGTCAGTTTTGTTTGGGACTAATCCCTCTCTTAAGATACCTTCCCTTTAAGTCCTCCTCTGCACTTCTCCCCTCTCCCTCCTATTTCCCTGTTAAGTGAAGTGTATTTCTATACACAACTTTGTATGTGTATTTTTCCTTCTTTTGATCAGTTCAGGCAAGAGTAAGGTTCAAGTTCATCTGTTCTCTCTCAGACCCTCCTCCTTGTTTGTATAACTTTCTACATGTGCACTCTGATTATATGAGATGAACTCTTCTCAGTTTCCCTTCCTTTTCTCCCTTCCCAAAGTGTATTCATCTTATTTATTTCCATTTTTTATTAATATCAAGAAATAAAAGAATTACTCCTAAGCCTTGTCTAATTGGAATCCCTTTATGTACCCTTATAATGGCAGACTTTAGAGAAGACAAATCACTTCCCCATATTTGAAAGAAAGCTGTTTATTGTTACTTAATCCTTTATCATGTTCATTCCTGTTTACCTTTTTTATGTTTCTCTTCACTCCTGTGTTTGAACTGCCAAGTTTTTTTGCAACTCTGCTTTTTTGATCAGGAATTCTTGGAAGTCCTTGATTTCTTTAAACATCTATTTTTCCCCTGCAGCATTCTATTCAGTATTAGTGGGTAAGTTATTTTTGGCTCTCAGCCCACAATCACTGCCTTCTGGAATATCATAACCCAAGTTCTCTGATCTTTTAGATTATTAGCTGCTAAGACTTACGTAATTACGATTCCTTGGTACTCACATTCTTTCCTTCTGGATGTTTACAGTATTTTCTCTTTGACCTGTAATCTCTGAATTTGGGTTATGATGTTTCCAGGAGTTTTCATTTTGAGTTTCTTTTAGGCATTTTTCTTTTAACATTTCTTGAAACATGTCTAAGCTTTTTATGTTTTTAATAGCATTGAGGTAGTATAATGATTCTTAATTTTTTTCTCTTCTCAATCTATTTTCCAGATCAGTTTCTTTTGCTGAGATACCTTACATTTTCTTGTAATTTTTTTTCAGCCTCTTTGCTTTAATATTTCTTATTGTCTCATAAGGTGATTGGTTTCTATTTGGTCCATTCTAATTTTCAGAGACTTTGTTATACAGGCAAGGTTTGTACCTCTTGTACCACACTGTTAATTCCCTTTCCAACCCTTTCTTCCATAGCTATCATTTCTTTTCCAATATTTTTCTCAAGAAATAAACTTAAGCACTATATAAATTCTAGAGATAATAATCTAAACTTAGTACCTCCCACAATGACTGAAATGATCTGAAGACAGTAGTTACTTCACAAATATTTATTGAATTGAACTGGTTAATGAATGACTCATCAGATTTATATATCAAATTGTAGGAAGCTAAAATTGACCTATTGTGAACATTTTAGTCTGACTTCTATTTTTATCAAGGGAGAAGACAACTCTTATTTTAAATGACAGTTGTTCAAAAGGTGGCAATACTTAGGGACAATTTCCTTTTTTCTAAAAAATGATCTTTGAATCTATGCAAAGAAACCCTGTAGTTCTGTGTCATAAAGTATGGGAAAAACAATTTAAATATAAAAACATTTGATCCAATGTATCTTTACTAATAGCAACATTTTGAATACTCCACATAAAGTAATTTTCTTTTGGAGACTCTATTCCTTTGCTCACATTGTTCACTAAGCCTAATTGTTCCACTCTACCTCTTCTTTTTAATTTCAATTTTTAAAAGACATACTTTCTATATACATTGTTGTAGTCATCATGCATGTTGTTTTCTTGGTTCTATTATCACACTTTGTATTGGTTCATACAAGTCTTCATCTGCTTTTCTAAGTACTTCATAATCATAATTTTTTGTGGTAAAGTAAATTGCTATTTCATCCATTTATTACAATTGTAGTTATTACCCAAATAATGAACATTTACTTTGTTTCAAGATTTATGCCACCAAGGGGGTGGAGCCAAAATGGCAGTGTAAAAGCAGTGACTTGATTGAGCTCACCCCCAAACCCCGCCAAATCCCTGTAAAAAAAATGGCTCTAAACTAATTCTAGAGCAGCAGAACCAACAAAAAGACAGGGTAAAACAAATTCCCAGCCCAAGACAACCTAGATGGTTGATTAGAAAGGTCTATCACATTGGGCTGGGAGAGAAATGCAGTTCAGCATAGGCCCTCAGGCAAAAGAAGCTTCAGTGAACCTAGAACAGGCCTCAAGGGACTGAATCACAGGCAGGTGTGGTGATTTCCAGACTTCTCAACCCACAAACACCAAAGACAACTTAGTAGGTCAGAAGGAAGTCTACAACTGTGGTGAGAGAGAAGCTAGGCCCCAGCCCCAGTCTCTGCACAGCCCCAGGGTGGCAACTGTTTCCAGAACTCTTGGCCCATAGACAGAGGGGAGATCAAGAGACTGATCAGAGGGAGATTGCAGGGATGTCTTTGCTGACAACGAGGCAGGTTTCTCTTGATTTGTCTGTGCTTGGATCTGGGTCACAGCTCTGGGTGGTGATCCTGAGGCAAAGAGGAGTGCTGGCATGGTGGAGCTTGTGGTGGAAGTGGAGACAGAATCCTCCTCACAGTTCCAAGACAGAAATCAGCACTTGTGGTCACTCATAGACCAGACCACAGCCCAGGAAAGGAGTAAACACCTCACCCTTGATCATACCACCTTGCAAGAACTGAAAATTTACAGGTCCTTAGAAGTACCTCTGAAAACAGCTGCACAAAACCCCTCAAACTTGGGACAGTACATTCTCCACACTGGAAGCAGATTCTTACCTTAACAAAGAGTTTAAAACTCAATTAATTGGCTGGGGAAATGAGCAAACAATGCAAAAAATCAGGCCATAGAACCTTACTTTGGTGACAAAGAAGATCAAAACATACAACCAGAAGAAGACAACAACGTCAAAGCTCTTACATCCAAAGCTTCTAAGAAAAATATGAATCAGTCCCAGGCCATGGAAGAGCTCAAAAAGGATTTTGAGAAGCAAATAAGAGAAGTGGAGGAAAAACTGGGAAGAGAAATGAGAGTGATGCAAGAAAATCATGAAAAACAAGTCAACAGCTTGCTAAAGGTGACCCAAAAAAATACTGACGAAAATAAGACCTTAAAAAATAGCTTAACCCAAATGGCAAAAGAGGTCCAAAAAGCCAATAAGGAGGAGAATGCCTTAAAAAGCAGAATTGGCCAAATGGAAAAGGAAGTCCAAAAGTTCACTGAAGAAAGTACTTCCTTAAAAATTAGAATGGAGCAAATTGAAGCTAATGACTTTATGAGAAATTAAGAAATTGTAAAACAAAACCAAAAGAATGAAAAAAAAAAAAAGAAGACAATGTGAACTATCTCATTAGAAAAACAACTGACCTGGAAAATAGATCCAGGAGAGATCATTTAAAAATTATTGGACAAGCTGAAAGTCATAATCGAAAGAGAGCCTAGACATCATCTTTCAAGAAATTATCAAGAAAAACTCCCCTGATGTTTTAGGACTAGAGGGGAAAATAGAAATTAAAAGAATCCACTGATCACCTCCTAAAGGAGATTCCCAAAGGAAAACTCCTAGCACTATTGTAGCCAAATTCCAGAGTTCTCAGGTCAAGGAGAAAATATTGCAAGCAGCCAGAAAGAAACAATTCAAGTATTGTGGAAACACAATCAGGATAACACAGGATATAGCAGCTTCTACATTTAGGAATTAGAGGGCTTGGAACATGATATTCTAAAGGACCAAGGAGATAGGATTGCAACCAAGAATCACCTACCCAGCAAAACTGAGTATAATCCTTCTGGAGAAAAAATGGACATCCAGTGAAATAGAGTACTTTCAAGCATTCTTGATGAAAAGAGCAGAGCTGAGTAGAAAATTTGACTTTTAAATACAAGACTTGAGAAGCATGAAAAGTTAAACAGGAAAGAGAAATCAGAAGAGGTTGAACCGTTTACATTCCTACATGGAAAGATGATATTTGTAACTCATGAGACCTTTGTCAGTATTAGGGAATTTGGAGAGGAATATCTATATCTATCTATATCTATATCTATATCTATATCTATATCTATATCTATATCTATATCTATATCTATATCTATATCTATATCTATATCATCGATATAGATATAGATATAGATATGTCAATAGGTAGATAGATAGATAGATAGATAGATAGATAGATAGATAGATAGATAGATAGATAGATGGGACTGGTTAAGTTGAAGATGAAGGGGTCATATCTAAAAAACATAATTAAGGGGTGAGAGAATATTATACTGGGAGGAGAAAGGGAGAAGTAGAATAGGGTAAATTATCTCATGTAAAACAGGCAAGAAAAAGCTTTTACACTGGAGGGGAAGTGGGGGAAGGTGACAGGGAATGAGTGAATCTTATTCTCATAGAATTTGTATTAAGGAGGAAATAGCGTACACACTAAATTAGGCATAGAAATCTATCTTGCCTTATAGGAAAATAGGGGGTAAGGGGATAAGGGGGAGGGACAATAGAAGGGATGGAAAATTGGGGGAGGGGGTAATCACAAGCAAACACTTCTGAAGAGGGACAGCGTCAAAAGAGAATAGAATAAATGGGAGGATGAAATATAGTTAGTTTTTCACAACATGACTACTATGGTGTTATTTCACCTGACTACACATGTATAACCTTTATTGAGTTGCTTGCTTTCTCAGTGAGAATGGGTAGGGAGGGAAGAAAGGAGAGAATTTGGAACCCAAATTTTAAAAACAGATTTTAAAAATTGTTTTTACATGCAACTGTGGAATAAGATAATTCAGGCAATAGGGTATAGAAATGTATCCTGCCCTACAGGAAAATAGAATGGTAAGGGGATAACAGAAGGGAGGGTGATAGAAGGGAGGGCACATTAGGGGAAGGGTTGTTCAGAATGTACACCATCTTGGGGGGGCAGAGGTAAGAAGGGGAGAAAATTTGGAACTCAAAATCTTGTGGAAGTGAATGTTGAAAACTAAAAATAAATAAATTAATAAGAAAAAAATTTAAAAAGATATACTTGAAACTATTTCCTCAAAATAAAAACTATCATCAGCTCAGGAAAAATGGAGTCTTTCATATGTCTCAAACAGTGGGAAAATGTATGCCACACGGAAAGACGCTTATCCAACAGTATTGTCTGACCCTTTTTGGTTTCTGGTGTTCTTAATGGTAGTTTGGGTGATGGTTCCTTTATTTGAGGGACAGAAATAAAGCAATAGAAGAGAAGTTAGTTTTGGGAAGAGTTGTCTCAAACTTTAAAATCTGAAAATGAAGGTGATATATGCATGTGTATCTGTGTATTAGGTATGACATATATGTATGTATATGTACACACATGCATAACACATACGTATATGTATATATTGATATATTCGTATATGCATATGTAAAACATAAACCCATATATGCACATATTTCTATATATACATAAATATGTATACATATGTAATGTTACTTATGTTTCTATTACTTCACTCTAATTTGTATTACTTAATCATATTACTGCACTCTAATATTTATAGTACTTCTCTGTCAAGAATATGTTTCATCAATAATCCTCTGGAGTTATGATTTATCATTACACTGTTCAGAGTTCCTAAGACTTTCAAAATTGAATATCTTTACAATATTGTTGTCACTGTATAAATCTTTCTCATGCTTTTGTTCACTTCAATCTGTATCAGTTTATAAACATTTCCCCAGGTTTCTTTGAAACCATCCTTTCATTGTTTCTTACAATATATTAATATTCTATCACATTTAATAACTTGTTCAGCCATTCCCTAAATGATAGGCACTTTCTTAGGTCGCATCCTTTGTCACTTAAAAAGAGCCTATAAATATTTTTGTAAATTCTTTTTAGAGTTTGTTTTACTTAAGACTAATCCTATGTATTTCTGTATCCAGCTATGCATTTATGGATATTTTTCCTTCCTTTGACTTATGAGAGAGGTTCAAATACCCCATCAAGTATCTCCATCTCTTTCTCCTTGTTTTTATAGACTACTACTTGTGCACCACAATTATGTGAGAAAACTTTCCCTAACTTTCCTTTCTTGTCCCCTTTAGAAAGTACTCTTCTTCCTCTACATTTCTATCCTTCTTTTAAGTCAAGACATCATTAAACTCCCACTTTTTTTGTCTAATTTGGCTCTTTCTCTGACCCTAGGGTTCAGAAAGGAGAAGCATATCATATCCTTATAGTTCAATGTAAATAGTTTATCTTTGTTTAGTACCTATCTTTTTTATTCATATTTACCTTTGTATATTTTTTATATTTTTCTTAGCTCCTATGTTTGAAATTCAAAGTGTCTATTCAGCTTTGATATTTTCATCAGGAATACTTGGAATCCCACAATTTGATTAAACTTCCATTTTTCACTGGTAGGATTGATTATACTCAGTTTTATTGAGTACAATATTCTTGGCTGTAGGCCTATATCCTTTGATTTTTGGAGTGTTTTATTTTAAGTTCTCCTCTTCTTTATATATGTGGCTACTAAATCATGTGATTTTTTTTTGTAGCTCCTACTTGATTTTTCCCTTTCTGATTATTTATAGTATTTTTTAATTTGAGCTGGAAGCTCTGGATTTTGGCTATGATGTTCCTAGGTATTTTCATTTTGGATTTTCTTTCAGGAGGACACGTATGGATTCTAGGCAAGTTTTATTTTAAAATTTGTTGAAAGGTGACATCTGAATGCACATTCTCTCTCTCTCTCTCTCTATATATATATATATATATATATATATATATATATATATACAGATATCCCAATGATTCTAAATTTTTTCTCCTTGATTTGTTTTCCTGGTCAATTGTTTTTGCTAAGAGACACCTTATATTTCCCTTCATTTTTCAGCTTTTTGATTTTACTCCTTCTTATTGCTTCAGGAGTCATTGACTTCTATTTGATCCATTTTAATTTTTGGTGTTTTTTTTCCTGTTCAAGATTTTGTACCTTTTATGCCAAGCTGTTAATTCCCTTTCAAGGGTTGCACTGAAATTTTAACATGGAGGACCAGAAAGTGATGATGCCTTCAACAATAATGAGGAAGCCCAGAAGAGGTATGATTTTGGAGGGAAAAATAATAGTCCTACTTTGAAGATGTTGAGTTTGAGATGCCTATGGGAAATCAATTTGAAACATAAAATAATCAATTTATCATTAAGAAATGGACTCACAAGAGAGACCCAGACTAGACAGATAAATCTGGAAATCATTTGCATAGAAATAATTGAATCTATAGGAACTAATGTGGTTATCAAAGTTAGGTGCAGAGAGAAAAAAGGGCCCATGACATGAAGGAAGGAATATTTAAACAGAAAGAAGGAGAATCAAGAATGTAATGTCATGAAATTCCAAATTAAAAATAATCAAGAGGAGAGGGTGATCAACAGTGCCAAATCCTAAAGAGAAGTCAAGAAGGAAAAAAAGATTTGAAAGAGGACATTATACATGGCAATTAAGATATCATTAGCAGGTTGGCCAAAGCCAAGGTAGAGGAGCAAGAAGAAGTACAAGTTACCTTTCCCACAAAAACAACTAAATAATTTTAAAAGCCTCTTCTAAACAGATCTAGAAAATGTGACAAATTGAATCTTGACCACCAAATCTAAGAAAAAAATCACAAATTACAGGGAGTCATTTGTCTACTCCAGGTGGGCATGGGGAGATAGATAGAGACATCTATGGAAAATGGGGACATGTTCTGTACAGTAGCATATTTTCAAAAAGCATTCTAGCACTCAGGGACTATTCCCAAGAGCATGAAGAGGTCCCTGATGTATATCAGTTCCTGAACTCAAATGGGATATAAGAACAGTTGCCAAGTGGCAGTTTTGTCATTCACACCATGGTCTATACCATAGTTCCATGGCAGAGTACGGAAGGGACCTGAGTGATGAGGAATAGGCCAAGCAAAGAGGAAGTTAAAAAGAAGTAGGAGCAGTGCAGCTTGGAGAATAGGACCTGAGCAGAATCTCAGTTCCAGCTTTCAGCATAATCTGAAGCCTGCAGAGGAATAACCAGGGCAAGAAAACCATAAAAGGGAAATCTATAGTTCTGTCACTCTGAACTCACAGCTTTCTAATTGATTGTAGGAAATGAGTCCACCCATAGTCTCTTGTGGCTCCAAACCAAACCCAAGTCAGGACTTTATAAAGCCCAGATGGGAGGAACATTGATCAAACTTTGTCCTTAATTAGACTACTTTAAGAGCACCAAAAATGTTCATGAGTTGCTCCTGAGAGCCTGGAATAATATAATATTTAATCCCCCCTCCAAGAAAGGAACTACAGAACCCCTCTTATAGCTTTCTTTTAGAAGTATGCAGCATCTGGTCCTATCGTAAAGTCTAAAGTCAGAAAGTACACTAGAAGAGTGAACATTATCAACTATAAAAATATCCCAATATAAAATGCTATTATGACAGAACTGCTCAAAATACAGTCCCAGAAGAAGAGAATGACTCCAAAACATCTACAAAGTCTCAGAGAATAATGCAGCATGGACACACATTTAATTAGAATTCCTGGAAGAGATGAAGCAAGAAGCTTTTTCTTTTAAAGAATAGAAGTCATTCTCCAACTGATAAATGGTCAAAGGATATGAACATGCAGTTTTCAGAAGAAGAAATCAAAGTTATCTTTAGTTATATGAAAAAATGCTCTAAATGGAGACAGCTAGGTGGTGCAGTGGAGAAAGCACTGGCCCTGAAGTCAGGAGCACCCGAGTTCAAATCCAGCCTCAGACCAAACAGTTGACATTTTTACTAGCTGTGTGTCCCTGGGCAAGCCACTTAACCCCAATTGCCTAAAAAAATGCTCTAAATCACTATTTATTAGAGAAATGCAAATCAAAACAACTCTGAGGTACCATATCACACCTATCAGATTGTCTAACATGACAAAACAGGAAAATGATAAACATTGGATAAGATGTGAGAAAATTAGAACACTAATGCATTATTGGAGTTGTGAACTGATCCAACCATTCTGGAGAGCAATTTGGAACTATGCCCAAAGAGTTATAAAACTATGCATATTCTTTGACCCAGCAATAACACTTCTAGGTCTATATTCCAAAAAGATAATAAAAATAGGAAAAGGACCCACATGTACAAAAAAGTTTAAAGCAGCTCTTTTTGTGGTGGTAAAGAATTGGAATTTGGGGGGGATGTCCATCAATTAGGGAACGGCTGAACAAGTTGTGGTATATGAGTGTAATATAATACTATTATGTTATAAGAAATAGTGATCAGGTAGGCGTCAGAAAATCCTGGAAAGACCTATATGAACTGGTGCAGAGTGAAATGAGCAGAACCAGAACACTGTACACAGCAACAGCTACATTGTATGATGACTGACTTTGATAGGCTTAGCTCTCCTTAGCATTTTCCATCATGAGTGAATGCAAGGATCTAAGACAATTCCAAAAGACTCATGATGGAAAATGTTATCCTCATCCAGAGAAAGAACTTAGGAATCTGAATGCGAATGGAAGTATACTATTTGATCTTCTTTTCTTTTGTTGTTTTGTTTTGTGTCTTCTTTCTCGTGGTTCCTTCCATTAGTTCTAATTCTTCTTTACATCATGACTAATGTGAAAATATATTTAATATGAATGTATAAATAGAACCTATATCAGATTGCACACTATCTTGGGGAGGGGGAAGGAAAGGGAGGAGGAGAAACTTTAAAATTCAAAATCTTATGGAAGTGAATGCTGAAAACTAAATATAAATAAATCAATTATGAAAAAGTAATTATGAAAAAGTCCTATACTGACAGGAGCCCAATATTTGCACCTATGCAAATTAGAATGCTGATTTTGGTACTTAAAGAAAGCGCTATCAGAATTGGTCACAATAATCAGTGGAGACTATGAAAAAAAAAAGATATGGATGATTCAGTACAAGAAGGCTAGTTACATGTTGGCTTTGATGAAGAGTGTGAATATCTCATTTTAGATGAAAAAGTGAAGTGAAAAAGCAAAATGAAAGAAGGTAGGGTTTTTTTTTAATAAAATATGGACATTTGATTAAAAAAGGAAAATAAATTAGAGCTATGGAAGAAAAATTGGAAAGCAAATTAACAGCTTGGCTTAAGAGGTACAAAACCTTGACTGGGGAAAAAAATAAAACACCAAAAATTAAAATAGATCAAATAGAAGTCATTGACTCCCTGAAGCAATAAGAAATCAAAAGACTGAAAAATTAAAGAAAATGTAGGAAATTTTAAAATAAAATTGCCCAGAATCCATAGGTATCCTCCTGGAAAAAAAATTCAAAATGAAAATTTCTAGGAACATCATAGCCAAAATCCAGAGCTTCCAGCTCAAATAAAAAAAAATACTATAAGTAGTCAGAAAGGAAGAATTATCCCCACACCTAAGATTAAGTATTTAATAAATGCTTTTTAACTGATAAAAAATACACAAGGACTTAGGCAAAATGAAGTAAGCAGAACCGAGGAAATGATGCATGCAATGGAAAGAATAACCCACACAAAACAATTGAAAATAAATGTTGCAAAATTACAAAAACAAGCATGTACTCCGAAAATAGACATGAGAAGTCACCTTAGCCTAATTATTAGCACAGATAAACACTCCATAGGCATGTATTTTCAGAATTTTTTTTTGACATATTAATCATTTTTGCTAGTGCAGTTTTCCTTTTTCCTTTTCTTTTTTTTTAATGTAAAAATGTCCCTTGTTATATGGGATGGCTCTCTGGGTAGGGGTAGGGAAAAGATGCTGGGGAAATTCAGGTTATATAACTACATTAAAAAATCAATAATTTATTTTTTTAAATTTCATATACTTATCTCAATTTTCATTACCCTAGAAGGAT
Organism: Phascolarctos cinereus; assembly: GCF_003287225.1. Taxonomy (NCBI): domain Eukaryota; kingdom Metazoa; phylum Chordata; class Mammalia; order Diprotodontia; family Phascolarctidae; genus Phascolarctos; species Phascolarctos cinereus. The sequence continues at coordinate 40,948,863 of NW_027556098.1, read as the reverse complement.
CTTAAAGGACTATGATGTTTTCAGGACAAATATAAATAAAATTAATACAATAAAAAAAGTTTACTTAGTGCTAATATAGAAAGGATATTCAACAAGGCTATAAGAAAATGGGTAAGCTGAAGTCTCCATTATTTCCACATAGAAACAGGGCTGGAAAGCAGGACCAGGTGTAGCTCATGTGATCTTGGGATATCTGCCAAGTCTAAAGAGCCCTGATCCCAACTGGTGTTTTGTTTTGTTTTGATTTGAATGCTTTTAGGTGACCAGAAACCCAGAGAAGTTGTGTCAAGGAAGGCCTGAGCTTTGCCTCCCCCCGGGCCAATCAAGTACCTTTTTTGGGGGGGGAACCAACAAAAACAATAGCCTAACCTATGGTGTGTGTGTGTGTGTGTGACTCAATATATCAAGCCTATTCCCTTTAGGAACTTCAACCCCTCCCTTTTAGATGTCTGTTAGGGGACCAAGTGCAATGAGAATTCACCTTTATGTGGCCAGGTACAAGTAATTCCCTATTTCAACCACCTAAAAAAGACAAAAAGCAGCCCTCTTCTAAACTTTATAATTAAGTTATCTGACTGTAAAAGCAAGTCATGAGAAAGCCTATCGAACTCTGCTCCTGAGAGTCTCCACATTGGCTCCATTCTAAAATAAGCTCAGTAGCTATTACTCCATTGATTGCTGAGGTTGCTTTTTGAGCTTCTCTTGCATTCTATCTAATTCCTTGGTGGTGAAACTGACTTACTCCCTCCTTCCTTGATGGTAGAAATCACACTCTGTGGAGTAGAGTAAACCTGGGATTTTCTTTCCAACACTGATAGTTCCCAATTTTTTTTCTTACTTGTAGTCTCATTCTTCATTCTTACGTCTATGATTTTAGCATAATTCAGGAAAAACTCTGGGTCAGGGATCATACTTTTATCCTAAGGTCCATGGATTTCTGGCTTTAGACTGTTGGACTTCCATTAGGGAATTCTCTCTTCTTGCATGGTCAGTATCTTCATTAGTAGCCCCTCATCTACCATAGTACAGGCCTTAAAGCTTAGTGTTCTGTTTCAAGTTGCCAGATGTGTTGGGTCAATTTACTTTCAGTCTTATGCTAGCAGTCCAATTTCTTCTTCTGGCAGATGGTCAATAATACTGGAACAGGAAATACTGGAACTGGTGCTTTCTTTACCCTTCCCATCACCTCCTCAAACAGCTCCATTTGAACAAGAGTCTGTTCCTTGTTCCACTGAGAGGATCCCCATTACACTACCAGAAGGACTCTTGTCACAGAGTGCCAAAAAGTCACATCTAGTTATTCATTTTTTCCATGCTACATATTTGCAGAGCTCTTCCTCTAATTCAACCAGGATGTGAATCACTGGATCACCTTGTCCTGATTAACAACTACAACAAATGTTAAGAGTGGACTTACTCAACCCAGAACTTTCTTAGCTCGGGTTCAATGTTGAAACAAAATGAGGTACTTGTAGGTCATTAAACAGATAACAGAAAGAAATTTACTTGGCCTTAACATTGAAAGGATATTCAACAAGGATAAAGTGGCTCTTAGCTCTTGCAGACCAGCACCCCCATCTCCATGGGCATCTAGGTGGTGTAGTGAAGGCTTTGGAGTCAGGAAGACTCATCTTCCTAAGTTCAAGTCCATTCTCAGACATTAGCCATGTGACTCTGGGTTGTGCAACCCTGTTTGCCTCAGTTTGATTATCTGTAAAATGAACTAGAGAAGAAAATGGCAAACCACTCCAACATCTTAGCCAAGAAAACCCCAAATGGGGCCATGAAGAGTTTGACATGACTGAAAACTACTGAGCAACAATATGTCTGTGGAAACATGTATTGTCAACAGGGCAAGTAGTGGTGACTTAAGTGGTCTTTCTTGGGAGTCAGACCTCATGTGGATGGGCTTTTTAAGCCCTTGCATTACCAGAAAGCCAGGTCAATACAGTCAGAGGCTACTAGGAAATTATGTCAAAGTAAATATAGTTTGAGCTTTGTCTCACATCCAAGCCTATCAAGTCTCCACTTTGTTGCCTTTAAGGGAATAACAAAACAAAACAAAACAAATAATGTTGCAAAAGTTGTCACCACAAATATAATGGGGGTGTTGTTTCATGGCTCAAAGAGAGACAAAATAGACATCTCCAGTCTCTTCTCCTCTAATTCTTCTCCAAGGCAGACTTTAATTCCTGCCAAGAGAGGAAGCAGAGGTAGAAGGCAGAGGGTGGTACTGGATTAGAATTATATCTATCTGCTCTATTAAATATTATTAGTCTAGGTGATTTGGTTTCCAAGTTTAAGCTAACAACTGATCATTATTTCATTAATTGGAGAGAGGAGGACCCCAAGTTATCTAAGCCTTAAGTTCTTTCCAGACAAATGCCAGTACCACAATAAATACACTAGACAATATATAGTAAAAAAACTTTTTTCCCATTGAGACTGAGGTAATGAGAGAGAGAGAGAGAGAGAGAGAGAGAGAGAGAGAGAGAGAGAGAGAGAGAGAGAGAGAGAGAGAGAGTCCTAGATCTCATCCAAGGAAAGTTCACTGAAGTTTCTTGTGTTGCAAATTGGGGATAGTGACATTATAGAGACTGCCAGCTCCTCTCTTGTCAGCTTCTTCCCAGAAACTTTACCTTCTGTAACCTGAAGTGAGGTTGGCATCTTCAGTCTTCTCCCTTGAAGCTAGAAGCCAGAAGCCCAAAGAGACTTGAAGCAAGTCTTGAAGAATGAAGAGCTCTCTTCTCTCCTGCTATCATTCCTCACACTAGCATAAGGAATTGATTTTCATCAGTAAGGGGAGAGAGTCCCATATGAATAGGCTTTGAAAGTGGGATTACCCTAGCTTAATCCATTTTTTTTTGGAGGGGGAAGCAGAGATAAGCCTGGTCCTATCACACCAACACACACCAACAATATACTAGAAAAACTGGAAAGTAATTTAGCTCAGTTAATAAAATGGACTGAGGAATGCATCAAAAATAATTGAACCCTGGTGGGTAAGAATGGACCTTCAAGGCTTTCTACATAATGGTTACAAAGTTTCTTATAGGTATTTATCATACCAGACTGTAGATAATAAAATGATAGACAGTAAATTTTATACCAAAGACTGTGATATAGAAGGGGCAGGTTGTTTTGGCTGTATTTTTTCCTTTATGAAAAAATTGAGAACCAACCGTCAAAGACAATGAATTAAGGATTGCATTAAGGATTTTTAAATTATGAAAAGCATTTTTATTTAATTTGATTACCAGTTAAAAAATAACAATTTGACAAAATGAGTGAAACAAAATTAAAAACATGATGTAAAGTAGAAGAAATTAAGGGTAGGAATTGCTGACCTATTATAAACAAAAGAAAGCTTAGAGAAAAAAATCCATAAACATGAAAGAGAAGTTATTTCAATGAATTGCTTTTTTGTTTATTTTTTAAAATTTTGTAAATTGGTGAGAAAGTGAGAGAGTCATGAAGTAAGATATTTTAAAATAACTTAAAAGAAAATACCAATACTAAAATATATTTAATAAAATATCATCAATAAAATATCATTTAACATGCTTAAAACAACTTTAAAGAAAATATTTTTTTTTGGTACAAGGTTTCACTGAGCTTTTTTGTATGCAAAATTATTGCTCATTGATCTGTAGTAGGGAAATGGCAGGGCCTAATAGAATATGGGAAGTAACGGAAACTGTAAATATTAATTTACTAGATGACTAATTTTAGACTTGCTAAATGCCTTTAAAATCCATGATAATACTTCAATATGACCATTTCAAAGGTAGTTATAATCAGATAATATTTTTAAAATTCAGTGATAATGTATTTAATGGAGATGTATTTGATGTATGCATAACTAGAACTTTCATTTTGTTACTGAATGATTTTCAGTCATGTCTGACACTTCATGACCCTATTTGGGGTTTTCTTGGCAAAAATACTGGAGTGGTTTGCCATTTCCTTCTCCAGCTCATTTTAGAGATAAGGATACTGAGGCAAACATGGTTAAATGGCTTGCCCAGTGTGTGAGGCCAGATTTTAAATCAGGAAGATGAGTCTTCCTGACTTCAGGCCCAGCAGACCACCTACCTGTCCAACCCGGACTTCCTTCCATTTTAAAAAGACTCTATTTTTTAGCTCAATGATCTTAGAAAAACATGGATAGACTTGCATGAAATAATGAAGAGCAAAATGAGAAGAGTTGTTTTAAGAACAACTTTGAGACAATTAATCATTTTGATTATTATAAATACACAAATTAACTACAAAGAACACATGAAGGAAAACACTATATGCATCCAAAGAAAGAACTGATAAATAGAAGTATGCATAGAATGATTTTACATACATACACACACATACATACATATCCACATATATATGTGTGTGTGTGTGTGTGTGTGTGTGTGTGTGTGTGTGTCTAACGTAGCCATCTCTAGGGTGGGGGGAAGGGAAGAAAAAAAGGAGGAAATAAATTTACCTGATAACTTTATTATATATTTAAAAGTAATGCAAATTATACATAATAGATTTGCAGTTTCATTTACAATAATTTTTTATTGTACTATGTTATGCAAATGATTGTTTTATTCCATAACTTAAATATAAGATAAATAAAAATAGTAAAAATACCCTTACGTCTTTTTGGACTTTTGATCAGGGCTTAGTTTTTCTCCTTTACCTAGGCCACTCTGACCTGTCATGCTATCTCTCCAGGCTACATTTCCAGACTTTTTCTTCCATTACCATAGGTACCTTTGCTTCCCATCCCTTCCTGCCCCACTTTTCAGTTTTCTTTATTGTGTTACTTGCCTCCAATATTTGTAGATAAGTACATATGAGATATTTAAAAAGAAATATTTAAATATATACATAGCTATCCTTTCCCCCAGTGTCTCCTCTCGTCCCAGCTTCCTTCAACCAATTCTCATATGACTAGACTGGAAGCCTTTCACCATTTTGTCAAGACAATAGAAGTGTCTAGAAGTTTATCAATGCTCCTTTTAGGATTCAGCAAAATACTACAAATTTTATGTGACAATAGCAAAATACAAAGGAACTATTGTTACATTCTTACCTCAATGTAGCCCAAGATCCTATTAACTTTATTTTTAATTTTTATTTTATGGAATAAAACAAGCAGTTCCATAACAGAGTACAATAAAAAAGATGATTGTACATGAAACTGCAAATCTACTATGCATGACTTGTAATTCTTTTCAAACAAAATTGCCATGTAACTCTATTTTTTTCTTCCTTCCTGCAGAGATGGCTACAGGTGTGTGTGTGTGTGTGTGTGTGTGTGTGTGTGTGTGTGTGTGTGTGTGTGCGTGTGTGTGTGCGTGCGCGTGCATATAAAATTATTCTATACATACTTCTGTTTATCAATTCTTTCCCTGGATGCAAATAGCATCTTTCTTTATATGTCCTTCATAGCTAATTTGGATATTTACAATAGACACAATAACTTATTTGTGCAAAGTCATTCTTGAAACAATATTGTTCTTACTATATACAATGTTATCTTGCTTCTACTTATTTCACTCTTCATTATTTCAGGCAAGTCTTTTCATGTTTTCCTCAAATAATTGAGCTCATCATTTCTTACAGCACAGTAATATTCCATCATGATCATATACCACAGCTTGTTCAGTCATTCTACAATTGATGGGCTGTTAGCTTTCTTGGACTGCATAGTGTTGATGGCTCATACTGGTTTTGCAGTCTATTGGCAACTCCAGATCTTTTTTTTCAGTTATGCTCGCAAATCTATAGTAAGAAGACAAGACCATGGAGGTTAAAATAGTCACACAACTTAAGAAAGGTAAAAAGAGCTCTTCATCACACCAGTGCTACATACCCTAATGACCAAGAAGTAGTGTATTAAAATATCACATGATGAATTAACACATGATCATGGAATGGTAAAGGCTATTTAATACAACCAATAATTAAAGAAAAATTCCCTCTCTGACATAAATAGAAAATTATTTGACATAAATAGAAGGTTAAACACCTCCAGTATGTCACAAGTAAGTTCATTCTACTTTTTTCCTACATTAATAATGATTCAGTGTCAAGAATGTATTCCCTAATCAAGTTAAAGATAAAGTGTTCTGAGCACTAGCTTTTAGAAAAGACATAAACAAGTGGGACAACTTGCTATAAAAGGATTTATCAAATGCTGAGAATGCTTCACTTGGAGAGAAAGCACTTTGAAGGACACAATAGCTTTCATGATTTCTTCTGCTCAGCTCCAGCAGACAGAACTAGAAGTAATATATGGTAATTGGGCAATTGGAATGTGAAATGTATCATCTCTTGAGAAATGCAGTTCTTTTTCACTGGGAGGTCTTTGAATGAGCTGGGTGATCAATGGGGGTGCTATAGAAGGGATTCTTGGTTACATGTGGGTTGAATCAAATGCATAGTAAGGTCTCTTCCAAAGGTAAGGTCTCTGCGAAGAATCTTAGTTAATTAAAAATCTGCTTTCCCCCTTCCTTTCCACAATTTGCTATTATGGAAACAAAATGGTATTGTATAAAGATTAAGATTTTGTTTTGTTTTGGGTTTTTGTTTGTTTGTTTGTTTTTTGCCGAGGCAGTTGGGGTTAAGTGACTTGCCCAGGGTCACACAGCTAGTAAGTGTCAAGTGTCTGAGGCCAGATTTGAACTCAAGTCTTCCTGACTCCAAGGCTGGAGCTCTATCCACTGTGTCACCTAGCTGCCTCAAGATTAAGATTTTTATAGCTCCATTATAAGTTTGCTTTGGCTAAAAAAAGAATCCTACCCTTGTAGTGATCTATGTTGACAACCTTCTGCACTTAGCTAAAATGCAGACATTTAGTCTGTATTCCAAGGCTTTCCAGCTTACTGAAAATATTTAGACAATATTCTTTAATGGCACAGATTTTAACTCAAGGTTACCTTCATACCTTCATATCAGAAGCCATTGATATATTTATGGAGTCAGTTACTATGTTATTATGATATGACATGATATGATATGATATTATTGTTGTCATTATTATAACATGTTAATATTATCCCATGATGATCTAAGTTCAAGTTATGTATCTGATACATAATATGTGTACATAGCAGTTGGCAAGCCTCTTAACTATTTAATGTTTTTAGAACTTTAAGATTATGATTTTCAGATGAATGGCATTGGTAAAATAAGTGTCCACAGCTCAATTTCCCAACTGTGATTAAATTACAGGTTTGAGCCAGAGAAAGGATTAGAAAATATGAAGTCATTTTGGATTTGCAGTATGAACTTCTAACTTCATATCATGCCAGAAGCAACAATTCTATTGATGCTTACAATTATAGAATTATTATGGTAGTAGATATCTTTTTAGTATCATTGATGAAAGTAATCTTATTCTTCTAATCAAATATATAAAAGTGCCATTGAAGTATGTTATGATTTTATAACAGTGCATCCTTTCAGAGCTTTATTGTTGAATTTGCAGACAAACCCCTGGCTAACTGTCAAGCAGCAAGTAGTTATCATAGTTCACAACAAGGCAACTCCCTAAGGCTTAAAACACTGGCCACAAAATCCTGTTTTGACAGTCATTTATCTGAAAATGAAAGTAGTATTTAATACATTTATTTATACATAGATGTCTAATTTCATAGGAGCCTTAATCATTCTACTTCTGTTCTTGCTATAATAGCAAAGTCAACAAGCTCTTAGGATATCTTGTTTCCTGACACCATGCAAGGGATTGCACAAAGCAGGGTGAATACATCTTCATCGTGCTTTCAAAGAGCTTATAATCTAATAGCAAAACACAACAGAATAGCAGAAAGTAAAAAATAGGCATCATGATAAATTGAGGGGATCCTAGAATGGTTCTTTCCTAGCTCACACTATTCCTAGAATCTAAATTCATTATTCTCTTATTTTAAACATTGTCATTTCCATCATAAGACCTAGTAACCTACCATCTTATTCCATACTCATAAACTATAAGTTCCTCATAAGTTCCTTAATAGTCTTAATTCTACCAAATTTAACTCTCTTTTCTACAAAACTTAAAGGAGCATCCTTGTGTTCAGTAAGCAAAAACCATTGCCTTTTACTCCAGTCTAATTGTGAGTACTTTGTTTCTTTACTATTCCTCACTTGGAAAGAATGAGTTAAAACAATTTTTGTGCTACCACATAATGTCTACTTGCTCAATCTGAGAACTAACTGTCTTTCTATTGCTTTGAAGATAAAATGACAGTTTGTGTTTGTACCATCATCATTACCATATTTCTATGTTATACTTGCTGTGGCTTCTTTCTCAAGGAAGTTAATTAAAATAATGAACATATGTTTTATGTTTGAATGTCTGGGATGTGGGAAACTTAGAGACAAATAAATATGCATAACATGGGACAGAATGGTGTCTCAGGCCAAGAAGGATAAAAATCCTATATCACACAGACAATGTCAGAGCTGGGACTAGAACATCTATCTCATCATTCCTAGTCCTATTGTCTCTCTATTGCATTATAAAATCAATTTTTACTTTTGAAAAAGTGGAAATTCAAAATGCTAACAAAATATGTTCATCTGATATCCTATTCTAGGCATAAAATTATAAGATTTCCATTAAATTAGAAACTCTTGAACAAAATTTTAATTAAAAATTTTTTCCAGTTCAGCAGCTGCTTCCCTCTGGAAACTAATTGGTCAGGAATTACTTTTTTTCTTAGAAATCATTCATGTAATTAGAACACAAAACAACTTATGATTTATATTAGCATATGAAGTATAGAATTATGCAGAAACGGCTTTTGGGTAAGTAATACGCTGGGAGAGTTTACACAAATCACTCATCTTAATAAAAATCACAAAAGCAAGAAAAATGAGATATTGCAGAGTTGAGGTCAACCATAGCTGGAGATAATTTTACAAAGACAATTCTATAAATGTCACTTCTTTATATTTCACCTCAAAAGGGTTTAATTTGTGGCCTTTGCTAAATCTATGAAGACATTGCCTTTTTTTTTCAAGTCATCTGGGAAAATGTGCCTTCTGGATCTAATATTCCAAGGCTTAAAAATTAATTAACATGTAGTTTGAGCTTCTTGAGAATAAACATTATGTTGTAAATTGAGCCAATGTGACATGCCAATATTTTGCAATGAGATGAGGAGAAAGTCTTTTGCACATCCTCTCACAGGAATAAAAGAACGTATACATGAATTGTCATATTCATGAAGCTTAATTAAAACAAAATTACCAGTCTATAAAATGAAGCTACTTTAGAACACTGCTTTGAAGTCCAAAATAAGAAGAAAGGTGATATGGTTTCTTTGTGATGCCTCTGCAATATATACAAAGATGCACAAAATAAAACAGTATCAAGACATATGATATGTACAAAGCAAAATGAAAATAACAAGAATGGAATGGTTCATAGTATATATATAGATTGATGCTAGATTGCAATCAACCAAAATATTTCAGTTGCTTAACTCAAATAATCATTAATTTGAGACCAATTACTAAAATAATACAATAACTATAATTATGCTAATGAGTATTTTTGCAGAGCACTACATCTCTACATATACACATCCCATCTCTTCACGTTACACAAATGTGACACAAAGTTTGAACCAAAATAATGAGTAGCTTGAAATCATAAGTATTCATTTAGAGGGAAGGGGAAATATTTTAGAATAATGGGGATTTGACAATTGAGATTGAGAACAACAGATGAGTAAAACAATCACGATTAGTGCCTTCTGAATAAATTAATTGTAAATTTTACAAGACTTCTATGATAAAATATAAGCATACAATGCTTCAATTAAACCCTTGCAAAGAAGTGCTTATTATTCTGAGATCATTATTTATTACACACACACACACACACACACACACACACACACACACACACACATGGTTTCCCTCACCTCCTTCAAAAACTATATTTCTTTGTTTTTCATCTGCTTGAGAGGTATAAGGTGGAACATTAGAATTGAAATCCATCAACTCCAGAGGGTGAAACAGAAATAGAAAGAATCCACCAGTCACCTCGTGAAAGAGAGCCCCAAAAGAAAACTTCGAGGAATATTGTAACCAAATTCCAGAGTTCCCAGGTCAGGGAGCAAATATTGCAAGCAGTCAGAAAGAAACAATTCAAATATTGTGGAAACACAATCAGGATAACACAAGAATTATCAGCTTCTACATTAAGGGACCAGAGGGCTTTGAATGTAATATTCTGGGGGTCAAAGGAGATAAGATTACAACCAAGAATCACCTACCCAGTGAAACAGTATAATCCTTCAGGAGAAAAAATCAATATTCAGTGAAATAGAGGAATTTCAAGAATTCTTGCTGAAAAGACCAGAGCTGAAAAGAAAACCTGACTTTCAAATACAAGACTCAAGAGAAACATGAAGAGGTAAACAGGAAAGAGAAATCATAAGGGACTTATTAAGGTTGAACTGTTTATATTCCTGCATGGGAAAGATGATATTTGTAACTCATGAGACCTTTGTCATTATTCAGGTAGTTGGAGGGAAAAATTGTATGGATAGATAGATAGATAGATAGATAGATAGATAGATAGATAGATAGATAGACAGAGGGCACAGGATGAGTTGAAGATGAAGGGATGATATCTGGAGAATAAAATTAAGAGGTGAGAAAGGATTCTACTGCGAGCAGGAGAAAGGGAGAGGTAGAATGTGATAAATTATCTCACATAAAACAGAGAAGAAAAGGCTTTTACGTTGAAGGGGAAATGGGGGAAAGTGAGAGGGAATGAGTGAATCTTAGTCTCATCAGATTTGTCTTAAGGAGGGAATACCATACACAGTCAACTGGCTATGCAAATCTATCTCACCCTACAGGAAATGGGGGGAAGAGGACAAGAGAGCAGGGGGATGATAAAGAGGAGGGCAGACTGAGAGAGGGGGTAATCAGAAGGAAACACTTCTAAGGAGGGACAGGGTCAAAAGAGAGAATAGAATAAATGGGGGGGTGGGGTAGGATTAAGGGAAATATAGTTAGTTTTTCACAACATGACCACTATAGAAGTGTTTTGCATGACTAAACATGTATAACCAGTATCTAGTTGCGTGCCTTCTCAATGAGGGTGTGTGGGGAAGGAGGAAGGGAGCAAATCTGGAACCCAAAGTTTTAAAAACAAATGTTAAAAATTGCTTTCACATGTAACTGGGAAATAAGATATACATGTAATGGGGTATAGAAATATATCCTGCCCTGCAGGAAAATTGAAGGGGAAGGGGATAAGAGAAGGGGGAGAGATAGAAGGGGAGGGAAAGTTAGAGGAAGGGGTATTCAGAATGCATGCCATCTTGGGGTGGGGGAAAGCGGTAAGATGGGGAGAAAATTTGGAACTCAAAATCTTGCGGAAGTGAATGTTGAAAACTAAAAATAAATAAATTAATAAAATCCGAAAAAAAAGAAATTCATCAACTCTCTGACAAGAGGTAGGTGGCATGTTTCATCTTCTCTAGAATCATCATTTAGTATGGCATTGGACAGAGATCTAAAATCATTCAAAATTGCTTTGCTTTTCTTCATAATGCTGTTGTCATTATGTAAATTGTTTTCCTTGTTCTATTCATTCTGCATCACTTCATGAAAGTCTTCATAGTTTCCTCTGAAAATGTCCATTTTATCATTTCCATGGTACAGTAATATTCAATTATATTAACATACTATTGTTTAGCCATTCCCTTATATAAAGTTTCTATTTGGAGCTACTACAGAAAGACCTGCTTTTTAAAAACAAATTTACAAAAATATAAAAACCTATAGGTCTTTTCCCATTTTCTTTGATTTAGAGATACAGCCCTAGTAAAGGCATAGGTGGGTCAAAGGGTTATGCATAATTTAGGAACTTTTGGGGCATAGTTCCAGACTTTGCTAGAATAGATCTATAGTGCCAATTCACATTTCTACCAATGTTGCCCTAGTTTTCCTGTTTTCCTGAAGCCCCTCCAACATTTATCAATTTTCTCTTTTGTCATCTTTGAAAATCTGATGGGTTTGTGTTTAGAAATATGGAGTTATTTTACTTGTATTTATTTAATTAGCTATATGAAGTATTTTTTTCATATAGTTGTTGATTGCTTGGATTTCTTCTTTTGAAAATTATTCATTTATGTACTTTATGGGGGAATGGATATTAATCTTATACATTTTAATTGGTTCTGTATATATTTTTGGAAATGAAACCTTTATCAGATATACACTACATTATTTTCCCCTCAGTTATCTGTTTTCCTTCTTATTTCTACTGAATTGGATATGTTTGTGCAAAAACTTTTAAAACTGATATAATCAAAATGTTTCATTTTATCTTCTGTCATCCTCTGTTTGACTTGCTGAATTATTAACTCTTCCTCTATCCAAAGGATTAGCTTTTGATAACATCTTTTAAATATACGGTATTCGATCATCAGGATTTAATTCCGATTGGAGTTTATATAATGCAAAAGGTTGATGTGGAAGGCTGTTCTAATTTCCATCCAACTGCTTCCACTTTTGTTTTTTCGGTTGGAATTTTGTTTGCCACTTTTCAATTTTTTAAGTGACATAATCAGTTTCATGATCTTATTTTTCTCTCTTTTGTTAATAAAGGTGTATAGGGATAGAAATTTTTATCCCAAGAACTGCTTCTCAAAATTCCAACATGTTGTGGCTTGGTTGTTACTTCTTTTTTATGAATTACATATTGCTTTATGATTTTTTTGTCTGACTTATTATTTAAAATTAGATTAGTTTATCTCTATTTAAATTTGAATCTTTTCTTCAAAGGATCTTCCATGGTGATACTTTTATTGTATTATGTTAGGTAAAGTACGTCTTTCACATTTTGCTTCTTCAAATTTTATGAAGTCACGGTCAATTTTTGTAAAAAGTTGATGTACAAATGTGAAATATAAATTTTCCATGCTCTTTCCACTCAATAATCACCAGAGATCTGTTTCATCCAATTTAGATAAAATCACATTCAGATCCTTAACTTTTTTCTTATGTATCACTTTGGTGTATTTGTTTAATTCAGAAAGATTCCCCAGATAGTAAAGTTTTACAGTCATCCTATAATTTAATTAGTTTTTCCTTTAGGTACTTCAACTATGCCATTTTCCTTTAAGTACTTAAATAATATGTCATTTCTTTTGCAATATTAAGTATTGATATTTAATTACCTATGGTGCTTTTAAGCACAATGTACTCCTCTTTAAAAATATTTCTGTTTTTACAATATTCTGATTTCATGATTGTCACTCCAGGTCATTTTGAAATCACTTGAAGTCTAACAAATTTTGTTGCAATCTCTCACTTTAATCCCTTGTGAAACATTATCTTTCAGGTGAGTGTTTTATAAACAACATTTTTAGATTCCGTTTTCTAATCCATTCTGCTACTGTCTTCATTTCATAAATGAGTTTATTATATTCAGAATGATATTTCTGATAATTGCTTCTTTCTCTCATCATATCAGGTTTTTTTTTTGCTTTTCTCTTTGTGTGCTTCATTCCCCTTTATTTATACATGAAATTTCATGAAAGAAGCAGAATATGATCAATATTACCAATCTATAATTCAAATGATCTGATCTCATTCCTCTACCCTTCTTCATTTTGCCCAGCCTAGATAGACTCTGATCAAAGATTCTTTAATTTTAAGCTTTTTTTATGATCCTTGCTCTGAAGCTGAAGTTTGTCTAGCTATCTTTTAGCCTTTTAACTAGTCTTTTTAACTAGTCTTTTAACTTTCTATTTCTACTCTCCTTTTTAACCATCCCCTCACTATGTTTCCCTGTTGCACACTGTAAGCAGTTATTAAATGCTCATTGGATTTGATTTAATACATATGTCACACTTTGACAGAACTAAAACATTGATGTGCAATTAACATTGATTATTGGTCAATTTGTGACTACTACATTTTTAAGTCATATTTACATAAAGCTAATCACGCCTGGTGTATTAGGGAAGGGAAGGTTTGGTTTTTTTCAACAGTTAGTCAACAAGTATTTTAAATTGCCTACTATATGTCAGGCACTGTACTAAGTGATATAAGTATAATATAGTATATTTTACAATGCTGTAAGTATAAAACATAGTTCTAATTCTTAGTTTCTCACAAATTTAGAGCATGATCATTTTAAATTCTAACATAATCCTTTAAAAAAAATAACGTATAACAAAGCTTTGGCCTGATAAATTATGAAGAACACTTACCCAGGAAGCATCCTATGGGTATTTCCCCACAGTACAATAATGCCCACAATGCAACATCTGCATCAAAAAAATGGTTCTTTTTTTCTCTAGTGCTGAAATTTTTCTAAAGGAATGAATCTAAGTAAATCTCTACAGATTATATACATGTAGTTCAGTCATGCCTGAATCTTCTTGGTGCCACTTGGGGTTTTCTCTGGCAAAGATACTTGCCATTTCCTTCTCAAGCTCACTTGACAAATAAGGAAACTGAGGCAAACAAGGTTAACCAGGGATATACAGCTAATATATGTCTGAGGACAAATTGAACTCAGATATTCCTGACTCCAGGCCTGATACTCTATGCACTGAGCCACCTAACCACTCACCTAGATGTATTATAAGATGTAGAAATATTCATTGATATTTCTATAAGATCAGAATTACACCTCAAATTCCGTTCCACTAAATTTAACAAACATTTATAAATTATCTTCTATATATAATGTACCATGTTAAACACTGAGGATAAATACATACAAATAACAGAATAATATAGTTTTGTGGTAAAGAGATTTACATTTTACTGGGGGACACAAATCATGAGATAAATATATAAAATTAATTTGAGGGGCAACTAGAGAAAGTAGCAACTGAGCTGATCATTAAAGAAAGATAAGGATCTGGAAAGGAAAGCTAATTGGGGATATACTGGAATAATAAGAGGCTTGAATCAGAGAGATCAACTGTAATAACATTGTAATAGTTCAAACACAAAGTGATGAGGGCCATCAAGGTGGT
The DNA here is from genome assembly GCF_003287225.1 of Phascolarctos cinereus. NCBI lineage: Eukaryota > Metazoa > Chordata > Mammalia > Diprotodontia > Phascolarctidae > Phascolarctos > Phascolarctos cinereus. The sequence goes on along the minus strand of NW_027556098.1, from coordinate 40,933,843 downwards.
AGTAATGTCAGAAGAGAGAAGAGAACATATAGAGGAGATTCAACATAGGTAAAATCAATGGGATTTGGTGACAGATTACATATGGGGTGTGAGTGAAAGTGAAGATGACACCTAGGCTGTAAGCCTGGGGTGACTGGGGAAATGGTGGTGCCCTTAACAAGTAATAGGAAAGTTTGGAAGGGGCAAGGTTTGGAGAAAAGATATCGAGCTCATTTTTTGGACCTAATGAGTCTGAGATGTCACCTGCTACAAGGTATCCAATTGGACATATTCTAAGATGTCCAAGTTTGAGATATGAGGCTGGAGGTCAGGAGAGAGATTAGAGCTAGATAAGGAGTTTGAAGAATCATCAGCCTAGAGATGATAATTGAATGTATTTGAGCTAATGAGATCACTGAGCAATATAGTACATACAAAGGGAAAAGCCCTAGGAGACACCAAACATTAGCTGTCATGACCTCGATGAAGATCCAACAAAGGAGATGAATGAGTGGTAAGACAGATAAGAGAGGAAACATGAGACAGTAGTGCCTATGAAAACCTAGGGAGAAAGGAGTATCAAAAAGAGTATAAATAACAGATCAAATGCTGTAGAAAGGTCCAAAAGGATGCAGATAGAAGGGGAAAACATTAGACTTAGTAATAAGGGAGGTGGAGGTAAGCTGATGGAGTGAGGTTTGCATAAGCTCCTTGAAATTCTCCTTTATGATGGTTGATTAAACACTGTCAGACCAAATTCTGAATGGGAAAACCAAGAAAAATTCATAGTGAATCATTTTTTTCTAGCCCACATCTGCATAGGAATATAGAGAGATTTGTAAACCCTGGATTAAGGGTTATCCAGGAGCAAGGTACTGATGTAGTGTATCCGTAATAGGTGGATGGCAGCAGCAGTAGTGGTAGGGAGAAGCCCAGTACCCAAGGACAATAATAGTATTGAATACATGGACATGAAGATATCCCAGTGGACTCCTATACTAGCACAGGGATTAGGAACAGGGGACACCTGGCATCTCTGTCACTCATTATCCAGTTCCAGGTTATACTTTCAGGGCAGAGAGTAGTAATCATGATCCCAAGGGAGCAGGGACCCTACCTGTGTCATGAGCAAGGAATAAATTACAGAATCATAGTTGTGTGACTCTGAGCCTAAGGACAGAGTAAGGACTCAATTCTAACCTACGCCCCTATATATAAGCAAGCAAAGGAATAAACAAGGGCAGGAGACCAAAATCAAGTGGTGTCAGCAATTTAGTCACTCTGAACCTGCAGAACCTCCCAGAATGCTAAATGAGATAAGCACATCAAGAGCCTACAGAAATTCAACCACATACAAGCCAACAGACCCCAAATGGGTCAGAAAATTGCAGGGCTCAGACCAGGATCACTCTTGGCAGACTTCTTCCTGGATCACACCACTTTGAAAGAATTGAAAATTTGCATGTTCCAGGATGATTTGTTAAAACAATAGGACATAAGAGATAGAAGGTCAGGCTGGAGATACCACCTCCCCCTGCCCTCAGAGGTGAAAAGAGTCCAATATAACATGAAGTCCAAAGTCAAGAAGTAGGCTAGAAACACAAGCAAACAAAAAGATAACTTGTCAATAAAAAAACCCACTATGGTGAAAGGGAAATTCAAGACACTTAATTGACGTTAAAACATGTACAAGCAAAGCCTCAAAGAAAAATACAAATTGGAATAAGACTAATAAGAACTATTTGGAAAAGTTAAAGACATTTAAAAAACAAAAAAAATTAAAATGAGTGATAGAGGATAAACTGGGAAAAGAAACAAGAACTATACAAGAAAATTTTAAAAGAGAATTAACAGCATAGTGAAAAGACATACAAAAATACTGAAGAAATTAGCTCCTAAAAATCAGAAGCGGTCAAATGGTAAAAATATTAAAGAAAATAATTGCTAAAAAATAAAAATTGGCTAAATGGTAAAAGGGGTACAAAATCTCACTGCAGAAATTACTTCTCAAAAGTAGGAATTTTTAAAGTGGCAGCTAATCAATTCCATTGGACATTAAGAAATAAAAAAATTTCAAAAGACTGAAAAATGTAAGAAAATGTGAAATATCCCATATAAAAAACAAATGATATGGAAAACAGACTGAGGAGAGATAATTTAAGATACATTGGACTACCTGAAAACAATGAACAAGAATAGATCCTAGACATCCTTTTTCTTTTTCTTTCTTTCTTTCTTTTTTTTTTTAGGTTTTTATATCTGTTCTTTCTTTTTTTTAATTTTATTTTTATTTTGATTTATTAACAATCATTTCCATATGCTTTTGAGTTGAAAATTTTTCTTCCCCTTCCTTCACCCCACCTTCCCCAAGATGGTGCACAATCCAATATAGGCTTTACATTTACATACCCATTAAACGTATTTTCACATTAGCAAGGTTGTAAGTAAAAATTAAAACCAGTAGAAGGAACCATTAGAAAGATGAAACAAAACTCAACAGAAGGTAAAAATAACTGATAATGATTTGACTTCCATCGTTCTTTCTTTGGATGTGGACAGCATTTTCCATGCCGAGGCCTCTGGAAGTGTTTTAGATCCTTGTAATGCTGAGAAAGGTTCAGTTTAACAATATTAGTCATTGTATAACATGGCTGTTATTGTGTACAAAGTCCTCTTGGTTCTGCTCACTTCACTCAGCATCAGACCATATAAGTCTTTCCAGGCTTTTCTGAACTCAGCCTGTTCATCATTTCTTATAGCACAATAGTATTCCATTGCATTCATATACCACAACTTGCTCAGCCATTCCCAATTGATGTGCATCCTCTCAATTTCCAATTCTTTGCGATCACAAAAAGAGCTGCTATGAATATTTTTGTACATGTGGGTCCTTTTCCCATCTGTTTGTGCTCTTTGGGATATAGCCCTAGAAGTGCTATTGCTGGATCAAAGGGTATGCACATTTTTGTAGCCCTTTGGGCATAGTTCCAAATTGTTCTCAAAATGGTTGGATCATTTCACAACTCCACCAACAATGTATTAGCATTCCAATTTTCCCACATCTTCTCCAACATTTATCATTTTCCTGTTTTGTCATGTTGGCCAGTCTGATAGCTGGGATGTGGTGCCTCAAAGTTGTTTTGATTTGCATTTCTCTAATCAATAACGATTTAGAGCATTTTTTCATATGACTATAGATGGCTTTAATTTCTTCATCTGAGAACTGTCTGTTCATATCCTTTGACCATTTATCAATTGGGGTATGGCTTGTGTTCTTATAAATTTGTCTTAATTCTCTACATATTTTAGAAATGAGGCCTTTATCAGAGAGACTGGTTGTAAAAATTCTTTCCCAATTTTCTACCTTCCTTCTAATCTTAGTTGCATTGGCTTTGTTTGTGCAAAAACTTTTCAATTTAATATAATCAAAATGATCCATTTTGCTTTTCATAATGTTCTCTATCTCCTGTTTGGTCATGAATTCTTCTGTTCTCCATAGATCTGATAGGTAAACTATTCCTTGTTCTCCCAGTTTACTTATGGTATCAGCCTTTATATTTAAGTCCTGAACCTATTTTGACTTTATTTTGGTATATAGTGTGAGATTTGAGTCTATGTCCAGTTTCTGTCCTACTCTTTTCCAGTTTTCCCAACAGTTTTTTCAAAGAATGGGTTCTTATCCCAGAACATAGGGTCTTTGGGTTTATCAAATCATAGATTATTATAGTCATTGACTACTGTTGTCTTGCATAGTTAACCTATTCCACTGATCCACCTCCCTATTTCTTAGCCAGTACCAAGCTGCTTTATAATACAATTTAAGATCTGGAATTGCTAGGCCACCTTCCCCTGCATTTCTTTTCATTAGCTCCTTTGATATTCTGGACCTTTTGTTTTTCCAAATCAATCTTGTTATTACTTTTTCTAACTCTATAAAATAATTTCTTGGTATTTTGATTGGTATGGCACTGAATAAGTAAATTAGCTTAGGTAGGATTGTCATTTTTATTATATTAGCTTGGCCTACCCATGAGCAACTGATGTTTTTCCAATTATTTAGATCTGATTTTATTTGTGTGAAAAGTGTTTTGTAATTGTGTTCATATAGTTCCTGGGTTTGTTTCGGGAGGTAGACTCCTAAATATTTTATACTGTCTACAGCAAGTTTAAATGGCTAGACATCCTTTTTCAAGAAATTGTAAAGAAAACTTCCCAGAGATCTTAGAACCAGAGGACAAATCAGAAATTGGAAGAGTCCTGTGGTCACTTCCTGAAAAAAAAAAGCCCAAAATGAAAACTGCCAGGAATATTATAGCAAAACTCCAAAACTTTCAGTTCAAAAAGAAAATAATGCAAGCAACCAGAAAGAAAGAATTCAAATATTGTGGAGACAGTAAGAATCGTACAAGATTTGGCAGCTACTACCATAAAGAAGTGGAAGATTTGGAATATGTTACTGAGAAAGTGATGGAATTAGAATTACATTTTTTTAAAAAATCTTTTTTAGCTAAATTTAGTATAATGCTACAGGATGAAAATGGAAATTTAATGTAATAGAAGATTTTAAATCATTCCTGCTGAAAAGATCGGAGCTGAATGGTAACTTGACATCAAACCACAAGAGAAGAAAAGCGTATAAAGGTAAACATAAGTGGGAAATCATAAGGGATTAAAGAAGGTTAAAGTGTTTACATTACTAGATGGGAAGACAATACATGTAACTCCTTAGAATTTTATCATCAGTAGAGATGTTGGAGGTAAACAAAGGGAATTAATGTGATTCTATTATGTTGGGATAATCCCAAAAGAAAAAAAAACAGAAGAGTAAGAAAGAGGGATGCTTTGGGAGAGGGAAGAAGGGATAAGAAGAATGGGGAAAATTATTTCACATACATGGGGTAAGCAGTGAAGGTTTCTACAATAGAGGGAAGGATTTTTTGTACATATACATATAACACAGTTGGATATAGATATTCATCTTATCCAACAACTAAGTAAAAGGGAAAGAAGTTAAGAAAAATTGTGTGTGTGGAGGGGAATATAAAAGGGAAGGTCAATTTAAAAAAGGCAGTGGTCAGAAGGAAAACAGACTCCTGAGGAAATGACAGGGTCAAAAAGAGATGGGTAAGTATAAGAGAATAGAACAGAAGGAAATACAAAGTTAGCAATAATAACTGTGAATGTGAATAGGATGAACTTCCCCATAAAATGAAAGAGTATAGCAGAATAGATTAAAAATCAGAATCCAAAAATATGCTGTTTACAAGAAATGCAACTGTGAAAGAAAGATATGGAGTTAAAATAAGGGCCTGGAGCCAAATCTGTTATGCTTTATTTGAAGAACAAAAGAAAAAAAAAAGGCTGGTGTCAATTATGATCTCAGAGAAAGTAAAAGTAAAAAGAGACCTAATTTAAAAAGATAAACAAAGAAACTACATTTTGCTAAAATGTACCGTAGGCAATGAAATAATAGAAATATTAAAGATATTTGCCTCTAATAGCATAGCATCTAAATTCTTAAAGTAAAAGTTAAGTGAGTTGCAGAAGGAAATTGAAAACAAAACTAATAGTCTAGGGCCTTAATATACCTTTCTTAGACCTAGGCAAATCTAATAATAAAATAAACAAGAAACAAGTTAAGGAGATAAATATAATTTTAGAAAAATTAGATTTGATAGCCTTCTGGAGAATGTCAAATGGAAATAGAAAGGATCATACCTATTAGCTGTGAATAACACCTTCATAAAATCAACCATCTATTAGGGTATAAAAACCTCATAAACAAATGCAGAAAAGCAGAAATATTAAATATATCTTTTTCTGACCATAATGCAGCAAAAAATTACATACAACAAAGGTCATTGGAAGCACAGATTAAAATTAATTAATTGAGTGGGTCAAAGAATAAATCATAGAAATAACAAATAATTTCATTAAAGTTAAGTAAAACAATGAGACAAGATACCAAAATTTACAGGATGCAGTCAACTCAGTACTTAGAAGAGAATTTATTTTTAAATACTTTCATCAATAAAAGAGAGAAAAAGCAGATTAATGAATTGAGTATGCAACAAAAACCTAGAAAAATAACAAATTACAAACTCTCAATTAAACATCAAAAATAGAAATCTTGAAAATCAAAGGAGAGATTAGTAAAAATTAAGTTTAAAAAATTTAGCTAATCAGTAAAGCAAGGAGCTTTTAAAAAAATGGCCAATTTGATTAAAACAAAGAAAGATGAAAACCAATTCATCAGGATCTGAGATTAATGAAAAGCCTGAGAGACAGTTTATGAGTAATTAATAATCAATTTATTAATTAGGCTAGCTGATAATCATTAAATTGATGGCCAGTGGCTTCTCTTGGTAACCAAAGACCCCTAATGGAGACACTGAATGCCTTAAATATTTTTATGGGAATAGAATGCCCCTGACAGGAGAAATTAAACCAGGTTGGTGAGCAAGTAATAAGGGGGTAGGAATTTAAATGAGGAAAGGGGCTAAAAGTCTTCCACTCCTGCTGAGAACATGGATTGATCATGAGACTCAGCTGCCTCCCAGGAATCTTGACAAAAGAATTCATCTCTATTCAGACCACTCTGGTTGGTTTTCTCCTTTATGAATTGGGTCACACTAAACTCTCATGGAGGGGTGCTAGAACATCAGCTTAATTCTTTGGGCTGGAATTCATCTAGATTAGATTCTGTTTACACACTAAACAGAAGTGAAGTCTCCCTAGTTAGGTTCCTGCCCAAGATTGCAGAGCATGTTCCCAAAGGATTTGGGCAATCTCATCTATCAACCTTGTCCTCTAGAGACTGGTTAACCGACCTGCAGGGGCTAATCCCTGAGTGAGGAAACAAAGAGAAAAAGTCTTAATTCTAATTTGATAATTGCTTATTAGCATAATAGAAAAATAATTTCCCTCATATCAAAAATAAAAACAGTGAAGTAACAACCAATGAAGATGAAAAGGCAATTATTAGGAGTTATTTTGCCCAATTATATACCATTAAAACTGATAAGCCAAAAAATAGATGAATATTTACAAATATATCAGTTCCTTAAATTAAAAGAATAGGTAATAGAATACTTAAATAATTCTATCTTAGAAAAAGAAATTGAAAAAAACTAAAAATGAATTCTCTAAGAAAAAAAAAACTCAGTACTAGATGGATTTACAAGAAAATTCTAACAAACTTTTAAAGAATAATTAATTCTAATAATGCATAAACTGTTTGGAGAGGAAAAAAGGTAAAGAAGGAGTCCTAACAAATTCCTTCTATGACAAAAATGTGATTTTGGTGCCTAAATGAGGCAGAACCAAAACAGAAAAAACAAAACTATAGCTCAATTTCCCTAATGCATACCTATGCAAAAAATTTCAATAAAGAACTAGTAATATAAAATCATACACTAGAACAAGGCTGACTTATACCCAGAATGCAGGACTAGTTTAATATTAGAGAAAACAACAAGCTTAATTGAACATATCAATAACAATAACGACAGAAACCATATAATTTCTTAAATAGATGCAGAAAAATATTGTTGGAAAAAATGCGTTACATTCCTATTGAAAACTAGAAAACAGGAATAAGTAAAGCTTTCATTAAAATGCTAAGTGCTATCTATCAAAAATCAAGAGGTAGCATTATGTGTAACAGGGAAAAGGCAGGTGCCTTTTCAATAAAATCAGAGGTGAAACAAGGATATCCATTGTCACCATTATTATTTAATGTTGTAACACCAATTGAAAGAATTCATACATCACTTCAAGAAAAAAAAACAATGCTGAAAACTCCAAGACATATTGTGGTTAAATTTTTAAAATTCATTTGAAAAACAAGTTCTGTAAGCAATCAGGCAAAAGATCTTCAAATACAAAGGAACCAAAACTCAACAACGGAAGACTATACTATGCTATACTCAGAAGAAAATACAGGGGAGGATGGAATAATGTGTTCTGAAAATCAGTGGAACTCAGGATGCATCCCAGAGTGATCAACCCCACAAATCTGAGCTTGATCATAAGTTAAAAAACAAAAGGATATTCAATAATAAGGAATAATTTGAAATATTCTTATAAAGAAACCAGACATGAAAAGATCTTTTTGCTTCTCAAATGCCTCAGACAACAGAAATGCAGCAGACGAGGCCAGTGACAACAGAGGAGCACCACAGAGACACTAAGAATCTTCATTCTAAATGCACATAAAGAGACAGCAGTGAAAGTGCATGGCATGTGGAGAATACAGTGAATAGGCAGGCCTGGGACATTATGAACAGAATCTGGCAACACCCCACTTACAGATGAATCTATATTTGTTTTTGTGGAACTACATAATAAAATTGGAGGGTTAATGAAAGAGGATGAGTTAATTGTTTTGAAGTGGACACATTACACGTTCCCCTTTTATCCCTCTATTCCTCTCCTCCTCCAGGGGAGTGGGTGAAGAGGTGGAGAGAAGGAATGAAAATGGGGAAGGAAAGAAAAGAAGCCTTGCTTTAGTAGTGGGAGGGAGTTCCACTGATGAAGGCTCCTGAGCGAACAGAGATATTCTTTAAGGGGAGATAGGGAGATAGGACCTTGTGCTGTGTGTTGTCCTGGTCCTGAATCTATCAAACTTTTAGAAAATAATCACTACCAAGACTTAACAAATTATTCTCAAAAATTGAGAAAATATCTTACCAGAATTTTTTTCATGAGCCAAACACAATCTTAATAACTAAATGAGAAGATAAAACATGAAAGGAAAACTATAAGGCAATACCATTAATGAATATTGACTCAAAAATTTTAAGCAAAATTCTGTCAGACTATAATGATTTATTCAAGAAATCATGCCTTATGACCAAGTGGATTTATACCAGATATGTGAGGATGGTTCAATATTAGGAAAATAATCAACATAATCAATCATATTACAAAGCAAAACATCCAAAACCACATGATCATCTCAAGGAATACAAAAAAATCCTTTGACAAAGTATAGTATTCTTTTATACTAAAAACCCTACAAAGAATAGGCATAGAGGGACCTTTCGAAATATCATAAAAAAATTGATCTAATTCTCAAAGCAAGCATCATTCACAAGTACGAAAAGAAATAATCCCTACTCAGAAATAATAGATGCCTGTGTGTGTGTGTTTGTGCACATGTGTGTATAGCATAAAAACAAATAATATAAATAAAATCAAGGCAGCTAACAACAGCAGCAGCTAACATTTATATAGTTTCCTATGTTCCAGGTGCTGTGCTAAGTGGTTTACAATTATTACTTCATTTAATCCTCACAACTAACTTTGGAGGAAGGTATCCCCATTTTACATAAGAAACAACTGAGGCAAAAAAATAAAACATCAAGTGACTTGTCTAGAGTCACACAGCTATTAAGTGTCTGAAGTCAATTTTGCAGGCAGATCTTCCTGACTTTAGGTTCAGTTCTCTAAAATTAGGAAGACCTAGAAGGAATACTTCATTTAGAAAGTAACATGTAAGCTGTGTCTTGAAAAAAAAAATTACTTGATACAGAAGTGAGAGGCAGAGAGAAGAGCCAGTGTAAAACCACAAAGATTGAAGATGGAGCTTCATGTACAAAAAACCCATTGGCCAAGTTAGCTAGAGTAGACCATGGGAGAGTGTGAATAAAATAGAATAAGGCTTGAAAGGAAACTTAAGGTCACCTTTTCAAGGGTTTTAAGATCTTTGCTATCTGTAATAAATAGGGGTTCAAGGTGAAGATAGAAAGGGAATTGATGCAAATTTTTAGGACCTAATCTCTAATAGATAAGTGGTCAAAGGATATGAATAGTCAGTATTCAATTGGGAAATGTAGGTTAATACAAGTATAGGATATTATCATTTTCACATATATAAAATACATACCAAATCATTCAGATAAATACAAATTAAAACAAATTAGAGATTACACCTCACACAAAACTGTCAATTGCGACAAAAGTTAGAAATCATAATTGTTAGAGGGGCTATAGGACTGTTACAGTAGTGACCTATTGGTGGAACTTTGAATTAGTTCCACTTATCTGGAATGCAATGTGGAAATATACTACAAAAGCCATTAAACTGTTTATACCATTTAACTCAGCAATACCATTACTAAATATATAAGGCCAAAGAGGTCAAAGTCAAAAGGAAAGAATCTATAGGGGGAAAATAGAGAGAGAGAAAGAAATGCATATTATGTACGTGTGTGTGTGTGTTTGTGTGTGTGTCTATGTACCTACATATATATGTACTTGTGTATATGTGCATGTATGATTGTAATAATATAGATTTGTTGTTATTTTTCAGTCATTTTCAGTCACATCCAATTCTTTGCAGATGCCATTTGGAGTTTTCTTGGCAAAGATACTAACGTGCTTTGTCATTTCCTTTTCCATCTCCTTTAACAGATGATGAAACTGAAGCAAAGAGGGTTAAGTGACTTGCCCAGGGTTGCATAGCTATTAAGTGTATGAGGCCAGATTTGAACTTTGGAAGATGAATTTTCCTGACTCCAGTCCCACTGCACTACCTAGTAGCCCCGTAACATAGGTGAAAACATATTGATAAGATTACAGAATTCTGATCAATGAAGTGACCAATCATGATATCAGAAGACTAATGATAAAGGGTGATAGAGGTACAGAATGTAACACACTTTTTCAGACATGGACACTATGTTAACTAGTTTTGCTACACTCTGATTATGTATTACAAAAGATGGCTTTTAATAGGAAAGGGAAGATATGAGTTAGTAGGCAATGTTAGGATTTTAAAAAAGGGGGGGGAAGAAAGTAGCATCAATAAAAGAGGGTTAGTTTGGTAGTATCATGTTAAATTTAACATATACTTTAAAAACCAATGGGGCAACTAGGTGGCTCAGTAGATAAAGTGCTGGCCTGGAGTCACAAGGACCTGAGTTCAAATCTGACCTCAGACCCTTATTAACTGTGTGACTCTGGGCAAGTCACTTAACTCTATTTACCTCAGTTTTCTCACCAATAAAATGAACCAGGAAGGGGAAATAGCAAGCCATGAAGAATTGGGCATAACTGAAACAACTGAAGAACAACAAATTAAAAACCTAACTGAAACAGAAGCTTGTAATTCCACATGTAATCTTTTTAGTTTTATACATGGGAATGTTCTTTTTGTTAAAGACTGTTAAACTCATAATAAAAAGTAAAAATTAAAAACAAAGGACAGAAACTTGGGAGATCATCACCATTCATCTATTTTAAGCAAAATAACAAAACCAGGAACTAAACCATAATTTGAGATGGCTTTAATTTAAATTTAGTGATGATGAACTTACAAGTTGTACCACAACCAGAATTTCATATTAAGATATTTTTTAAATGATCTGTTTATTTCTCTTTTAAATGGAGAGGAAATGGTTCAGTTTTCACAAAATAATAGTGGTTATTGATCTGTAGCTACTTAAAATGCAGCACTAATAAATAGTATTTAACCAAAATAAGATCTAAAACAAGAAAGAATACATAAGTGAGATTTGCTATTATAATTTTCTTTATTATTTTGTGGGAGTTAGGAGATTTTAAAGGAGTTTTAAGTCAAAAATCAGATGTTTTACTCTTCCATTTTGCTGCAGAAATTCAAATAAATGAAATACATATTCACTCATCTAAGACATCGGCAAATTTGACATGAATTTTTATCTTCTTGTCTATAATATGTATCTTCATAAACCAAGTTATTGTATGGCATATGCATTAAAATTTTATAGAGGTAAACTTATTTATTCATAAGTATTTCGTATAGGTAACACTCAAATAATGTTTATGGGGCCATAGCAATTTAGAAGGCACAATTTCACTTAGTAGAAATATTTTTAATCATGCAAATGTGGATGATCAAAGACCAATGGTTCAGGCATTAAAAAAAAAAGAAATAAACTAAGTAGAAAAAGAAAGAAATCTAGATTATACAGGCCATACTTTACTTCACCAATAATTCCCTCTGGCAGCTGCATGATTAATTCAAAGATTTATTGATTTTTTTTTCTCCATTGCTGACCTGCTTTTGACTTGTCTATGTGCATCACACTATTCTGCTCATTTTGGATGACATAGCTTCAGTCTCTGGTATTTCTATTAAAATTTTTCATGGGTTTAGTATTAGTGTTATATTAGAATATACAATAAGCACATGTCCAAATATTGTCTTTGAAGTAGCAAGACACGAATCAAGAGTGAGTAGCCTACATTTTTCTGAAAGGTCTGTCAAGAAGACTCATTGTTCTGAGTTCCAGTCTGGTCTCATAAACTTACTAGTGTGACCCTGGGCAAGTCACTTAACCCTGTTTGCCTCAGCTCCTCATCTGTAAAATGAGCTAGAGAAGACAATGGCAAATCGCTCCATTCCAGTATCTTCACCAAGAAAACCCCAAATGGGATCGTGAAGAGTTGGACACAACTGAAACAAGTGAACAAAAACATTGTAACTCTCATAAAATCATTTGCAAAAAAAAAAAAAAGCCACTATGAAGATAATTTAGCTTTTGCCATATCTGCTGCTGAGGATGAAAAAAGTAAAGAAATTCTTCAAAGAATTGATAAGATCTCTAAAATAAAGTATGCAGGGTTCTTAATGATCCCAAGTTTCTTCCTGAAACAAAGGTCCATCTTTTTTAGTATGAATATTCATGCTGGTAGCTAGCTGGTACAATGAGTAGAGGGCTGGGCCTGGGGTCAGGAAGACTCATCTTCATGAGATCAAATCTGGCCTCAGACTCTTACTTGATATTTGACCCTGGGCAAGAAAAAGGTAAGAAGGAAGGAAGGACTCTGAAAGCAAAAAAAGTACTGAATGAATAAGTAAAACTAGGAAATTATTTCATAAAAATTATTAAAATAGTTAAATCATCAGCTAATTTGTTTTAAAAAAAAGAAAACCAAATTACTAGTATCAAAAAGAAAAAGTTTTAAAAAATCACTTTGAATGGGAGAAAGAAAATAATTATATGCCATTAAAATTGACCATCTGAAATGAATGGAAATGAATGGAAGAAATGGATGAATATTTTGTTTTTGTGTAGTCTATTTCAGTTCTGTCTGATTCTTCATGTTCCCTTTTGGAGTTTTCTTGGCAAAGACCCTGGAGTGGTTTGTTATTTCCTTCTCCAAATCACTTTTCAAATCAGAAAAATGAGGCAAACTGTGTTAAGTGACTTGCCTAGGGTTACACAGTGAGTATCTAAGGACAAATTTTAACTCAGGTGTTCCTGACTCCAGTCCTGCTACTCTCTCTCTCTCTCTCTGTATACACACACATACACACACACACACACACACACTCTCTCTCTCTCTCTCTCTCTCTCTCTCTCTCTCCTTCTCTCTCTCTCTCTCTTTCTCTCTCTCTCTCTCTCCATACATATATATACATAGAACCCCTAGACTAAGAGAATAAGAAATGGAGGACCTAAATAATATAATCTCAAAAGAATAAATTAAACAATTCATAAGTTCCCAAAGGGAGGAGGAATAGAATCAGATAAATTTGCAAATTAATTCTACCAAGTGTTTAAAGAAGAGTTAAGTCTAATATTGCAAAATGTATTTGAAAATAAAAATAGGAAAAGAAGCAGTCCTATAACATTTTTTCTATGATACCAAAATATGGTACCTAAACCAGGGGGAGTTAATGCAGAGAAAGAAAATTATTGGTCAAAATCTCTAATGAATATTGATGCAAAAAATTTTAGTAAAATATTAGCAAGAAGACTATCAGGATTATACACTATCTAGGTTGGTAATATACCAGGAATGTATGGGTGGTCAATATAATGAAAATTAGAAATATAATTGACTTCATCAGAAAGTAGTACAGTAAAAACCCTATAATCATATGAATAGAAGTAGAAAATTCTTTTGACAGAATATAACATCCATTTCTATGAACAAGAAAAACACTAGAAAGCATTGGACTTAATGTATCTTTCCTTAAAATAAGAAGCAGTTTCTGGATAAAAGCAAGAACTAGCATTATCTGTAATTTGGATAAACCAGAGGCCTTTCTAATAATGAGAAGTAAAGCAAAGATATTCATTTTCAATATTACAGTTTGGTACATTATTAAAATGCCAGATATAGTGATAAGATAAAGAAATAGATTAAATAAGAATAAGGAAAAGGGAAATAAGGACTAATTTTTTTGCAGATGATATGATGATTTGCTTAAATAACACTCTAGAATCAATGAAAATATTAATTAAAACAACAACTTCAGCAAAATTGCAGGATATAAAGTTAAACCTATAGAAATCATCACCATTTCTGTATTTTAACAATGAAAACATGCAGGAACAGATAGAAATAGAAATTCCATCAGATTGATTAAAATTACAGAAAATAATGACAGATGCTGGAGAGGATGTGAGAAAATAGGTATGTTGATGCATTACTAGTAAAATTGTGAATTGGTTCCGTGGTTGAAAGGAATTTTAAACTATCCTAATATACCAATGATTTGGGTATTTTCTTTCTTTTAAAAAATAGAATAAAACAAAGATTTGTCTGGTTTTTTTACACAATCTGCTTTTAGTTTTATTTATTAATTTTTTAAACTTCTGATTTTATATATCTCTCCTTTATTTTCACAATTTCCATTTTGGTGTTTAATTGGGGATTTTTAATTTCTTCTTTTTCTGTTTTTTTTTAGTTGTGTGTCTGATTCATTGATCTGCTTTTTCTCTATTGAGATATGCATTTAGAGATATTGATTTTCTTTTAAGTACTTCTGTGGTTATATCCCACAAATTTTGGCATGTTGTGTCATTATTTTCATTCTTTTTAAAGAAATTGTTGTTTCTCTGATTTGTTCTTTGATCTACTCATTCTTTAGGATTACTTCATTTCCAATTAGTTTTCAATCTGCCTCCACAACTCTTTATTAAATGTGCTTTGTATTGAATAATATGTTCTGGAAAAGGGGCATTTAATATTTCTTTTCTGCATTTGGCTGTAAGGTTTTTATGCCATAATACATGGTCAGTTTTTGTGAAGATACCACATACCACTGAGAAAAGTTATACTCCTTTCTATTCCCATTCAATTTTCTCTAGAGGTTTATTATATTTAACTTTTCTGAGACTCTATTCATCTCCTTGACTTCTTTCTTATTTATTTTCTGTTCAGATTTATCTGGCTTTGAGAGGGGAAAATTGAGGTCCCCCCAGTATAGTTTTGTTATTTCCTCTTGTAATTCATTAAACTTTTCCTTTTAGAATCTGGATGCTAACTACGCCCGAAGGACTATAAAATTATGCATACCCTTTGATCCAGAAATACCAATACTAGATTTGTATCCCAAAGAGATAAAAAAGGGAAAATGACCCACATGTACAAAAATATTTATAGCAGCTTTTTTTTTTGTGGTGGCAAAGAATTGGAAATTGAGGGGCTGCCCATCAATTGGGAAATGGTTGAACAAGTTGTAGCATATGAATGTAATGGAATACTATTGTGCTGTAAGAAATGATAAGCTGGCAGATTTCAGAAAAAAATATGGAAAGATTTATATGAACTGATGCTGAGTGAAGTGAGCAGAACCAGGAGAACATTGTACACAGTAACAGCAACATTGTGCGATGACCAAGTTTGGTAGACTTAGCTCTTCTCAGCACTGAAATGATCTAAGACAATTTCAAAAGACTTATGATGGAAAATGATATACACATACAGAGAAAAAATTATGGAGTCTGAATGCATATCAAAACATAGTAATTTCTCTTTTTTGTTGTTTTTTTCTTTCTCGTGGTTTTTCTGTTTTGTTTTGATTCTTGCACCACATGAATAATATTGCATGCCAAATTCAGGAGGGTGTAAGGAAGAAATGGGAAAAATTTAAAACTCAAAAATTCATAAAAATAGATATTAAAAGCCAAAAATAAATAAATAATTAAAAAGAATTGGATGTTATGCCATGTGGGGCATTTATGTTTAATACTGATATTACTTTATTTTCTGTGTTGCCTTGTAGCAACATGAAGTTTCCTTGATTATCTCTATTAACTAGGTTTATTTTGTCTTTTGCTTTACCTGATATCATGATTATTACTCTTGCTTTTTTTTTCCTTCAGCTGAAGCATAATAAATTTTGCTTCAGCTCATTATTTAAACTGTTTCTATCTTTTTCAAGTGTGTTACTTGTAAACCACATGTTGAATTTTGGTTTATAATTCATTCTGATATCTGCTTCCATTTTATGGGTAAGTTCATCCCATTCACATTTATAGGTATGATCACTAACTGTGCATTTCCTTCTGTCCTTTTTTCTTTTGTTTATCCTTCTCTCTCTCTCTCTCTCTCTCTCTCTCTCTCTCTCTCTCTCTCTCTCTCTCTCTCTCTCTTTTAATCCTGTCCTCCCTCAAAAACTGTTTTGCTTCTGACCACTGCTTCCCTTCTTATACTTTCTTTTTTATCACTTCCCTTTTATCTTAACCTCTTTACCTTCCCCTTCCACTTCTCGGTTGGTTAAGATAGGTTTCTATACCCAAATGAGTGTGTATACGTATTTCTCACCATCATTGCACTAATTTAGATGAAAGTGAGCTTCAAGTGTTACCTGCTCCCCCACTCCACTAAAAAAGCTCTTTCTTGCATGCATCTTTTATGTCAGATAATTCTCCCCATTCTTCCCCTCTCTTTCTCCTTCTTCCAGGGCATCCTACTTTTTCACCCACCCATTTATTTTTATATCATCCCAACATAAGTAACTCATTCTTGAACGGAATCCTTCTAACTGCTCTAATAATAGTTTTTAGAAGTTACATGTATCATCTTCCCATGTAAGAATATGTTTAATTTATAAATAAAGTTTATGATTTATTGTATAGTATTGAATAAAGTTTAATTTATTTACTCACTTATGATTTATCTTTCAATTTTATCTTTTTATACTTCTTGTGAGTCTTGTGTTTGAAAAGTCAAATTTCCTATTAGCCTCTTGTCTTTTGATCAGGGATGGTTGAAAGAACTCTATTTCATTAAATATCCATTCTTTTCCCAAAGGACAGCATTCATTATAATTGGGGATGTTGTTTTTGTTGTAATCCTAGCTTTTTTGTCTTCCAGAATCTCATATTCCAAGTCCTCCACTCCTTTAACATGGTAGCTGTTAAATCTTTTTTTTAATATAAATTTATTTATTTTTAGTTTTCAATATTCACTTCCACAAGTTTTTGAGTTCCAAATTTCTCACCCCTCCCCCCACCCCAAGATGGCATGCATTCTGAATACCCCTTCCCCTGGTCTGCCTTCTCTTCTATCTCTCCCCCCTCCCTTCTCTTATCCCCTTCCCCTTCTATTTTCCTGTAGAGCAGGATACACTTCTGTACCCCATTTCCTGTATTTCTTATCCCAGTTGCATGTGAAAACACATTTTTAAAAAACATGTGTTTTAAAATTTTGAGTTCCAAATTTTCTCCCTTCCTCCCTCCCCACCCACCCTCATTGAAAAGGCAAGCAACTCAATATAGGTTGTACATGTGCAGTTATGCAAAACACTTCCATAGTAGACATGTTGTGAAAAACTAACTCTATTTCCCCTAATCCTATCCTGCCCTCCCATTTATTCTATTCTTTCTTTTGACCTTGTCCCTCCTCAGAATTATTTGCTTCTGATTACCCTCTTTCCCAGTCTGCCCTCCTCTCTATCACCCCCTGCTCTCTTGTACCCTTCTCCCCCTATTTTCCTGTACGGTAAGACAGATTTCCATACCCAATTGAATGTGTATGTTATTCTCTCCTTAAGCCAAATCCTATGAGAATAAGATTCACTCATTCCCTTTCACCTTCCCCTGTTTCCCCTCCACTGTGAGAGACTTTTCTTTTGTTTTTTTTTTGTGAGATAATTTACCCCATTCTACCTCTCCCTTTCTTCCTGAGTATCATCCTCTCTCATCCCTTAATTTTATTCTCCAGATATGACCCCTTAATCTTCAACTCACCCTGTGCCCTCTATCTATGTACCTATATATACATACATACAATTTTTTTCCTTCAACTACCCTAATACTGACAAAGTTCTCATGAGTTACAAATATCATCTTTCCATGGCAGGAATGTAAACAGTTCAATCTTAATAAGTCTCTTATGATTTCTCTTTCCTGTTTACCTCTTCATGTTCCACTGAGTCCTGTATTTGAAAGTCAAATTTTCTATTAGCTCTGGTCTTTTCATCAGGAATGCTTGAAAGTCCTCTATTTCACTGAATGACCATTTTTTCCCCTGAAGGATTATACTCAGTTTTGCTGGGTAGGTGATTCTTGGTTGTAATCCTATCTCCTTTGCCCTCGGAATATTATATTCCATGCCCTGTGGTCCTTTAATGTAGAAGCTGCTAAATCTTGTGTTATCCTGATTGTGTTTCCACAGTACTTGAATTGTTTCCTTCTGGCAGCTTGTAATATTTTCTCCTTGACCTGGGAACTCTGGAATTTGGCTACAATATTCCTAGGAGTTTTCCTTTGGGGATCTCTTTCAGGAGGAGATCTGTGGATTCTTTCAATTTCTATTTTGCCCTCTGGTTCTAATATATCAGGGCAGTTTTCCTTGATAATTTCTTGAAAGATGATGTCTAGGCTTTTTTTGATCATGGCTTTCAGATAGTCCAATAATTTTTAAATTCTCTCTCCTGGATCTATTTTCCAGGTCAGTTGTTTTTCCAATGAGATATTTCACATTGTTTTCTAATTTTTCATTCTTTTGGATTTGTTTTACAGTGTCTTGATTTCTCATAAAGTCACTATCTTCCAATTGCTCTATTCTAATTTTTAAGGAAGTATTTTCTTCAGTAATCTTTTGGACTTCCTTTTCCATTTGGCCGATTTTGCCTTTTAGGGCATTTTTCTCCTCATTGGCTTTTTGGACCTCTTTTGCCATTTGGGTTAGACTATTTTTTAAGGTGGTATTTTCTTCAGTATTTTTTTGGGTCTCCCTTAGCAAGCTGTTGACTTGTTTTTCATGATTTTCTTGCATCACTCTCAGTTTTCCTCTACTTCTCTTACTTGCTTCTCAAAATCCCTTTTGATCTCTTCCAAGGCCTGGGACTGATTCATATTTTTCTTGGAGGCTTTGGATGTAGGAGCTTTGACTTTGTTGTCTTCTTCTGGTTGTATATTTTGATCTTCTTTTTCACCAAAGTAAGATAATATAGTCTGACTCTTTTTGCACTGCTTGCTCATGATCCCAGCCAATTACTTGAGTTTTAAACTCTTTGTTAAGGTAAGAGTCTGCTTCCAATGTGGAGAGTGTACTGTCCCAAGCTTCAGGGGTTTGTATAGCTGTTTTCAGAGATACTTGTAAGGACCTGTAAATTTTTAGTTCTTCCAAGGTGGTATGATAAGGGGTGAGGTGTTTACTCCTTTCTTGGCCTGTGATCACAAGTACTCCTTTCTGTCCTGTAACTGTGAGGAGGGTTCCCTCCATACAGCCACTACAAGCTCCACCTCGCCAGTGCTCCTCCTCACCCCAGCACCGCCACCCATAAGAGTGACCCAGATCCACAAACGGGCAAAGCAAGAGATTCCTGCCTCAGCAGTGGCAAAGAGATCCCTGCAGTCCCTCTCTGATAAGACACTGGATTGCCCCTCAGTCTGTAGTCTGGAAGGTTGGGAAGCAGCTTTCCACCCCCCCCCTGGGCCTGGCTCTTGGGGAATGGAGCTGAGACCCTGCCTTCCTCTCTGACCACCGAAAGAAACAGACTTTTCCCACTGACCTTCTAAGTTGTCTTTGGCATTCGTGGATTGAGGAGTCTGGAAACCTCCACAGCTGCCTGAGATTCAGTCCTCTGAGGCCTGCTCCAGGTTTGCTGTGGCCTGCGTGCACATGCTGCGCTGCGCTGAGCTCCCAGCCCAGAGCGATAAACCTTTCTGATCAATCATCCAGGTTGTCTTGGGCTGGAAATTTGTTTCACTCTGTCGTTTTGTGGGTTCTGCTGCTTCAGAATTTGTTTAGAGCCATTTTTTTATGAGTATTTGGAGGAGTTTGGGGGAGAGCTCAAGCAAGTCACTGCTTTCACTCTGCCATCTTGGCTCCGCCCCCTGGCAGCTGTTAAATCTTATGTGATCCTGACTATGGCTCCACAATATTTGAATGGTTTCTTCTTGGTTGCTTGAAGCATTTTCTCCTTGACCTGAGAGCTCTGTAATCTGGCTATAAAATTCCTAGAAGGTTTTTTTTTTTTGGTAGGGGTTGGGCCAGAATCTCTTTCAGGTCTTTCAATTTTTATTTTACCCTCTGGTGCTAAAATACTTGGAATAACTTTTCTTTATAATTTCTTGAAATATCATGTCTAGACTCTTTCTTTGATGCTGACTTTTAGGTAGTCCAATAATTCTTCAATTATCTCTCCTTGATTTATTTTCCAGGTCAGTTGTTTTTCTGATAAGATATTTCACATTTTCTTCTATTTTTTCATTCTTTTGACTTTGTTATTGTTTCATGTCACATGGAGTCGTTAGCTGCCATTTGCCCAATTTTATTTTTTCAAGAACCATTTCCTTTGGTGAGCTTTTGTATCTCATACCATTTGGCTAATCCTGTTTTGTAAGGTGACTTTTTTTTCCAAAAATTTTTGTGCTTCTTTTTACCAACCTGTTGTTTTTTCATAATTTCATTGCATCATTTTTGTTTCTTTTCCCAATTTTTCCTCTACCACTTTGATTTTGAAAAATCATTTTTTGACATATAGGAATTCTTGTTGGGCTTATGTCTATTTTTCTTTAAGGCTTTGCTTGTACTTGTTTTGACATCACTGTCTTCTTCTAAGTTTGTGTCTTGATGATCTTCCCTGTCACCATAGTAGCTTTTTATGGTCAGGTTCTTTTTTTGTTATTTGCTCATTTTTTCAAGACTATTTTTTTTTTGCTTTGTACCATATGTTAAAGTTAAGCTCTATTCCAGGGGTGCAGGGAGGGAGGAAGGGAGACACTGTCCCAAGCATAAGGCTTTTTTTTTTTTTTGCACTGCTCTTTTTAAAGCTAGTTATGGACATTTGAGACTTCAGTGCTTCGAAGGTGGTGTGATTTTGAGAGAGGTGTGGTCACTGCTCTCCTGGTTGGTGCTCTGGTCCTTACCCAGAAAGGGCATCTGATATCTTGTGATTGTAGTAGATATTGCTCATCAGGTTTCCTGTTCTTTTGGGACTGGAAGTGATACTACTACTCATGGTCCTGCTCCTGAATTCTGGTGCAATGTTTGGACTGAAAGCAGTGTTCCTTCTCAGGGCTCATGACAGAAACTGTTACTCTCTATCTTGTCCTTACACAGTGCTAGCTCAAAGGTCTTCCATATTCTTTTTCTGACCAGTTGTGTGATCTCCTTACCATTTCTGTCTTAAGAACTCCTAAAGCTGCTGCTTCTCTCTCCAGCAAATCCCAGCCCTGGTGTTACATCCACTTTGGCTCTAGGCTAGCACCCACCCCAGGGTCACAAACCTCTCCTTCTGATCTCCTAAGTTGTCTTGAGCTAGAAGGATGTCTCACCGGGACCTTTTGTTTGCTGCTCTAGAATTCAATTTGGGGCTTTGTTTTAAAGAGATGAAATGAATGTTTCCTCCACTCTCCAATCTTGGCTCTACCCCTGGAAGTCCTGATATATAATTTAGGAAAGTCATTTTGGCAGCTTTTTTTGGATGATTTGAAAGATTTAGGATGGGAAACCAATTAAAAGTCTATTGCAATAATTAAAGCAAGTGGTAATGGGGACATGAACTTGAGTGATAGCTATGAGATTACAGAAAGGCAGAGCTTATGTAAGAAATGTTGTGGATATAAAATCAACAAGTTTTAACAAGTGATTGGAAGTGTTGGTTCCTGGAGAAGAGGAATTAAGGTTATCACTGAGGCTGTGAACTTGGTGCCTTTGACAGAAATAGGGAATTTAAGAAAACAGGTGGATTTGGGGGCAAAGACAATGTTTTCTCTTTTGATCCTGCTGAGCTTAAACTAAGTGACATGAAGTTGAAAGCATACATCAGTAAATTAGTGATATGGGATTAGATTTTAACAGAAAGAGAGGATTTAATAATTAGAGCTGGGTGTCATCTATATGGAAATGATTATTAAAATAATCAGAAATGAGAAGGTCATCAAGAAGAAGAATATAGAAAAGGGCCTTAGAAAGAGCTTTAGGCTGCACAATTCATGGGGGGATGGGGAATGCAGCTGATGATTTAGTCATGGAGATTAAGAAGTAGTAGTCAGACAGGTAAGAGGAGAACCAAGCATTACCAAAACACAAAAAGGAAGAAGTATACAGGGAGAAGTCAATAGTGTCACATAACACATAAAGATCAAAAAGGATGAAGATCTTTCTCTAGAAATTTCAATCTATAAACTCTAAAACTTTGTATAATATATGAGGCAAGTCTCAAAGATATCATTGCCTAAGACATCTCTCCTATCTTGCTAGTACCACATCACAAGGGAATTAAAATTCTTACTTCCTCACATTATAACATTCACAAATGTTGTAAACAAATTCTAAAACCCTATGGGAATGCACATCTGGGCATATCATCTGATTCTTCAAGATCTATGGGTGTCGTAGTTGTTGGCATTTATAGGGCTCAACATCAAAATATCTCTTTCCAAGCTGCCTGCACATGCATGAAATTCCCATGTACCCTTACTTAAGCAGTTATTTCCAATTTCTAGATTCTATACAGGTTTATATCCCCTAAGTATCATGCCCACTCTGATGTGTGTTGCTTTATCTTCTGATCACAGGAAAGCAAAAAGGAAGTCCTTGAGAATGAATTAGCTAGTTTCTTAGCTCTTCTTTGAAAAAAAAATCAGCTAACTAGAACTTAGAAGGAGGGACTCTTGTGAGAGGGGTCATTCTCCATGGCCTATAAAATTGAGATAAGGAGCTCAATAAAGTCCAGAAAACATATCTACATTCTCCAATGGGAAATGCCTCCAAATAAAGAATCACACATTTTAATCTCAACAAAAGAATGGGGAAGACATCAAAAATTACTATAGTCACACTCAGGGGATTTCCAGTGCCAAGACGACAGAGTGAGGAAGGAAATCCCTGGAGCCCTCCCAAATTTCTCTCCAAAAAAACCTTAGAACAATGCCACAGATAAAATTGTGGAGCAGGGAAGCAGTTTACCAACCCAGGACATCTTGGAGGTCAGTGGGAAAGATTGTCTCACTGGGGTGAGAGGAGAGCATGGTCAGCAAGTGGCAGTAGCAGGCCATACCCAAGGAGGCCTACAACAAGGCCCTAAGCCCCAGCACAAGAAGATTGGGAGAGTGCCCTTTCCACTCCAGGAGAGGTGAACTTTAACATAAAAGCACAAAGTGTCAAAACAGTCAGAAAAATGAGCAAAAACGAAAAACAATTAAAAAAAAAATCCTGACCATGGAAAGTTATTCCTGTGTCAAGGACAATCAAGGTATAAACTTTGAAGAGAACAATAATGTCAAGATTGATATATGTGAAGCCTCAAAGAAAAATATAAATTGGTCTTAGGCCAAAAAAAAAAAATAGGAACTCATAGAAGAACTCAAAAAGGATTTTAAAAAGCAAATAAGAAAAGTAGAAGAAAAATGGGGAAAAGAAATGAGAGTAATGCAAAAGAATCATGACAAAAGAGTCAAAATCTTGGTAAAAGAAGTAATAAAAATGGAAAAAGATATACAAAGATTCACTGAAGAAAACAACTTCTTAAAAATTGGCTAAATGGAGGTATAAAAGTTGACTGAAGGGGAAGCTAGGTGGCTCAGTGGCCTCAAACATATAACACTTACTAGCTATGTGACCCTGGGCAAGTCATTTAACCCCATTGCCTAGCCAAAATAAAAAAAGTTGACTGAAGAAAATAATTCCTTAAAAATTATAATTGGTGCTTCATCTCTATTCGATTGACTAATAGGACAGAAAAGGGAAATGACAAATGATAGAGGGGATAAGGGAAAAATGGGACATTAATGTATTGTTGGTGGAGTTGTGAACTAATTCAACCATACCCTTTGACCTAGCAATACCACTACTAGGTCTGTATCTCAAAAGAGATTTAAAAAAACAAAAAGGAAAAGGACCTATATATACAAAAATATTTATAGTAGCTCTTTTCTGGTGGCAAAGTATTGGAAATTGAGGGGATGGCCATCAATTGGAGAATGGCTGAACAAATTGTGGGATGTGATATTGATGGAATACTATTGTGCTATAAGAAATGATGAGCAGGATACTCTCAGGAAAACCTGGAGAGACTTACATGAGCTGATGCAACATGAAATGTGCTGTGTACAAAGTAACAGCAATATTGTAAGATGATCATCTGTGGTTAACTTAGCTATTCTCTGCAATACAATGATCCAAGACAACTCTGAAGGACTTATGATGTAAAATGCTATCCATTCCCAAATAAAGAACTGATGGTGCCTGAATACAGATTGAAGCATACTTCTTTTTACTTCATTTTTCTTGAGGCTTTTTTTTTGGTCTGTTTTCTTTTAGAACATGGCTATTACAGAAATGTTTTGTATGACTACATATGTATAACCTATATTGAATTACTTGCCTTCTCAATGAGGAGGGGTGAGTAGAGAATAAAGGAGAGAATTTAGAACTCAAAGTTTCAAAAATGAATGTTTAAAATTGTTTTACATGTAACTGGGGAAAAATAAAACACTAAATTAAAAAAATTAGAATTGAAAAAATGGAAGCTAATGACTCTATGAGACATCAAGAAGCTAAACCAAATTAAAAGAATAAACAGTAGAAGAAATTGTGAATTTTCTCACTGGAAAAATAACTAATCTGGAAAATAAATGCAGAGAGATAATTTAAGAATTGAACCACCTAAAAGCCATGTTTTTTTTTTAAAAGCCTGGACCTTACATTACAAGAATTTATCAAGGAAAACTGTCCTGATATCCTAGAACCAGAGGGCAAAATACAAATGGAAAGAATTCACTGATTACTACCTGAGAGGGATCTCAAAATGGAAACTCCTAGGAATATCATAACCCAATTCCAGAGCTCTCAGACCAAGGAGAAAATACTGCAATCAGCCAAGAAGAAACAATTCAAATATAATGGAGGCACAGTCAATATTAAATAGGATTTAGGAGCTTCTACATTAAAAAAACTGGAGGTCTTGGAACATGGTATTCTTAGAGGCAGCCGAAATAAGATTACAACCAAGAATCACCTTCTAGGAAAATTGAGTATAATCCTTCAGGGGAAATAAATGGATATATAAACAAAATAGAGGACTTTCGAGCATTCACAATTACAGGACCAGAGATGAATAATAATTTTGATATTCAAATAACTCAAATGATCTTTACACTCAAGAGAAACATAAAAAATTAAGAGAAAATATAAGAGATTCAATACGGTTAAACAATCTATGTATCTATATGGCAAGGTAATATTACTAATTCCTAAAAACTTTATCAGTATGAGGGCAGTTAGAATGAGTATACATAGACAGAGGGTACAGGTGTGAATTGACTATGATGGAATGATATTAAAAAAAACCAAAATTAATAGATGAGAAAGAACACACTAAGAGAAGAGAGGAGAGAAATTCAATGGGACAAATTATTTCACCTAAAAGAGTCACAAAAAGAGTTATTAACAGTGAAGAGGAAGATGGGAGGGTGGTAGCACATAATGCTGGAAGCTTTCATCAGAAATGACTTAAAGAAAGAGAAGTATACCATATAAAAATCTACCTTACCCTATTGGGAAGTAAAAGTGGACAGGAATAAAAGAAGGGAAAACTGATAGAAGAGAGGGCAGATTGAGAGAAGTGTTGATCAGAAGTAAAATACTTGTAAAGAGGGACAGGATAAAAGGTAAAAGAGAGAAGAAACAAATTAAAAATAGGATGGAGGAAATACACAGTAAGTTATAACTCTAAGTGTGAATGGAATTAACTAACTCATAAAATAGAAGCAGCAGAATGGATTAAAAAAAAGAATCCTATCATATGCTGTTTACAAGAAACACAATGGAAGAAGAGAGACACACACAAAATAAAGGGAAGGGGCTATAGCAGAATCTATTTTGCTTCAGCTGAAGTAAAAAGAAAAAAGCAGGGATAGCAATCATGGTCTCAGACAAAGTAAAACAAAAATAGATCTAATTAAAAGGGATAATGAAGGAAACTATATGTTGCTAAAAGAGACCGTAGACAATGAAGAAATAACAATACTAAAGATATATACACCAGATGCTACATCATCTAAATTTTTAAAGGAAAGGTTAAATGAATGAGTAACAGGAGAAAATATACAGTAAAACTATACTAGTGGGAAACTTCAACTTTCCTCTCTCAAAATTAGATAAGTCTAATTTAAAAAAAACCAAGAAAGAAGTTAAGGAGATTAATAGAATTTCAGAAAAGTTAGATGTGATAGACCTCTGGAGAAAACTGAGTGGGAATAGAAAGGAATATACTTTTTTCTCAGAAGTACAAGGAACCTATACAAAAGTCAACCATGTATTAGGGCATAAAAACTTCAAAACAAAATGCAGAAAAGCAGAATTAAACATATCCTTTCTGATCATAATGCAATAAAAATTACATTCAACAAAGGGCAGTGGAAAGATAGATTAAAAATAATTGGCAATGAAATAATCTAATCCTAAAGAATAAGTGCATCAAAGAACAAATCATAGAAACAATAATTTTACTGAAGAGAATGAAAACAATGAGACGACATACTAAAATTTACAGGATACAGCCAAGGTAGTACTTATCTCTCAATGTTTATATCAATAAAATAAAGATCAGATCAATGAACTGGGCAAGCAACTTTAAAAAAACTTTAAAAAAGAATACATTAAAATTGCCAAATTAAACACCAAATTGGAAATCTGGAAAATCAAGGTAGAGATTAATACAATTAAAAATAAGAAAACAACTGAATTAATAAATAAAACTAGAAGCTAGTTTTATGGGGAAAAACAATAAAATAAATTAACCACTAGCTAATTTGGTTTAAAAAATAAAAGAATAAAATCAAGTTATTAGTATCAAAAAGTGATGATTTCACCACCAATGAAGAAAAATTAAAACAATCATCAAGAACTATTTTGCTCAATTATATGCCAATAAATTGAACAATCTAAGTGAAATGGATGAATATTTACAAAAATATAAACTGCCCACATTGAGGAAATAAAGTACTTTAATAACCACATCTTAGGAAAAAATGAACAAACCATCAGTGTACTTCCTAAGAAAAGAATCCCCAGGGCCAGATCAATTCACAAATACCTTCTATCAAATATTTAAAGAATTAACACCAATACTGTATAATCTATTTGGGAAAATAAGCAATGAAGAAGTCCTTCCAAATTCTTTTTATGACACAAAAATGGTACAGATACCTAAACCAGGAAGAGCAAAAACAGAGAAAAAAATCAATTTCCCTAATGAATACTGATGCAAAAATAAATAAATAAGTAAATAAATAAATAAATAAATAAATAAAAGAAACACTAGCAAGGAGATTACGGCATTATATCACAAAGGTCATGACCAGGTGAGATTTATGTCAGAAATACAGGGCTGGTTCAATATTAGCAAAACTATCAATTATCAGCATAATTGACCATATCACTTATAAAACTTGCAGAAATCATATGATTATCTGAATAGATACAGAAAAAGCCACTGACAAAATAGAACACCCATTCTGATTGAAAACACTAGAGAGCATAGAAATAAATGGAGTTTTCCTTAAAATTATAAATAATATCTACCTAAAACCATCAGGATATATTATCTATAATAAGGATAAGTTAAAAGCTTTCCCAATAAGATCAGGGGTGAAGCAAGGATGCCCATTATCATCACTAATATTCTGTATTGTACTAGAAATGCTAGCTATAGGAATAAGAGAAGAAAAAGAAATTGAAGGAATTAGAATAGGCAATGAGGAAATAAAACTATCACTCTTTGCAGATGATATGATAGTATACTTAAAGAATCCTACAGAATCAACTGAAAAATCTAGTCAAAACAATTAACAACTTTAGCAAAATTACAGGATATAAAATAAACCCACATAAATCTTCAGCATTTCTATATATTACCAAGAAAGTTCAATAGTAAGAGAAATTCCATTTCAAATAATGGTAAACAATATAAAATACTTTGGAGTCTACCTGCCAAGACAAATCCAGGAAAACAACTACAAAACACTTCTCATACTAATAAAGTCAGATCTATAGAATTAGGTAACTATTAATTGCTTATGGGTAGGCTAAACCAATATAATAAAAATTATAATTCTACCTAAATGAGTCTACTTATTCAGTAGCATTCCAATCAAACTATCAAAAATTATTTATAGAGCTAGAAAAAAATAATAAATTTATCTGGAAGAACAAAAAGTCAAGGATATCAAGGGAATCAATGAAAAAAGATATGAAGGAAGGTACCCTAGGCACCTATACCAGATCTCAAACTGTATTATAAAGCAGCAATCATAAAAAACAATCTGGTTCAGACTCAGAAATACAGCAATGGATCAGTGGAATAGATTAGTTACACAATACATTGTAGTAAATGACCATAGTAATTTAGTGTTTGATAAACTCAAACATCCAAGCTTTCGGGACAAAAGCTCATTATTTGACAAACACTGCTGAGAATACTAGAAAACAGTATGGCAGAAACTAGGTATAGATTAATGTCTTATAAACTATATCAAGATAAGGTCAAAATGGATAAATGATTTAGAAATAAAGGGTGATACCATAAACAAATAATTATCACATGGAATAATTTACCTGTCAGATCTATGGATAAGGGAAGAATTTAGGAGCAAACAAAATATAGAGAGCATTACAAAATGTAAATGAATAATTTTGATTATGTAAAATTAAAATGTTTTTGCACAAATAAAGCTAATGCAACCAAAATTAGAAGGAAAGTAGAAAACTGTGGGAGGGGGGAACTTACAGCAAGTATCTCTAATAAAAGCCTCATTTCTCAAACATGAGTTAAATCTATAAGAAGTACAAGTCATTCCCCAATTTATAAATGGTCAAAGGACATGAACAGGCAATTTTCAAAGAAATCAAAGCTATCTATAATCATATAAAAATGCTCTAAATCACTATTGATTAGAGAAAGGCAAATTAAAACAACTCTAAGGTACTACCAACTCACACATATCAGATTAGCTAATATGACAGAAAAAGAAAATGATAAATATTGGAAAGGATGTGGGAAATCTGTGAAATTAATGCACTGTTGGAGTTGTAACATGATCCAACAATTCTGGTGAACAATTTTGAACTATGTCCAAAGGGCCATCAAACTGTGCATACCCATTGATCTAGCAATACCACTACTAGGTCTGTATCCCAAAGAGATAAAAAAAAATGGAGAAGAACCTATTTGTACAAAAATATTTATACCAGCTCCTTTTGTGATGACTAAGAATTAGAAATTGAGAGGATGCCCATCAATTGAGGAATAGCTGAACAAGTTGTAGTACATGAATGTAATAGAATATATTTGCGGCATAAGAAAAGATGAGCTGGTGGATTTCAGAAAAACTGGAAAGATTTACATGAATTGATGCTGAGTGAACTGAGCAGAACCAGGAAAACATTGTACACAGTAATAGCAATATTGTACAATGAACAACTGAGAATGACTTAGCTATTCTCAGTAATATAATGTATCCAAGAAAATCCCAAAGGACTCATGATGAAAAATAATATCCATCTCCAGAGAAAGAACTGATAGTGTCTAAATACAGATCAAAATATACTATTTCTCTATTTCTTCTTCCTTTTTTTCCCCCACAAAATGACTAATAGGCAGATATTTTACATGAGTACACATGTATTATATGTATCAGATTACTTACTGTTTTGGGTGGGGCTGGGAAGAAGGAATAGAGGAAGGAACAGCATTTGGAACTCCAGACTTAACAATGAATGTTCAAATTTGTTTTAACATGTAATTATGGAAAAATAAAATATTTTAAACATGATTAAATACTTCTTTGGCAACCTCTCCTCTCTTTTAGCCATGAAAAAGGAAAGATATAAAACATACCAAGTCCTATTGTCTTTTGAATTTGAAGTGATGGTTGTTGTGTGATGGAAAAGGAGGCATAGGGTATTTAGATTCATACTGACTTTACATTATCTATAAAAATTTAGTTATTGGTACTCTAAACATTAGATACTTTTTTATTAAATAATAAATGAACACACTACTAGTGTAGGTGAATAGTGTTCTTGGTACAAGTGTAATGGGGAAAAAATCTGGAGGCAAATAAAGGAAATGACAGTTGCATTTAAAGGCAACAAGAAGTATATTTATGAGGCAGTTAGCCACCTAGTAAAAGGAAATGGAAAGCCATTCCAGTATCTTTGCCAAGAAAACCCTAAATGGGGTCATGAAGAGTTGGATGTAACTGAAACTGAATAAAAGCATTTGCCAAAAAAGTCCACCATGAAGATAATTTCAGCTTTTGCTATGATACCTGCTGTTGAAGATGAACAAAGTAGAGCCAAGATGGTGGAGTAAAAAGG
The DNA here is from genome assembly GCF_003287225.1 of Phascolarctos cinereus. Lineage (NCBI taxonomy): Eukaryota > Metazoa > Chordata > Mammalia > Diprotodontia > Phascolarctidae > Phascolarctos > Phascolarctos cinereus. The sequence continues at coordinate 40,903,303 of NW_027556098.1, read as the reverse complement.
TAGTCGCTCTCACCCTCCTCTATCAACCTCTGAAAACCCAGAAAATATCACCCCAGGAAAATAAAACCCTGGAACAGCTGAACTAGAAGAAAGATGGGGAACAGCAGTGCAGCAGCCCAGCAAATGGGTCTCCCAGTGCCTCAGCAAAAATAAGGGAAACAGCACTACAAAGGACCCCAGGATAATCACCCTGCAGCATTCATCTGAAAGGAGCTGAAGAAAGCAACCTATAGTCTTCCTAAAGTCCCAGCCTTGCTGATTCCAACCCAACACCAGGTAAGCTGTCAGAATCCTGAAGCCCAGGTGGTAGAGCAGTCAAACACCAACACCTGGACCTGTGAGTGCCTCAGTGAGGGCAGGGGAGCCGGTGGAAACCAGCTCAGAAAACCACCAGATGCCTCTGCACTCTACCACAAAGGAGTCTGCCAGTGCATTAGCAGAAATAAGGGAGGCAGCACTGCAAGGGGCCCCAGGCAGATAAACATCCTGCAGCACCCATATATAAAAGGAGCTGAAGAAAGCTAAAGGAAAGGAAAAACAGGCAACCTAGAATTGCCTGAACGTTCCAGCCTTGCTGATTCCAGCCCAACACCAGGAAAGCTGCCAGAACCCTACAGCCTCCAATTGCCAACATAGGAGGCCCCAGCACCAAAGCCAGTGAGCAAGACCTAGGCTCCCAACACAAGAAGCTTGGGTCAGTGCCTTCTGTTTCCCAGCAGGAGAGCTCAATCTCTTTAAAGGCCAGGGAATAAAGAAACTATGAGTAAAAAGAAATGTACCATAGATTCATATTATGAGAAGAGTGAAGATCAAGATAGAAATTCTGAAGAGGACAACATTGTCAACAAACCCATATCTGCAACATCAAAAGGGAATATGAACTGGTCTGAAGCCCAAAAAGCCTTCTTAGAAGAGTTCAAGAAGGATTTTAAAAGTCTAATGAGAGATTAAAAGTCTGAGAGAGGTAGAAGAGTCCTTAAAAAATACAATTGACCAATTGGAAATAAAGTACACTGAAGAAAACAAATCCCTTAAAAATGCAATTGGCCAATTGAAGAAGGAAGTACAAAAACTAACAGAAGAGCACACTGAAGAAAACAAGTCCCTAAAAAACACAATTGACCAACTGAAGAAGGAAGTACAAAAACTAACAGAAGAAAATAATCTGTTAAAAACTAGAATTGGATAAATGGAAACTAATGACTCTATGAAAGAGCAAGAATAAGTCAAACAGAAACAAAAAAGTGAAAAAATAGATGAAAACATAAAATACCTCATCAGTAAAACAACCAACCTGGAAAATCGATCCAGGAGAGACAACTTAAAAATTATTGGACTACCTGAAAATCATGATAAAAAAAAGATCTTGGACACTATCTTTCAGGAAATCCTGAAGGAAAACTGCCCAGAAGTTCTAGAACCAGAAGGTAAAATAACCATGGAAAGAATACACAGCTCACCACCTGAAAGGGATCCCAAATTTGAAATGCCAAGGAATATAATAGCAAAATTCCAAAATTGCCAGATGAAAGAGAAGGTGCTGCCAGCAGCCAGAAAGAAACAATTTAAATATCATGGAACCACAGTCCGGATTACACAGGACCTTGCAGCTTCTACATTAAAAGACCACAGGGTGTGGAACACAATATTCCATAAGGCAAAGGAGCTTGGATTGCAGCCAAGGATCAACTACCCTGCAAAAATGATCATGATTTTTCAAGAAAGGAGATGGATATTCAATGAAATTGTGGACTTCCAAAACTTCCTGATAAAAAGACCAGAGCTCAACAAAAAATTTGATATTCAAGTACAAGACATTCAAAATAAAATGTACTGTGTTTTTATTGATCCCAAGTTACTACCTGAAACAAAAGTTCCTCTTTTTAACACCAATATTCATGCCAGCAGCTAGCTGGTGCAGTGGATAGAGTGCTGGGCCTGAAGTCAGGAAAACTAATCTTCCTGAGTACAAATCCTGCCTCAGACATGTACTAGCTGTGTGACTCTGAGTAAGTCATTTAACCCTGTTTGCCTCAGTTTCCTCATCTGTAAAATGATCTCAAGAAGGAAATGGTGAACCACTCCAGCATCTTTGCCAAGAAAACCCTAAATGGGGTTGCAAAGAGTTGGACTCAACTGAACAACATAAATGTGTATGGCTATGAATCATGGAATATCACACCCTTCAGAGACTTAAATTTCTGAGTCTTCCAAAAGTTAATTAAGAGGCGCATATCATGTGCAAACCTGCCCGAACATATTTCTGAAGAAAAACATAGTAGAGAAAAATGACAAAAAAAATGCCTTCAGAGAAATATGTGACTAGAAAAACAAGGGTGCCTAATAATTCAGGAAGAGTGATGAATAACATTTATATGTGTGCATCATTTATATCTAAACAAGAAATCTAGAGAATAGTTATGTATATTTTGAGTAGACCCCCTATGGAGGATTTGTAAGAAAAATGGATTACTATCGAATCATTGAAGAGCAAATTTGTATTAATGAGACCACGGGTTTAAAGAGGATCCAATACCATTGCCATAGCAATCACGTTTTTTGTCCTTTCCCTTTTTCACTCAGGTAAAGAGATAGCTCGAATGTAGAAATACAGTTTGGAGGTGCAATTTTCCATTTTACCTATATAGAGTGGTTTTACTATCCCCAATGTGCTTTCACATATGTCAGCAAATAGCCATCTTGTGAGGTAGACAGGGCACATATTACTATCACAGTTTTTATAGTTGAGGAAACTAAAGCTTAGAGTTGTTAAATGGCTTGAACAAGTAATTATGTATTGCTAGCAATGGGCAAAGCCAAGACTTAAGCCCAGGTCTTCTGACTGAAACCTATGATTCCTTTTACTGTACATACTGCCTTTCATGGAAAATCCTGCCACTGCCCTGCCCCCAACACACATACACTCAATGATCTTATAATATCACAACATCCTATTTACCAGTAGTAGTTTTCTGAGATTGTCATAATAATCAAAAGCCATCTTTTCAGTTCAGAATGATCTATATTGTCACAATATTAATATAAACAGGACTCATTACAAATGCAAAATGAGGTCTCATTAAACAGCTACTAGAATATTTCTGACAGATACAACAAAAAGTACATAATTGGGTCTGATTCACTTGTACTTTTTTCCTTTAGACTTTACTAAATATTTATTATTAGTTTATGTGTGCCAAAAACATGCTGAGTGTCATGTAACACTCAGAAATATATAAGCAATTCTATTATGAATAGGCAGCCTTAAAAATCTAAATGAACATTAAGATTATTATCAAAACTATAACTATGGCCATGTGCTTGACAAAAATTTCTTCCTCATTGGTATTAATGATTAGACTAAATTAATAAACTTATGTTTTTATTTCAATGAAATAAGGCACACCTGTATTTCTGGAATACCTATACACATTATTTAGCATTAATTAACAAAAATCATGTGTAAATAATCACAAACATATAGAGTGGGTAAAAAAAAAAAACCTAAAAAACCACTGTTTTCAAGACAAAAAAATCCCAAAATGCCATGGTATTTGTAATGTACGGGTTGGAAAAAAGTATGAAGTGAAAAGGTGTTCAGACTCCTACAGAATGTGTATGTATATGTATATGTGTATGTGTATGTGTATTGTATGTGTGTGTATGTGTGCACGTGTGTGCATGTACATATAAACATATATTTATGTATATGTATGTGTATATGTATATACATATATGTGTATATATGTATTTAGAGTCCTGAATTTTGCTCTCTGTTTAATATAGTGAGACTTTGAATTGCAGCATATGTTGTATATACTATATCCTTCAGATTGTGGTACAAGAACTTAAAAATAAATTTTATAAAGATATTTCAATATAATTTATGTCCTTTGAAATCCTATGTATGCTTTAAAAAACATTATTCTAAGAAGAGAACTATAGATTTCAACATGCTGCCAAAATCCAAGATATCCCATGTATAACATAATAACCTCTCAAGAAGGGAGGTTAGGACTCCCTTCTCTAAAAATAATCTGAAGCAACTACTTTGATCTTGAGTGAGGGATAACCTATATTGACTAATGGGGCAGAAAAGAAGTGAGCTCATTCCGTGTATTCTGTAACACCAACAAAGAAGCAGTCCAAGCCATCAAAGAAACATGCAAAGTTGAAAAAAAATGTATATATAGCCCAGAAGATCCAGACCAAAGTTAGAGAGGAGATGAAATAATTCTCATTATCAGCATTGATTCTTTCTCTTTAATCCAAGCACATATAAATTAGCCCAAGGCTAGGAGTGAAGACCACCTAAAGCTATTTTCAAGTCACAGAGCTTTGAAGCTAATTTAAGTCATGCAAATAAGTAGCAATTCTTGGTGAAACCCTTTAACTGAGCATGCTCTTCAGCTCTTATTCAGGCAGACTGCCTCCCACTACTAATATTAAAAGCATCATTTGTTGGGGTCTAGATGCCTAAAGATTAAGATATAGATGCTTAGAAGCCTAAAGATGCCTAAAAATAAAACCCAACTCACTACCATAATTCTCTAGGCAGAAAATAACTACAAGGGTTATGAAGAAATTTTCAAGGATGAGACAAATTTAAATACTATATTTCTGTGGAAATTTCTCAATAGGTACTTTTTAATCGTATAGTATCAAGATGACAAAGCACATTGGTTCAGTAACAAAAATATTCATTGTAAAGATAACTATGTTTTATTATAGAATGCACATTTGAATAAAAACCCCTTGAGATCATAGAGAATCAATCACATATCTTCAATATGAAAATCAAGCATTGAGATTAAGATGAAATCAGAATTTTATAGTTATAAAATGTTTAGACTAAAAGCAATGTTATTCAGAACATCATACTTTAAATCTTTCTCACTGACTAATAAACACAGAACAGTTTTCTGTTAAATTAAATTAATTCTACACTACCACATTAAAAATGAAAAATCAGTCTAAATGCATAAAAATGAAAAATCAGCCTAAATGCACATTAACTCTACAAAGAAAGTATGGGGGGATGAGAGGTGCAAAATAATTTAAAAGTTCTTCATCATAATTAAAAATCATCATCAACATGAAATTCATGTCCATCAATCAACAAGAATTTAGGAAGTGAATACAATATGTCAGGCACTGTGATAAGTGTTGGGAATAAGAAGGCGAAAGTGAAACAGTTTCTTCTCTCAAGGAACTCAACCTTATTACTCCCCTTTATTGTAACAGAAATAAGCATTTCATTTAGCTTTAAGATTTGAAATAAAATACACCTCAGACCAATCAGGGATGTACACCAACAGAAATAAAATTTTGGGAGACACCCTACCTGAGACAAGTGAGACGGTGTCTTTCTCCCATGAGACAACAGTGATATATGCCTCCACAGAGGAGGAGATAATGCACTTGAAGACAGCTACATTGCCTCTCATGGTTTTCTGGTCCTCCACACGGACTGTATAAGGTTCCCGTAAAACTAAAATAAAAAAAATATTACTCTCAGGGAGATATGTTTTATAGTGCATTGATGATTCTTTTTTTTTTTGTTGGCAAAACTTTTATGGATAAATATTTTTATCAGCATTTTTAAAAAATAAAAAATATCTTTTCAGACTTAAAAGACAGAACATTTTAACATCTTTTATCCTTGAACATCAAAATATTAACTGTTAAAATGATTTTCTATATGCACTTGAGAAGAGTAACTTTAATGTAACTTATTTGGCTCTCACACATTCTATCTAACATTTCAGATGGAAGACAATTATTGAAATGGAACTAGCCCTTCCTGAAAAGAAATAATAAAACAAAGTGGGTAGTAATTGTTATTCACATATTCTGAGGATAATCAGGTTGTGTTACAATTCTCAGGAAATGAAGCTTGTCAGTAAGCCTCATGAATAGCTCCAAATGGCAGTATGTGCAAGGCAGGTGTGGCTATGTGCTAATGCCAAGTGTTTCATCCAATAGAACATGGGAAAAACCTAAACATGAAGGGAACCCTTTTCAGTTGTGCACTCTCCAGCAAAGGGAATTAAAAATTTTTCTTGAAGATAAGATTTTTATTTTGGAAGCACACCACTGTAGCTGGAAATTGTCATTCACCAGCAGTATTATTTATATCTGCTCTGAGTTTTAGCCCTTAGCAAGTTAATTCATCCAGACTCTGCCACTAGCTAAATGTACGACTTTGAGTAAGTCATATAAGTCCTCTAGTCTCTATGTTTATTGGAGAGGGCCAACCCTCTCCTTGGCCTTGATCTCTCTAAAATTTTGTCATTCTGATTTACCCTTTCTGACTTTTTTTCTAAATTATATTTTGTTTCCATCAACAAAAATCCACCTTATTGCCCTCTCATTCCAACCCCACCCCAACTGAGAACAAAAGAAAAACATTATAAACATGTATAGTCAATGAAAACAAATTTCCCTATTAGCCATAGCCAAAATGTTTCTATGCCATTCTGCACTCTAAGTGTTTCATCTCTTTATCAGGATTTATCATTAATCCTCTGGAATCATAGTGGATCATTATACTGATAGGAGTAACAAATCTTTCAGAATTGTTTGCCTTTACCATAATGTTGTCACTGTATAAATTATTTGCTTCATTTTGATCACTTCACTCTTCATCAGTTCATAGTAGTCTTCCCAGGTTTCTCTAAAATCATCCCTCTCATTATTTCTTAAATTCCAATAATAGTCCATACCTGTTCAGTGAAATGCATTTCTGCTCTGTGTGTGTATATTCCCCTTGTTAGTATAGATGTTTACTTGTTGTTATTGTTGTTGAGTCATTTCAGTCTCATATGCCTCTTTGTGACCCTATTTGGGGTTCTCTTGGCAAAGATACTGTCATTTCCTTCTCTAATACGTACTTGAACATCATGATTTTATGAGACAATTTTCCTTAACCTTCCTTTCCCTTCTCCCCTTCCCCAGTGTATTTTTCCTCTTTTCTCTTTGCATTCTTCTCTTAATATCATCAAGGCATAACAATCAAGACATAATAAAACCACTCTCAGGTCATGTCTACTTGGACTGTTTCTGTGATCCCTGATGATATGGTTCAGAGGAAATACCTATGTCATCTCCCCATACCAGAATGTAAGCAGTTTATCCTTGGTTAGTGCTTTAGCATTGTCAATTCATATTTACCTTTTTATGTTTCTCTTCCCAAATTTTAATTTCAAAGTTTCCACACATTTATGGCAGTTCTCATCAGAAATTCTTGGAAGTCTTCTTTCAATTCTTTTAAGTCTTCTATTTCATAAAAAATCCATTCTCTGCACCCCACCTCTTAGGATTATACTCAGTTTTGCTGGATAAATTATTTTTGGCATGTAAGCTCATATAATTTGTTTTTCTGGATTACTGTATTCCACAAAGGCAAAAAGTATTTAATTCCTCTGCCCCTTTACTGTGGTTGCTGCTAAACAGCATAGAATCCTAACTATGGCTTTTCAGCACTTGAATGTGTTTTTACTTGACCTGGAAACTTTGTATTTTGGCTATGATTTTCCTAGGTGTTTTTATTTTAGGGTTTCTTTCAGGAGGTCACTGGTGTGTCCTTTTCTATTTCTATGTTGCTCCCTGGATCTAAGAGATCTGGGCAGTTGTTTTAAGATTTCTTAAAACAGTATATCTAGGCTCTTTTTCTTTTTGGCCATGGCATGAAATTAGTCTAATGATTCTTAAATATTTTCTTCTCATCTGTTTTCCAGATAGTTTTTTTCCCCTGTGAGATATTTTACATTTTCTTCTATTTTCTCAGTCTCTTGACTTTGTTTTAAATCTTTCTTGTTCCCTCCTTGAGTCACTGGCTTCTATTTGGTCCATTCTAATTTTCAGGGAGTTTGTTGCCTTCTCCATTACTATCATTTCTTTTCCAATTTTTCCTCAATTGACCATATTCAATTTATTAAAAAAAAATTAAAATATGTTTTTAAAAATCTCTTGCTTCATCTCTTTCAGGCATTTTTGTAGTTGAGTTTGTGCCCAGGCTGTGTTTTCTCTGAAGCTTTGCACGTAAATGTTTTGGAGTCATTCTCTTTTAGTGTTAGGTCTTGGCTTCCCTGCCACTCTAGTAGTTCTTTATGGTGGGATACTTTTTGCTTGTTCGATCATTTGTCCTGCCTACTTCTTGAGTTTGGACTTAATATCTGGGCTGGGCTCTGTTGCACTTCTGGAGGGAAGTTCTGGGCTGGGCTATTGTTTCTTTCCCTGGGTACTGAGGTTTGGGTTATTCCAGGATCTCAGGAACAGGTTGAGGAATTTTTAGTACTCCTAAAGTGGTATGATCAAAAGCAAAGTCTTATTATTGCCTGCCCCTACCCTTACTCCCAACTCCAACCTGGTCAGAACTCTGCAACTTCCTCACCTAAGTTTTTGACTGAGCAATAGTAAATATTGCTGGACTCCGCCTCTATCAGCAAGCTCAAAAGCATTGTTGATTCTGTGATGGAATTGTAGGCTGCAATTTGGCCTAGAATTCTTGCCCTGTGTAGTCCTCTGCAGGTGAGGCTGAATGGTGGGACTGAGATACTATCCTCTTCCTACGAATTGAGCCAAACTGCTGCTACTTGCTTCTGAACTTGTTCCTTTCTCAATATATTACCTATGGCCTTCCTATCCAGGAAAGCCATCTCCATGCAGAGGTCTTCTTCTCAGTCTGCCCTGGATCTGTGAATTCTAACTGGATAGTTGGTGACAAAGCTGCCAGTTAGTATCTGTCCCCATCGTGATGTCCTCTCACAAATGTGTGTAGTCTGCAAATCTAACAGACGTGTTATATTTAACTGTTGGGGGGACTATAAGGAAGAGACACATAAAGGAATATGGGAAGATACAAAAGACCACCTTAAATTATTTTCATATGTTTTCTTAGGATTATCTCTATTTGAAAACAAATTTTGCATAGAAATTAAGATTAATAGTTTTAAAATTGATCCTTACCAATGGAGTTATGACTCTAGACTTTATTGTATAACCTTTCTGGTTTACATTGCATTAGTTATTAAAGAAGATTCTTCCCTTCCTTATTTATGTGAGCTTCCATCTTGTCAAACCACTTGTATAGTACTGTATTAAATTTTGGGTAACATATTTTAGGAAGATCACTTAGAAGGTAGAGAGGAGGAGAGGGAACAAGCATTTTTAAATGCATCCTATATTTCAGACATTGTGCTAAGCACTTTACAAACATTATCTCATTTGATGGAGAGCATTCAGAGAACACCAACCATTCAGAGGTACTAGTTTTTCTTCTGGTTTCTTTAAGAAAAACAAGTAGGAAAGGGAATATGAGGAGAGAGAAGGACTTACACCAAATAAGAATGAAACTAAATAGCGATCTTGAGGAATTTTGATTTATGAAGTAGGTTAGACATTGAAGTTGTAGAGGAGAAACTTGAAGAAATTGAGGAAAATTTGAAGGACTATCTCTAGGCCTAAATTCTATAATACATCAGGTTGACAGAGCAAAAAAGCTTTAAGTACAACAGAGGACACTATCTTAATGTTAAGAGAGTAGGCTATGATGAGAGAAAAAAAATTCAAGTAAGCCTCAAGTGTTTAGACAAAATGGCCAAAATTTAGGCAACAAACAAGAGGAAATTTTACCTTAAATGTATCACAGAGAATTGGTAGGATAAAACTCATGGCAGGACTGTGGTTCTAGATGAGTATAGTTTATTTAAAAGAAACAAGATAGTTTTTTTTAAAAAAGGGTGAGGAACATTATATATATATATATATACACACATACATACATACATACATACATACATACATACATACATACATATGAAGAAAGTATACTCAGATCAGGAACTGGGGAAAAGTACAGTAGATAATATTTGTGTGATAATTAACAAAAGATGAAATAGAATTGACCTTAATGGAGAATGAAGAATGACAAACTGAACAGAAAAAGCAAAGACAGGATGAGCTTGGGGACAATACAAAAAGCATGGCACATGCTATAGTAGCAATAAGGGACTTCAATTATCCAAAGATTTGCTGGAGCATTCCTTCTCTTTCCAGCCAAAAGCAGCACAGTTAATAATTGTTTTACTTACCTTAATAGTAATTTATCCTTCATAAATTGAAGGAAAAAACAAGGGTGATGTGATTCTGATTCTGACTCCTTCCCACAGGAATAAACTTGTTCCACTGGGGTGGAAGTGATAAGAAGTTCGAGACATGACCACTATCTCCTCATTTGTGATAGAAGAAAATAGGATATCTGCATGTAGCCTCACATGTACCACGTGTTTGGAGAAAGCATACCTCAAAGGGTTCAGAGGAAAGAAAGCAAAGACCCTATGGAGTAAAATATCTCAGGGGAAGTTAGCACAGATATGATAGCTGATGCTCAAGGATAAAATTCTGAATGCACAATGGGAAGCAACTCCAATGGCTCTGAAGAGTACAAGGAACACATCAAGATATATGTATGTGTGTATATATACATACACACACATATATATACACATACATACATGTACATACACATATATACATATATACGCATTTATATACATATATATGTATATGTACACATACATATACATGCACACACATATATGTACACACATATATGTACACACACACACACATATATATATATATATACACACACACACATACACATACACACAAATATGTGTATACAGAATATGGAAGCAAGATCAGACAATAGAGAATGAATATAAGGGTATGGCACATTGTTATTTTAGCAATGTATGCCATGCCACATTATTTTTATAATTGTGTCAGGAATAAGCTGAAGGCAGGGACTAAAACTAATAAGGGCAACAAAAAGATTGTTTATTTCTGATACATTTGGAGAAAATGGAGGATAAAAATAAGCTAAAGAACCTTTGCTTGTGGTGGCAGACCTTCTCAACTCTTATATGATTTGTTTGGATTGCAAAGAAGGACTTATATTAGACATCACAGAACAAAAATGACTAACAGGAAATTGATACCCAAGATAAATAAGGAAATAGTAAGAGAGTACCTCAATACCTTTGATGAAATCAAGTCCCAGATGTACAACATTTTTTAGCTACTAAAAGAACTGGTGCATAGATGAATATTTTATTCCATTTACTAAGATAATGTCAGAATGGATAAATGACCTAGATATAAATGGATATAATCCACGAAAATTTGAAGAACATGGAATTTATTACCTATCAGACTTATGGATAAGTTAACAGTTCATTAAACAACAAGAAATAGAGAAAGTTCTGAGATGTAAAATGGATAACTTTGATTACATTAAATTAAAAAGGGTTTTGTACAAATACAACAAAAGTAGCCAAGATCAGAGGAAAGCAGAAAACTGTGAAAAAAATGTTATAGACAGTTCCTCAGATAAAGGTCTTATATCAAATATATAAGAACTTTGTAGAATCTAAAAGAATATGAGTTATTCCCCAATTGATAAATGATCAAAGGATATGAACAGGCAGTTTTCTGATGAAGAAATCAAAACTATTTATAGCCATAGGAAAAAATGCTCTAAATCATCATTGATTAGAGAAATGCAAATTAAAACAACCTTAAATTATCATATTACATCTATCAGATTGGCTAAAATGATAAAAGGGAAAATGACAACTGTTAGAGTGGATGTGGGAAAATTGAGACCTTAATTCATTGCTGGTGGATCTGTGAGCTGATCCAACCATTTTGGAGATACGTTTGGAATTATGCCCAAAGAGGATTAAGGAAATGGAAGAGAACCTACATGTTCTAAAATATTTATAGCAGCTCTCTTTGTGGTAGCAAAGAACTGGAAATTGCAGGGAAGCCTGACAATTGGGGAATGGCTAAACAAATTGTGGTATATGTATATGAAGGAATATTACTCTGCCATAAGAAATGATGAGCTCAATGATTTTAGAAAAAGATGGAGAGACCTCCATGAAATAATGAAGAGTGAAATGAACAGAACCAAGACAATACTGTATATAGTGACAGCAGTATTGTTTTATGAACAACTTTGAGCTAAGTCATTCTGGATATTATAAATACCTAATTTAACCTCAAAGATCCTATGAAAGAAGACTGTGTTTGAATCAAGAAAGGAAAATTGTTGTGGGGTAAGAAATGATGAGCTGGTTGATTTAGAAAAAAAAACATGGAAAGACTTGGACTTATGAAGGAAGATGTTATCCACCTTCAGAGAAACAGATGGTAGGAGGAAATAAGCATAATCTGGTCTTACGTATATGTATATGAGTGTATATGTTATATATGTCTATGTTTATAGATATCGAGGTATATTACATATATGTATGTGTGTGTGTGTGTGTGTGTGTGTGTGTATCCATGCTTAATTGTAGCCTTCTTTGGGGAGGGGGATGAGAAGTAAGTAAAAAGTGCACAGCAGAGAACAAAAGGAAACCAACAAGGAAGCAAAGAAAAGCTGGGCAGCTTTGAAAACAGTATGTAGTATTTATTAAATAAGTATTCTTGAAATGAAAATTTTGTTTTATATTTAATCCTCTCTTGTGGTCTGCTGTGTATATGACTCTTTTTTTCTTTTCTCATTTTGTATTTAAGTGTAAAATTTTTAAAAATTACAAAAAAATCTGGTTGATGTGATTGCTGAGACACTACCAGTGATATATAAAAGGACATAGAAAACAGAAGAGGTTGAAGAAGAGTAAATGTTTACTCAATTTTCAAAAAAGAGGAAATAACCAAATTATTTTTTTATTGCTATTTTACACTGCTGACTCATATTCAACTTTCAGTCCACTAAAACCAATGTCTGGAAAAATTCTAGAACAATTGATTAAAAGATGATTTGCAAACATCTATAAATGCAAGTGGTGATCAGAAAGATGAGGCAGCTAGGTGGCACAGTGGATAGAATTCCAGTCCTGGAGTCAGAAGACTGATCTTCCAGAGTTCAAATCTTACCTCAAACATTTACTAGCTATGTGAACCTTGGTAGATCACTTAATCTTGTTTGTCTCAGTTTCCTCATCTGTAAAATGAGCTAGAGAAGGAAATGGCAAACTACTCCAGCATCACTGCCAAGAACACCCCAAATAGGGTCTAGGAGAGTTGGACACTACTGAAAATAACTGAACAACAAAGATCAGAAAGAATCAGTACAGATTAACCAAGAACATGTCATTCCAGGATAATCTCTTTTACCTTTTTGACATGATTACTAAAGTAGTAGGTAAAAAAAAAGTGTTGTGGATTAAAATTGATCTATTTGGAGCAAATTGTTTGATAAAGTATCTCTTACTGGTATTGTGGTGAAACTATAGATACAATGATTAAATAATAATGTAAATCAGATAGATTCATTATTGCTTGAATGGTCAAACTCAAAGAACAGTTGTTAATGGTCAAATATCAACATGGAAGCTGATGACTAGTAATATACTCCACATTTCTGTTCGGCTCTGTGCTACTTAACATTTTTTATCAAAGGTCCAAATAAAGGCATATATAGTATACTAGATGAAAGTCAAGATTCCAAAGGTTATTGACAGATTAGAGCATTGGTCTAAACTTAATAAGATCAAATCCAATAGAATAAATACAAAGTCTTTCATCTGGGTAAAAAATAATTTATAAAAGTGTAAATTAAGGAGGTCCAGATAGTTTTTTTTTCTGAAAAAAATATGAATTTTAAATAGATTGATAGCTTAGATGAGTTAACAGGTCAAAAAAGCTAATGCAGTCTTTACCTGTATTAAAAGGACCATAGCTTCCAGGAAATAGCAGGTGATCATTTCACTGCATTCTGCCCTCAAACCTCATCAGGTATAGTGTGATCAGTTCTGGGTACCAAGACTTTCAAAGGACATTAATAAACTGGAGAATATCTAGAAGACAGCAACCAGTAGGCTAACGGGGATTAATCCCATGATATATAAAGATTAGTTGAAGTAAGTTGGCAAGTTTATTTGAGGTTAAAAAAAAAGTCTCAGGGAGTTGCCTTATAATATCTGAAAGGCTGTTATATAGAAGGAGAAGATTTGATTTGTTTGGCTCCAGAGGAATAATAAAGAAATAATAAACAGAATTTGCAAAGAGGTAAATTTAGTCTTTTTGTTAGAAAAAAAAGAGCAGCTAGGTTATACAATGTGTAAGAGCACTGGACATGGATTCAGAAAAATCTAAGTTCAGATTGTGCCTAAGATGCTTATTTGTGTGACCTTGGCTATGTCACGTAACCTTTCTTAACCTCAGTTTCCTCCTATATAAAATAAGGATAATAATTACAACTATTTCACATAGTTTTCAGTCAGTAAATGTTTATTAAGCATCTACTATGGACTAAGTACTGTGCTAAGTGCTATAGATACAAAAAGAAGTCCTCAGTGAGCTCATAATATAAGGGATACAATAAGCAAAGACATACAATTTATATAAAGGATAAGTAGAAAATAATTAAAAGAGGGAAGGCACTCTCTTAATTCCTTTATTTTACTTCTGTGCGTGTATATGTGTGTGTGTATGTGTCTGTGTCTCTGTGTGTCTGTGTTATATAAACCCATATTAGGCTTTAAGTCCTCTCAGGGGCAAATGTTTGTGTTGATCTTTGCATCTTGGCAGTTCCCAGCACTGTAACTTTCACACTAAAAGTTGAGTCTTCTCTTCCCCTCACCCCCCCAAAAAAAAAAATAGAATTAAGACAGATTGGGAAAGGCCTCCTATACAAGATGGAATTTTAGTTGGAATTTATAAGAAACCAAAGAAGCCAACAGCAGAGATGAGAAGAGACAGAATTGCAGGCATGTGAGAGAGCCAGAGACCATTTCCAGTGGAGAGATGGAATGTCTAGTTCATAGAATAGTAAGGAGGCCAGTGTCACTGGATTAAAGTATATACAGTGGGGATTACAATGTAAGAACATTGGGAAGGTAAAAAGGGCTTAGATTATAAAGAGCTTTAAATACCAAACAGGATTCTGTATTTGATCATCAATAGGAGGTATTAGGGAGCCACCGATGTTTATTGAGCAGGTTGAGTGATATGGTCAAATCTGCACTTTAGCAAAATTGCTTTGATAGCTGAATGGAAAATGGATTGGAGTGAGGAGAGAATTGAGGCAGGAAGATCCACCAGTAAGTAGGCTATTGAAATAATTAGTCCAGACAAGAGGTAATGAGGGCCTACGTCTGAGTGGTGGCAATGTCAGAGGAGAGAATGTATTGTAATGGGAGATATTGCAAAGATTTAATCAACAAGCCTTGGCAATAGACTGGCTCCAGGGATAATGAGGAGTTGAAGGTGCTTTCTAGGTCATAAGACTGGGGAACTAGGAGAATGGTGTTGCCCTATACAGTAATAGGGAGTTAAGAGGGGAAGACAGTTTAAGGGAAAAGGTAACAAGTTCCGTTTTGGACATGTTGAGCTTAAGATGTCTACTTGACATACAATTTGAAACATCTGAAAGGCATTTAGAGATGAGAGATTGGAAATCAGTCTACATGTGTGGGTAGGATAGGTAGATTTGGGAATCATCAGCATGGAGATGGTAATTAAATTCATGCCAGCTGATGAAATCATCAAATGAAGTACAGTAGAGAGAGAAGAGAAGAGCACCCCCAGCAGATTCCTGAGTGACACTTACAGTTAGAATGTATAAAGTGGATGAGGAACCATCAAAGGAGACTGAGAAGTGATCAGAAAGTACGTGGAAAAGCAGGAGAAAATAGTACCCTGAAAACCTAGAAAGAAGAGAGTATCAAGGAGAAGAAGGTGATTAACAGTTCAAAGGCTGCAGAGAGGCTGAGGAGAAAGACCATTGGATTTATCAATGAAGAGATCACTAGTAATTTTGGAAAGAATGATTTTGGTGGAATTATGAGGTTGAAGCTGGTTTGTAAGGAATTGAGAAGAAAATGGAAGAGAAAATAAAGGCATCCATTATAGATGTCTTTTCAAGTTAAGCCACAAAGGTTAGAAGAGATAGGACAATAATTGGAGTTGATGGAGGGATCAAGTGATGGTTTTTAAGGATGGAAAACACATACATATGTTTGTAGGCAGTAGGGAGAGGAGATCCATGGGAGGTCTAAAGAGATAAAAGTTGTTGTGAGGATCCCATGAGATAACATTTACAGAGCTTTACAAATATTAAAATGCTATATGTATGCTAATTATTATTTTTAAATCTTCCTAATAATTAGAGCTATCTGAAAGTGGAATGACTACATCAAAATGCAAATGTCCCCTTTCCTAGATGGAGATAATTTGTTAGATATTTTATAGTGGGATTCTTTTTGTGTATGAACTGGATTAGACAGTTACTGAATCCCTTTCCTTACTTGTTACTGGGCCTTAGTTGCTACTGAACAAATGTCCAATTACCCTTTATCCAGAGTTGCCTTTTATGGATTGAGTGATGCAAGATGGTCCCTTTAGCAAGGTGGATAGCACACAGCAGGCTCCTTTTGTTAAATGAAAATGGTTCATTCAAAATCACAGTAATTTTAATGCCATTTATAAACTGGTGACAACCATGCCAGAAATTGAGCCTTCCAGTCTAGAATCTGGCACCCTGACTTCTCAACTGACCCTATATGTCCCAACTAATAAGGACTTATCACCTTATGCCAAGAATGCCAGTACACTTAGTGTACTCCAACCTCTAGAGATAGGAACACTCAGTGGACTTTAGCAGTCACTAATCAGATAACGGACAATACTGTAGGTAATGGTGGTCCTGATGAGTCCTTCCAGTGGGTTAATCTCCAGGCTACATGACTGACAAGTGAAAGAACTTTGAGGGATGAGCAAAGAATCTATACATCTATACTAATTCCCAGGCCAAGGGCTGGAGAGCACAGTACTAGACAATCAAAGTCTCCATCCTTGGGTTCAGGAACAATGGAGGAATATGTCAATGCTTTCTATTATATATACTTCTTTATAGGACATGTCAGCATCCTTCAGAGATGTATGCTAAACAATCAGGTTGAAACCAATGCAAGAATAGTAGAGATTGTGGAGTGGGATCCATTGTAAATATGAATACTAGAATGATATTTTTGGTGATATTATTTATAGGTGATATTTTGCTTGGCATGGAAACATAGGATTCCTTTAACTAGGGACAAGGTAGCTACTTCTGCCCATCTGGCCTCTTTTTGCCAGTCAGAGCTCCCATCTTACTCAAGTGGCATCACAACCTATTCCCAACTGGTAAATTGTTACTCTTTCATGTCAGGGCAAGAGGTTTTCCCCTACTATATAATCAACAGCTGCATCATTGCGTTACTTCCCAGATCAGGTGCTTAACCTCCTAGAAGCTGCATCTATGATAAATCAATGTCACATTAAGAAGAAAGAAAGAGATCTCTAGCAGTATATAGGATTCAATCTCCAAAAAGACTTACTTGACACGCACGAACTGTTTTTTGGATGTAGTTCCAGGTGACCTTCTCTAGTCTTTCCTTATTCCTTCCCCAGTGAAGTTGCCAAGGCCTTAAGGTCCCTATTCCTTCAGAGAAATTCTGTACACCTTGGAGAAATTGCTCATTCCCCTCAATTGTCAGGCTCCCCTTCCTCTGAGATGAGTTCAGGTAACTCTTCCCAAGGAAGAGCTAGGGAACTTTGGGGAGGTACCTTGATTTATAGTACCATACAGGAAGTAAAGCTTTAGCCAATAAAACTATGGTAGAAGTGTATTTATTTGGAAGAAATGGGATTTCCTACCTGACTTGGTAGTAATTCTGAGTCCTTGAATGGGAGATAAAGGAGGAATCTTATTTCACTCCTAGGGAAGAAAAGGGAAATCCCTCTACACAATTTCTAAAGGTCAAAGATGTTATGTAAGTCCTCTGATGTGACTTTCAGGACCCTGGGGGAGGATTGGTGGGTGAGCCAGGGAATGGTCATTGTCCTTCTTTCTAAGAGGACCAAAATGACAGTACAATGTTAGGGTCAAGGTACAGTGTGTACAACTGTGGCTGATCAGACCAATATGAGCTCCGAAAGCTCTACCACAGGTTGGGCACAAATAGACCATGTGAACATTTGGAGTAGAGATGTCTTTAAGCATCTCACATTTCTTTTGAGCTACTACAATTCTGCTTTTCTCATAGAGTATAGTGTCTTTTTTGATGAGGGCATGCCATGATGGACAGTCCTGTGCCGGTGTCTCCAATGCCTTACAATCAATTCTAAAATTCTTCAGAAAGACTTTCAAAGTATCCTTGCATCATTTCTTCTGATCTCCATGTGAGCACTTGTCTCATGCGAGTTCTCTGTAAAATAATCTTTTAAGCAAATACATTTTTGGCATTCAAACACCATGGCCACTGATGTACTCTTTCAATAGAGTTTGAATGCTTGTCAGTTCAGCTTAAGAAAGGATCTCAGTGTCCAGTACCTTATCTTGCCAGGTGATCATCAGAATCTTCTTTAGACAATTCAAATGGAAGTGATTCAATTTTCTGGCATGGTAGTGGTATACTGTCCAGGACATACAACAATGAGGTCAGCACAATGATTCTGTAGATCTTCAGTTTGGTAGGCAGCCTAATACTTCTGTCCCACGCTTTCCTTCAGAACCTCCCAAACACTGAGATAGCTCTGGCAATGCATACAACCACCTTATTATCTATGTGTACATCCCTGAAAAGTATACTGCCAAAGTAAGTGAACTTATCCACAGAACTCTAAATTTCTCCATTTGCTGTAATGGATGGTTCCATGTATGGATAGTGTAATGCTGGCTAGAAGAGAACATGTGTTTTCATGGTGTTGATTGTCCAAAATTAGCATAAGCAGCAGAGAATCAATCCCTACTTTGCTGTATCTCAGCCTCAGAGGCTGCACTGACTGCACACAGTCATATGTGAACAAAAAGTGACACACCAACTCTCCTTCCACTTTAATCTTGGCTTGTAGCCTTTTCAAGTTAAATAATTTACCATTGGTGCAGTAGTTGACCTTGATGCCATTTTTGTATTCATTGAAGGTTTCTGACAAGATTGCAGAAAACAGCATGTTAAAAAGCACAGGGTGAGCCAAGGGATACTGAATAAGTAACAGTATTAACTTTAATTCCAAGACAGATTGCATGTAAGAGGCTTATGAGTTCTTAGACATTTTGCTACAGATATATATTTACTATAAATAACTTTAATGAAAGATGATGTGTTAATTTTCTAGACGTATCATATTCTCTGCTATGGCCTTGATTTCCCTGGTACTATTTATGCTCAGTGGTTTATTGTCACCACCTTAAATTAAGAGACCCACTGAACTACAAATCATTTATCACAATTATCAGATTAATAAGATCTGCGATGTGCTCCTTCCAAAAGGAAGAGGAAAAATCTAGGATTTCTGGTTTTGTTTCCCTTATTTCTGTTTATTTTTAGTGGTGACTCTTGCAGGGAGGGAGAAATGTAATTTTTTTTCTTCTTTTCCCTTTGGTACTGCCTATCCCAGAAGGATTGTCCAATAAAAGCACCAAAAGTATTTAAATGGTGGCAGGTCCTCTAGAATATGTTTAGGATCTTACCATTATGGCAGTGATATGTAACAGGACCAGGGTTCCCTTCTTTCCCTGCAAAAGGGATTAGCTTTCCCTAAAAAGCAACAAAGTGTCCTTGGGAACTGATTGGCCATTGTTTCACTGGACATAGCTTCATATTTAATTTAGGGCATAAAAAGTCCCACCTATGTGTCTGTGGAATCCATCTGACTTGGTGGTTGACTAAAGACCTCACAAGTCACTATACCATGTATCCTGCTGATAAGATGCACTTCAATATGGAGATAATTGTGGCTTCATCTAGAGAACCTAAATGCCATTTGTATTGTATAGCATGTCTTTATTCTGTTAAAACAAAATAAACCTCTTTGTTAACTATTCAACAACATGTGATTCTCTCATTTTGTTCTAATATTAAACCTGAACTAACAAATTCTGGTTCCAGGCCTGCCCCTAACACCTAACACTGTCTCCCAATTCCCTGTGTTGAGCTCTCCAATCTATTAAATACTGTTGATGCCCTATATGTGTTAAAAAAAATTTTAAATACCTTAATTTCTTAATTTCTTTTTCCAACTAGAAATCCAAGCCAGAAACTCAAAGATTAAAATGAATTATCCAAGTTAGAGAGGAAGTTGCTACAGGAGCACATGTTCTAATAATATTTTAATCTTACTCAAATATCATTTTGCTTTCCTTAGAAGATGCAGGTTGTTTTAAAATATACTGTAGTGTACTTGTACTCTAATTTGAATAACAAATTTAAAACAAATCATTTAAGAGTTTAATCCTTAGGTATAGTGCCATTTTTATATTGCTTCTTTTAGTCACAGTCCTTTTCTAGTTCTCTTGAAGATAATCGTTGAAAAGTCTGAAAAATCATTTCTAAGGTTACAGAGATCAAAATGAGGTAGTAGAAATGACCAGCTAGCAGAATCAGTCATACTCTTACTTTTCTCTCCTTGAAATGAAAGAATCACAAATAGGAAATTGGGAGCATTCTATATTTTATGCACATGTTGCAATTTATTCAACCACTGCTACCAAAATTGCAACAGAAATTAATTCTATCACTATCTTGTAATAGCCTTTTAAAGGAAACAAAAAACCATTAATACCATCTTTGTTGTGTTATAAGACAGTTAACTGTCCAAATGAGAGTTTACTTATTTATTTGATGGTTCATAAATAACATGGTGTAATGGATAAAGGACTTGCCTTAGAAAAAGGATGCTGCAGGAAAGTCTTACCTCTGACATGTACTAGTTATGTAACCATGGAAAAGACATTTAATTTCTCAGTGTCCTATGCAAACTCTACACGACTCTAAGTAACATGAGTTGTTGATCTGCATTAGTGGAGGGAATTTTGGAGCCAGGAATTCTCTATATATAACCAGGAAAATCACAGGCATAAAGTGAAAAAAAAAAAAGATTGACAGATCATGTGCTCTATTGGTATTCTCCCAAAGTTAAGAGAAAGTAAAGAAGATCGCTTCCCATCTTCTCACCCCATCTATACACAATGTTTTGGCTAGACTCTGTATGGCAAATTTATGGGAAGGCATAGATGAGAGGCATAGAATATGGGCAGTCATGAATGGGTAGCAATCTTCATCACTGAAAAGAAATACCCTTAAAAATGAGCTCACACATCCATTTGAGTATTCATTTTTCACTATGCTTGTTTTCCCATTTATATTTATAAGATATGCATGTGTGTGTGTGTGTGTGTGTGTATTCATATACATTTGTGCATTTTATACCACTCTATAATCACCTAGAAAGTTCCACTCTGTTGGCTTATCCTGCTGTGAAGATAATTTTAGATTCTTAAAGGCTCTCCCAGAACAGTGCAAACTACAGATCCTACCAAGCTGGAAAGAATTTAAATATAGTCAGTGATAGACAGCATGTCTTTTGCCCAAAGGTTAGTAGATAAATGAAGAGTCTCAATACTAGTTCAGCTAGTGGGTGATAATTTTTCTCTAACCACAGCTACTAAGGTATAGAGAGTTCACAATCTAAATTGATGGAAGGAATAACCTACAATATGAAATTATAGATCCATAAAGTATGTATGTATGTATGCTTATTTATGTATTATCTATGTATCTTTAACTAGCTCTCTAGTGATGCTTAGGATATTTTTTTTTCTTTTAGCTTCTTTTCTGTTGGTTTTTGGTTTGTTTTAAGGAGAGAAGGACAAAGTTTTTGGTTTATAATTCAGTTAAAAATAAATTTTAATTCATTTAGCAATTCATTAGATTTAATGTTTTTGTTTCACTTTGGATTTGCTGCTTCAGTTTCAGTTCCTAGTATCTTAACTAATTAATACTCTGAATTTTTTTTAAAGACTCATAAAATCTACTAAAATGATAAATCCTATATTGAATGGCTCTCAGATACTCAACAGTGACCAGTTTTTAACTTGCCTCCAAACTACCTAATCATACATTAAAAATAGATTGCAGAATAGAAGAAAATATGAATGATTTGTACTTACCAGCCTTAATGTGGACATCCTGGCTTCTGATTTTCCCTGAAGGATTTTCAGCTGTGCAATAGTAAGTGTTATCATGGATTAAGGTACTAAAGCTTGAAGGGGGGAAGGGGAAAATTTGGAGAGTGCCATTGAGGTGGACGTGGCGGATCCCTGGAACATCATAGATCTCCTCGCCCGTTGCTAGGTACCATCTGAGTGTCACAGGTGGGATCCCTGCTGCAGGACAGGGAACCAACGTCCCTGTGGTGCTTGCAAACACTACCTCTTGCAAAGATGCATTGACAAAATATAGACTGGAGTGTAGATCTTCACTGACAACTGCAAAAGAAAAAAAAGACAGCAAAATATATATCCTTGGGCATTGAACTGAGGACAATTTTGATATGCTACACTGAAAGCCTTGTGTAGCCTATGTCCCTGATATTTCTCACATGTCTCATTTTCTTCACTAACATGGCTAATACCCTAGCTTACACTTCCTTCTCTTCTTGCCTGGACTGTTATAATAGCCCCCAAATTGTTCTCTTTATTTCAAGTCTTTCCCCTCTCCAATCTATCCTACACACAATTTTCAAAATAATTTTCCTATGACACAGGTCTGATCAAGTCATTCTTCTGCTCAAACATAATGAGTTGGCTTTCTGTTGCCTAGAGAATAAAATAAAAATTGTAACCTGCCTCCAACCTAATTCTTCCATACTTTCTTCACATCATCCTCCCTTCATACATTGTGACTTCCAGAAGAAAATAAAAACAACACCCCCTACTATTTCTATTACTAAACTCCCAGAACTGGTATTTCATCTCCTCTTTGTCTTCATTCAGTATATCCCTCATACTCAGAATGTACTGCCTCTTCACCTGAACATAATAGAACTCTTAATTTCCTTCAAGGCTCACTTCAGTTGAAACCTCCTATATGAAATCTTTCCTAAATCTCCCTTCTCAAACTACTTTGAATTTACTCAACTATATTTATGTTGTATCCTCTGCAGTAGAATTCAAGTTCATTGAGGACAGAGATTATTTCTTTATCCCTGATATGGACCAGATAGTTCATAAATATTTGTTGAATTGAATCAAAAGTTATTATGATAAAACATAAAATGGTTAAAATGAAATTGTTCCAAAATAATAATTTTAAAAATCAAAAACAGAGGTTAGTACTAGATAATTAGAGGTCAATATTGTTTTGCCCTTTGAGTTCATACACCATAGTTAGTTTCTGGATATTTATGAAAATGTATATAATGGATTCAAAGGTTAGAGAAAGATTAAAAAAGTCACAAACAAAAAATGGAGACAGTTAAGGAATTATTATTGAATGAAACTACTGACAAATACAAAACATATACAAGTAAACCAAACTCTTGTGCCAGGTATTAAAAAAAAAGAATCAATTAATTAAATAAATTAATAAAACAAAACCTCATTGGCCTTATGCAAATTATATAAAGTGTATCAATAATTATTGTATAGCACTTGAAAGGAAATACATACACAGAATCACACAAACATGGGAGAGATGCTCTATGAATGAGGAGATAACAACTCTTTTCATTTGGAATTCTCCTTTTTAGGCAGAGATTAGAATGACAGAGTCCTTTTAGAGTCCCTTTTAGCAAGTACTATGGTAAAATTTAATATTCTTCCTTCTGGCAGAAGCTAGGGCTAACTCCTCAAGTAGCCACTCTTTAGCCAAAGGAGAGTTTTGGGCAAATAGTCCTGAGCATCAGGCCCTTGAAATCTAGTTGTCATTGATATTTAGACTAATCTGTCAATGGAAAAGACTGCCTCTTTATCTGAATAGTGTCTATCACATTGCATCATTTGAATAAGAGCAACATTTTTTAAAAAATTGGACACAAAAACTTAATTTCTTATTTTTCCTAAGTATTTTGCCAATAATTTCTTTTAATATCTCCCAGATGCAAATAAGATGGCAGATTAAGAAGAAACTGTACATCCTAGCTTCCATGGAAACCACTCCAAAAATAATTTAAGAATGCCGACATGAGTAGTGGATGCAAAATGAAAGGGGAAACCACAGTCAATCATTTTTCCAGCCCAAGAGTACAAATTTAGGCAAAGAACAGGGCACAACTTTGGAACTATGGAAGATAGATGGGCCAGATCATGGATTTACTGCCTTGAGCTCAGGGACATCTGGAAATAAACACAGCCTCAGGCCTAAGCCAATAATAAAGGATTTCCTAGAGAGACCAGGATTCCATGATCAGTACCAAGAGTTCTGAATTAAGCCAACCTAGAGCAGATCAAAAACTCTGCCTAGTCTAGCAGCTCAGACAGCAATATAGATTTAGCAGACTCAGCACCCACAACTCCAAACTAGGCCATCAGAGCAGGGACACTCAAAGTTGATCACAGATTCAGCCTCGGACCCAAACCAAGATTTTCCAAAAGAGGTCAGGAGTCTAGACTCAGTACCTAGAACTCTGAACTACATCTGTAGCACAGGGACCTCAAATCTATATTCCAGATGAATAGCTTAATACCTGGACAGCCCCATCTGTCCCCAGTATGGAGCCACCCAGAGCAGGTCCTGGACTTGGTCCTCTGCCCAGGTAAACAGCATAGATAGTTCTTCCAGAAAGGTTGAGATCACTGATTCAGATGCCCAAAACCTTCCATATAGACCAGGTTGCTCAGAACAGACTGCTAGAAGAATGGCTAGTCAAACAAATAAACAAAAATAAATAAAAAGCTATTGTGAGGTAAAGGATGCAGCAGATACACACCTAGCAGAAGAAGCTAACTCCAAAATACCTACATGCAAATTTTTAAAGAAAAACCTATCTTGCACACAAGACCACTTAAAATTATTAAAACAAATAATGCAAGAGGTTTTTTTAAGGGAATAGAAAAAGACAGCAGAATATCTGAACAACTGGAAGAAAAAGAGAAGTACAGGGTAGAATAAGTATTATTATAAAGGAAACAAGAGCAATAAAGAAAAGAATTGAAAAGAAATGAAAGTTATGGTGGAGAGACTGGGGAAGATAATTAACAGCTTGGAACAAGTGATATAAAACCTTACGTAAATAACATACTTCTTGAAAATTAAAATGAACAGGTGCAGCTAGGTGGTACAGTGGATAGAGCACAGGCCCTGGATTCAGGAGGACTTGAGTTCAAATCCAGCCTCAGACACATAACACTTACTAGCTGTGTGACCCTGGGCAAGTCACTTAACCCTATTGCCAGCCAAAATAAAAAGAAGAAAGAAAGAAAGAAAGAAAGAAAGAAAGAAAGAAAGAAAGAAAGAAAGAAAGAAAGAAAGAAAGAAAGAAAGAAAGAAAGAAAGAAAGAAAGAAAGAAAGAAAGAAAGAAAGAAAGAAAGAAAGAAAATTAAAATAGACCAAACAGAAGTTAACGATTCTATGGGACAACAAGAAATTATAAAACTAAATGAAAAGATTGAAAAAATAGAACAAAATGTAAGATATCTTCTCTCAATAACAACTATGCTGGAAAATAGATTAAGGAAAGATAATTTAGAATTATTAGACTACCTGAAATCCATGACCAACAAAAGCACATGAATATCATCTTCTTTCAAGAAATTGTGAAAGACAACTAATCAATGGGGGGTAAAGTGAACTTTTCATGAAATAGAAGACTTCAAGCATCCTTACTGAAAAGACTAGAGCTTAGAAAAAACTTTGAAAGGCAAATCCGTGAATTAAATGAGAAACATTTTGGGTAGTACTCCTGCTCTAACAAAGAAGGAAAAAAAATAAAATTTAAAGCCCAACAGGATCTTTAGGGTATTGGAGGGTGGAATGTCAAATATATTCCAACTGAAACTGAAAGATCTAATTTCAGTGATTGATCAAGACTTCTTCATGGTTATGAAATTTGGGATGACAACAATATTTTTATCAGTGACACTTGTATACTCTTCTTAGCACTTAAAGAATTGGCAAAGTCACCAACAATGGTTTATAATAAATTCATATGTAAAGAAGCAATGGTCACTAAAATTTAACTCCATTCAACATAACATATGGAGAGGGGAAGACAGTGACATTATTGAAATAGAAGACAGAAGAGTATCTGAACAACTAGAAGGAACAGGGAAGGAGACTTGAAGAGCAGAATTAAAATAATGTGAGATTATGTCAAAAGACACAGATTTGACTTCCACCTCCTTTACTTACTAGCTCTATGATCAGCAGAAAGTCATTTAACCTCACTAAACCTCACCTTTAAGATTATGATAATAAATCCTGCCTTTCTGCCAAACAAGGTTTTTATGAGGATAAAAGGACATAATAGATGTAAGACTGCTTCATAAGTTGCAAGTCACTGTGCAAATATGAAGTTTTATTATTATTGATCATTATTATGTGAACTCTAATGGGAAAACTGCCAGGTTGGTAGGACAAAATCTTCAAAGACATAATCATGTACAATTTGTATCACAGGATTTAGAGCTGCAAAAGACCTTGGAGATTATCTAGTTGAAGCTCTTCATCTTAGAAATGAGGAAACTGATGACCAGAATGGTTAAATTGCTTAATTAAGAGGATACTAGGTATAAGTAGGGAATGTGGTATAGTAAAAAAAAAAAAAAAAGGATTGGATTTAGAGGTTCTGACTTTGATCTGAGTCATTTAAATTACACAGGTAATCTATCTGGGTTTCATGTATGTAAAATATAGACTAGATTTCTAAGATCTTATATAACTCTAAACCCTATATTAAACCACTTAATTTCTTCATCTATAGAATGGATGTATTAATATTTTCACAACTTGCCTGACAGGGTTCTTTAAAGTCCTATCCTATACTTTTAATGATGTAAGTAATTAGAATCAACTTCTACCAAAGCATATTTGCAGCTGTTCAGCAATTTATTATCTTTAAAAGCTGCCTGGAGTACCAAGTGGCTGAGTGAGTTCCTCAGTTATGTAGTCGGTTTGTTACAGGCAGGGTTTTAATTCAGATCTTCCTAACTCTGAGGACAGCACCCTATACACTACACCATAAAGCCCCTCAATCAATAAATATTAATTATCTACTTGTGCCAGGCACTGTGCTAAGAGTTATGGTAAGTTCACTATACAGATATTATTAGGTAGCAGAGCTGAAACTCAAACCCAAGTTTTCTGATTCCAAACCCAGTTTGCTTTATACTTGATATATTCTATCAATTATAGAGAGACCAGGGTCCCAGTTGGTTATAGCTGCTTTCTCAAGTGCTAGGGTTTTACAATAGGCTTTTAAGAAACAGAACACAAAATATACCATAAGCAGAGATACAAAAAGCACCAGATACTTGAAGTAACTGGTACTGTTACAAACCAAATGTGAATCTATAAATAATCATTGACAGTAATAATTCTGATGGTTTAAAGAAGCAATAGAATTAAGGTTATTACTGAAGGAATATTAGGATAGGTATTAGGTAGATATCCTAATTAGGCAGAACAAGATAGCACATTTCCAATTTGAGCTGAAAATTAGGCATTTGAAATCAGGGAATTAGCTAGTGGAGAATGAGTTGGCTCCCACAGTAGAAAAAAAATTATATTCATATATCAACATTTGGCCTGAAATATTCCCTGAAGTTCAAATAACTCAGTTCAATGGCATTTTTATACTTGTAAAAAGAAAATAATACTAAGCAGAGAGGTATTAAAAAAGTTTAGGTAATATATTCACTGGATGTATGGATCTTATAGTTAGGTAGAGGACTGATACACATGAATATATTAAATGTAATATATAAATATAATATTCAATAATATAGGTTAAGTGCATAAAAACCACTAAAAAGTAGGCAATGAACTAGACAACCCCTTCATATACACCCTATTCATGGACTTGTGTTATCTTACGACTTTGGCTCTTATTCTTTTATGGTTGACCTGAATGATTATTTTATACAAATACTACCTATGTACAATTGTTGGGACCAAGGAGAAAGGAGTAGGATAATCATGCTCTGTACAACCCTAAGGACAAGACAGCACAATTATTTTAAAGTATTTATTTCACAGAGTTATTGTAAGAAAAAAAATCATTTGTAGGCATTCACGTGCTTTGATTCTTGTCAGTTTTGAGAGATGTGATTTACAAAGCAATGAGGCTAATCCACAAACTACACAGGAAAATTACTTTGAAATCTCTCACTACTAAATGCCTTACAGTCTGTTTTTTGACCTTATCACTCAAATTTATCTTCTCTCTACAGATAATGATGATCTATTTCAGTTATTTGAATTTGTTATTAATAGTTTTTGTTTTTATTACCTAATTTCCCAAATTATTAAGAGGTTTAGAGTGATTGATGTCATTGGTCCTCTTCGAAAATGAAGGACAAACAACACCAACATTCTTGTAGTGATAATGCATGTGATTTTCCTGCTTCTACTTACTTCATTTGACATCAGTTCATAAGTCTTCGCAAGATTCTCTGAATTATGTGACTCTGTAGAGGTATCTTTGTGATTTAGAGTAAGTGAAGTTTTCAAGCACTCATTCCCAGATTTCTTCTTATGTTCAAAGGGAGTGGAAAAAAAAAGGTGTCTAAGCATGGTTCCTCAGATCACATTTTGATGTTTACCGTGTAGATGTCAGCTTCAAGGACAAATCAAAGGCATATATCCCCTTTCTATAAGGCTAGCCAGAAAGGCACTTTGGCCTAGGGTGCTGAATCTAATCACCCATATATAAATATCAGCCCTGGGGTAATTGTAACAACAAGGATCAGGCAGATATGATAGAAGATCTAAGGCCAGTGGAAGTTGAGATGAGGACTCATTCAGCAGTCATGCTACATTTGGATATGATTTGTAGGAACAATGCCATGTGGGAAATGATCAAAGCTGAGCACTATTTTCCCCATCTACCTTTCTCCAGAGACTAAGATCATGTAGGGGAGAATGTACCACTAAGATACTGGGGGGAAAAAAAGTTGTACATTTGTTCCTGCTATACCTTTGCAGCAAATATCCCTGTTTTAAAAGCTACCTGATATTGAATGGTTAAATGGAACTGGAGCACTGGTCCCCTAAAATGGGGGAAACACAGCTATTGAGGGTTTTAACTGATGGCATGGGAATGATATTCCAGAGATCCCTCAGGGTTCTTTGGCACCCTGAGGGTAGATGTATCAGTTTGGATCTTGGAAAGAAAGGCACAGAATACATGTTACAATGAGAAACAGTGGCCCAAAACACTAGACAGAGATATTTAAGAGGAAGAGTGATTGAGATCACCAGCTGATAGCAAAGGAGAACACTAACAGACAAGGAATGATGCAGATAGGGGAGTTATGGATGGAAGAAACAATGTCAGGATATATTATTGTAAGTTACAAAGACATGTCTGAAGGAAACCTATTGACTGAGAGTTGATTTGAACCCTGTGAACCTATATATTTATGCACTAATGTAGATTATGACTGCCTTTGTGCAGTGGAAAATACTCACATTCATAATTCATCTAGTTGAGTATATGAGCTCCCAAAGTATGGAAAATTCCCTCAGTGTTCTTAGGGCCCTGTAGGCATCAGAAGAGAGCCTCTAGCACAAAGGTGATAGCAAGACGTTGCGTAATAATATTAGATTTCAGGGTTATTTTGATTGTTCCAAGGCACCAATTTTTTAAAGCACTGATAAAGTGATACATTGGTTTAATGAATTTATGGCATCTTGTTCACAAATAATTTTGTAGTTATGATTACAACCTGTTTTTGGAACTATAGCAGAAGAGGAGTAACATGAGTAACTTCATTTTACAATGTCTCCATTTCAGTATGAAAGGACAGTCATGCCATGTTCCTGGTTTTGCCTTCCTTTACCCCATTTCATTTGTGAAGACAAACAAAAGACAGAGTTTACACTATGTCAAACCCCAAAGTCAATAAAAGACAAATGAGAAAAGTCCTGGCCCTTCACCAGAAACAAAACAGACTGGCTCAAAAGCTAATGACTATTTAGTTTGTGACTATTTAGACTGTAAACCAGCATGACTTCATGTTTTCTGTGTAAGTACCTGTGAGAAATGGCTTGTATACATGTAGCTAAGATGATCTCTGACCAGTCCACCAGCTCTAGAACCTCAGGATATGATTGTAGGGGAGCTGAGCTTTCACCAACTCTCAAATCCAGAAAGCCCAGAATGTAAACACAAGGTATTAAACTAATTAAGAAGATCGTCTCATTGTAACATGTATTCTGTGCCTTTCTTTCCAAGATCCAAACTTTTACATCTACCCTCAGGGTGCCAAAGAACCCTGAGGGATCTCTGGAATATCATTCCCATGCCATCAGTTAAAACCCTCAATAGCTGTGTTTCCACTTTAGGGGGCCAGTGCTCCAGTTCCATTTAATCACCTAATATCAGGTAGCTTTTAAAACAGGCATATTTGATGCAAACGTATAGCAGGAACAAATGTACAACATTTTTCCCCCAGTATCTTAGTGGTACATTCTCCCCTACATGATGGGATGTGTGAAAACCTTTCTTTGACAAAGGGAAAAGTCACTCCAGCTTTGCAACATAACAGTTTCAGGGTTGAGAATGTAAAGTTTTTAAACTATACTTGTACCAGATGTCTACAACTTCTGACAATGTAAAAACATACATTATTAATGTTTTGTTCATTGGCTAAATGGCTCTCTCATTAATGAAGACCTTGAGAAGAATAAGACAGAGAATCTTTAGGGTCCTTTGGCAGTCAAAACAAAGTCTTTTTCCACTGAATATTTGGATTATGATAAACACAACATATGACTAGTAGCTATAGGAAAGTAACCAAATTAGTATCTGTGAAGGAGAAAAGAAAGCTGTCAGCTGACAGTGAAATGGGATTTAGAAATTCCTTCATTTTTAACATAAATTCCTGATTCTCTAAAAGAAGATAAATAGAAAACTGTTTTTAGATTCTTAATCTCTAATTTGAAAAGAAATAGTTTTATAAAATTATGCACAATTTCTATTTAAAAAAAGAAGCTAATCATTTCATTATTTAGAGAATAACTTTAAAAACTGACAAAATATAATTTATAATATGAATAAATGGTGAAGTTGCTTCTATAATGGACGAATATTGATTTGGTAATTTGTCCTGAAGGAATCTGAACCTTACTGCTATTGCCTGTTCAAACAATATTGTTTGTATCATTGTCTTTTCTATTTTGCTGTGATATTTTTGAGGACTGTCTTCCTCTTTTCCTTTTTCCTCTTCTTCTCTATTCCCTTCTACCATGAACAGCTGTGAGAACTGTTCTTCAGGAATCTCGAAAATAAAATGCCAGGTATATAATTTCTGGGTTACATTTTTTTATTCTTGACTAGAGTTTTAAATTTGTGTATTGATCTCATGTGAAAAAAGCACTGAACTCAAATTAGCATAAAATCGGGCCACCAAATGTGAATTCATTCATTTGGTATCTAACATGCAGTAAAAAAAAGAAAAATCCAACTAAATTATCCTGTCTTATTAAGCACAATCTATGAAATAAAATCAAGACTTTTCATTGATATAGTGGGCTTGTGTCATGCAGTGGTGAATTCTGACTAGTTTTAAATTGTGTTTCCTTTGACCATTTATCATTTGGGGAATGACTTGTATTCTTATAGATTTGATTTAATTCTGTATATAT
Organism: Phascolarctos cinereus; assembly: GCF_003287225.1. NCBI lineage: Eukaryota > Metazoa > Chordata > Mammalia > Diprotodontia > Phascolarctidae > Phascolarctos > Phascolarctos cinereus. The sequence continues at coordinate 40,871,653 of NW_027556098.1, read as the reverse complement.
TTTATATATACATGTATATATGCATACATACATCTACATATACATATAGAGAGAGATGTATGTATGTACGTATGTATTTTAGAAATGAGGCCCTTATCAGAGACACTGGTTGTAAAAGTTCTTTTCCAGTTTTCTACTTCCCTCCTAATATTGGTTGCATTAGCTTTGTTTGTATAAAAACTTTTCAATTTAATGTAATCAAAGTTATCCATTTTGCATTTTGTAATGTTCTCTACTTCCTGTTTGGATATGAATTCTTCTGTTCTCCATAAATCTGATAGGTAAACTATTCCTTGTTCTCCCAGTTTGCTTACAATATCAGCCTTTATATCTAAATCATGAACCCATTTTGACTTCATTTTGGTCTATGCCTTGTTTCTGCCACACTCTTTTCCAGTTTTCCCAGCAGTGTTTGTCAAATAGTGAGTACTTATCCCAGAAGCTGGGGTATTTGGGCTTATCAAACAGTAGATTACTATAGTCATTGACTACTATCTTGCATACATAACCTATTCCACTGATCCGCCATTCTGTTTCTTAGCCAGTACCAAGTAGTTTTGATAATTGCTGCTTTATAATACAATTTAAGATATGGAATGGCTAGGCCACCTTCCCTGCATTTCTTTTCATCAGTTCCCTTGATATTCTGGGCCAAATAGATTAATTTTATGAGATATTTGAAGGCCTTTTGATCTTGGTTTAGTTTTATTTTTATTTATTTTTAATATGAATTCAATGAATATCACCAAAAGAAGACATTTCCATAAACAAAGTTGAACAGAAAAGGAGAATTATATGTGACACTGAAAATCTCTCCCACATACACCTTATTTTGAAAAATAAATGCTACTTTCAATGTTGTCTTGATTTTTTGTTTCTTTCTGAACATTCTTTTGAATTTCAAAAGAATTGTTTCATGGTGTAGTAAAAAAGTGCTGAAATTAGAATCAAGAACACCTGAATTCAAATCCTGCCTTGGCCAACTACTGGCTGTGTGCTATGTGACCCTGGTCAAGTCATTTAACTTCTCACAAGTGCAATTTCATCACCTATAAAATAGGGATAATAGCACCTTTTATTTTGTAATCCTCTATGTCATTTGCATGGGTATCACCCCTTCTTCTGCAAATAATAGGCCAAAAAAATTATTTTCTTTTTTCCTTCCATCTCTCTTTTTTTAATGACATGAACTTTTATATCTAGGCCTTATATCTGTTCTGATCCTTTGATGGCATTAAGTATGAGATTTTGGTCTAAACCTGATTTCTGACTTCTTACCAGTCTTCCTACCAGGTTTTGTGGAACAGTGTGTCCTTACCCCAGTATCACATGTTGTTGTTATTAAATCATTTTATCAGTTGTGTCTGACTCTCTGTGACCTCATTTTGGGTTTTCTTGGCAGAGATACTGGACTGGTTTGCCATTGCCATTTCCATTACCAGCTCATTTTACAGATGACGGACTGAGGCAAACAGAGTTAAATAACTTGCCCAGGGTCACACAACTAGTGTCTGAGGCCAGACTTGAACTCATAAAGATGAGTCTCTCTGATTCCAAGCCCAGTGCTCTACCTGCTACAGTACCTAGCTGCCCTATAGTATTGTATGTGGTATACTTAAAATGATCTACTAATGGAATTTTCTGTTCTATAGCCAGTGTCAAATAATTTTGATGATTACTATTTTTTACTATACTTGTTGATCTGGTACTGTTCACTCCAGCCCCTTTCTTTCTCACTTTTTTTTTCATTATTTCAACTGAGGTTTCTGATCTTTTGTTCCTTTAAATGAATTTTATTGCTTTTTTTTCCAGCCAACAAAGCACAGCAGGCAGATACAGGAAGAAAAAATCTATTCAGATAATTATATAATATGTTGGGGACTATACCTATCAAGAAACACATATGAACTACATGGATACAACTATGAATGTTCATTACAGAAATACAAACCTATAACAGTAGAAAGGTATTACTTATATTTGAGCCATGCCAGTATAAGAAAATGATAATGCTATATAAAGTAATATATTTATTCAACATCATACCAATTGAATTATCAAAAGATTATTTCAGATTGATGGATAAATAATAAAATTCAACTAAAGGAACAAAACATTGACCTTCTCAAAGGAAATAATTTTAAAAAATGCAAAAAGAAAAAAGGTTTAACAATACCAGATTTCAAGTTATACTACAAAGCAGTAATTCTTAAAACTATTTAGTAATTTTTAAAAAATAGATCAAGAAGCAGAAAGGGTTAGGATGGTAGACAATATGCAGAAACAAAGAAACACAGTAAAATAATATTTAATTAAACCCTCGAACCACAACTACTGAGTTAGGTACTCATTATTAAAATTTTTAAAAATATGCCAGAAAAACTGGAAATCAGTCTAGCATAAATTAGGTTTAAACTAATATTTCACACCATAATCCACAATAATCTCCCACAGGATACAAGGCCTGGATACAAAGTTACAACATAAACAAATTGGAAGAACAAGGAGGAAACTTCATTTCCCAACTCTGATTAAAGGAAGAGTTCATGGAGGACTTTGAAGATAAATTGAATGATTTTGATTGCATAAAGAAGGATCACAACCTAGTTCTCCCCCAGAACTGTTCTAAAAAGAGTCAAAGAAAGAGCACTAGACCAAATTTTGACTGTGAAATCCATCTTAAGTCAGAACAGGAAAGGAGATGGAAGCAAAGGAGGAAAGAAAAGGTGAGAAAATGGAATATATTAGTGAAGAAAGGGGGATGAAGAGTGAATAACAACTTACATAATTGGTTTGCACAAATAGAAGACTATACAGTCAGAGAAGAAGGCTTCAGGTTAGTGGTATCATTTAAACATCAATTTCATCTGAAGACATCAGGGGAATATAGAATATACACAAAGTGTTAGGTACATAAATAAATTTAACTCGACAGGGAAATGAAAGGGTATAAGAAAGAGGGTAAATTCAGGGAGGGATTAGTCTTAAATAAAATAAATTCCAACCTTGTTGAAAGAATCACTAAGAAGGATTTAAGAGAAAATAAAAAAGGGTTAAGAACCTGTGATTGAAGTCTAGATGAAGGAAAAGGAAGAGATACAGAGGAATAGAAGCAGACTGAATGAAGCAAAGCATTAATCTGGAGCACATTCCTCCAACACAACCCTCTTCCATGTAAAGGTAAGAGATGGGGGGAAGGTGGAGAACAAATGGAGAAAAAAAAGTATTAAAGAATAGGATAGTGGGAAATAATTAACAATTGTAACAATGAAAGTGAATGGGATTAGCTCACTCCAGAATAGAAAAGAATAGAAAAATATATTAGAATATCAAATCCAACACTATGTTGTTTAAAAGAAACATTTGAAACATAAAGACTGCCATGAAGTTAAATTAACTGGCTGGAGCAAAATCTATTGTACTTCAGCTCAATTTGAAAAGACAGGGTAGTAATGATGGTCTTTTATAAGGCCACAACAAAAATAGACTTGAATAAAAGAGATAAACAGAGAAACTTCATTTTGTTAAATGTTACTAAAGATAATGAATTAATATTAATATTTAAGATATATGCACCAAATGACCTAGTACCTAAATACTTCAGGGAAAAGCTAAGTAAGAATTAGACAGTAAAACCATAATAGTGGAGAACCCTTTCTGACCATGACATATATAATCTCACTCTCCTCCCAAATAAAAAAAAAACACAAAGAAAGAATTTAGGAATGCGAATAGAATTTGAAAGAGGTCAGGTTGATGTGATAGATCTTTGGTAATTATTGAATGATAACACACAAAAAAACCCATACATATATCTAACTTGGGTATTGCACCTTTACAAAAAATGACCCTGAACTACAGCATAGAAACTTCACAAACAAATTCAAAACAGCAAAATTTTAATTTTAGTTAATTAGGTACGTAGGTAGGTGCTGTGGTGGATAATGCTGGGCATAGAGTCAGAAAAATCTGTATGTATTAGCTATATGACCCTGGGCAGGTGACTCAACCTATGGTTGTTTCAGTTTCCTCATCAGCAAAATGGGTATAATTATAGTACCTATCCCTCAGGGTTATTGTGAGGATCAAACAAGATAATAATTTTAAATCACTTAGCACAGTACCTGGCATACAAAACAGTAAGTGCTATATAAATGTTAGATATTACTATTGCTCCTGGAAAAATATAGGGATAGGTTCCTGTGAGTCTCTGGTCACAATATTTGTTTTATCTAATCAATACATAATCTTGTTTAATGTGGGTTTTTTTTTGTTTGTTTGAATGTACTTTATTTAATATTTATTTCTTTCAAAAAATTATGTATAGTATTAACACTAAACACATGCCTAGCAGCCCTCTAACTCATACCTGAGCAAAGCTGATCTAATATATGTATTTTCTCCATAAGGCACATCACATCCTTCTTGTGCGCTTAGGCACACCACATAACGCTTCAGTACAATGCTTGAGGGTCATTTTACAAGTGAAATAATCAACAAAAACCATAAAAATGCAAAAAAAAAGAGTGGCATTAAATAAAACACAAAAAGCATACTTGTTTACAGTATGAGAGCTGAAACAAGAACACAGAGCATCTCCTTGTTTGACCTCAGCCTGGAATCAGCCTCAAGCAACTCATATTTTTCACTGTTTTGCACCTGTCCATGAAATGACTGTGAAAGAACCAGGAGTACTGATTTTGGTGTCACAAATAAATTTCAGTGAGTAGGTGAATTTGCAAATACAGCATCTGAATAATAATCAACTCTACATGTAACTCCAGTCCCAAAGCCCACTGGCACAGAACTCTTTTCTTATTGGTCGAGATCAATATCTTATACTTGAATTAGGGGTGGGGACAGGTTGGTAAGAGCAGGAGAGAGGAGAGCTATTCAGTTTATTCTATTCTTTTCTCCCTCTTAGTCACATAATGACACAATGTGAAAAGGAAAAAATTAATATTACCTCAGATTTCTATTGTATTGATTTGATGTTGTACTGATTTTTATAATTGCATCTGCCAGAATTCACCTTGCTCAGGAATTCAGTTTCCCTTCTGAATTACTTTAAAGGTATGGTTGAAAGGGAATGTTATTATCACTCATGTCATTAGCACCTGGGGCATCTGCTTATTGTCTGTAAGTCTCAACCAGCTTAACCTAGTATCATCCTTCAAAAGACATGTCTGTCTTTGTTGACAACACAATTGTCCAATTAGGAAAATTTGATCTCCCCCAAAAGGACAGCAAATCTGATGGTTCTGATCTTCTAGCCAGGATTACAAGAGGTAAATGAGTTCCATAAAATATTTAACATTCTTAATTGTCAGAGAGGGGTGTGATTAACCACAACTGAATGCCCACCCACTTTTCTTAGTATAGCCAAGTGTAAATTCCAAAACTACCTAGTTGGCCCCTCCTTTCTTGTGTGTTAATAAAGAGGGTCTCACCTTCTCACTGGGGTCACTGGCCTTTCTATGGCCAGTCTGTCTTTGTTAACAGTTGTATGAGTCACTGTTAACAAACTGATCTTGGACAAAGTATGTATCTGGGTTAATCTTTATTGCATTTACTCATGACAAATCCCATGATACATGTAGGAGACAGCCCTCACAATATGTGGGCCTTCTACATATATATCATATATGACCCAAAAGTGATTCTACCTTGAATATTTTTTAAAAAAAATATAAAACTCTAGCATAAAATTTTATCTATTACAAAGGATTACTGGACATAAAATTATCTATATTATACTAGATAAGAAGAAGGGTAGAGTTATGTATGGATTAAGTCAAATTAACATTTGTTAAAAATGCTTTACATACTAGGCACTGTGCTAAGCCCTTGAGATACAATGAAAGGCAAAAACAAGATCAACAACAATAACCTCCCCTCTCAAGAAGCACAGAGACAACATACAAACAACCGTATACAAACAAAGTACACACAAGGTAAATGGAGATAATCTCAGAGGGAAGTCCTCACATTAAGGAGGATCAGGGGATCAGGGGAGGCTTCTTGTAAAAGGTAAAATTCCAGCTAAAATCTGGAACTTGAAGGAAATAGGGAGATATAGATGAGGAGGGAGAGAAATTCAGGTATGGGGTACATCCAGCAAAAATGCCTGGTTGGAAGATGGAATGTTGTATTCAAAGAACCATGAAGAGGTCGGTGTAACTTGATCCCAGATTGCATAGAGAAGAGTAGGTGCAATAAGACCAGAAAGGTGGGAAGGGGACAGGTGATAAAGAAGGTTAAAAGTCAAACTAATAATTTTTACATTTGATTCTGGAAGTGAAATGGAGCCATTGGATTTTATTGAATAGGGCAGTTATGTGGCCAGAGCTGTCAAGATTAATTTGACAGCTAACTAGAGGATGGACTACTATTTTTTTTTATCCCAGGCCCTGCCTCCTTCAGGGATTTAGGACAAAACTTTTGGGGTACAACAGCTTCTAGTCACAGACCTACTTTTGAGTTTTGTATGTATTTGACTGAACTGGGGGGGGTGACTTTAAAAAGTAATAATACACAATACCCGTCACTTTAATTTGTTAAATACAGACCAGGGGAAGGAAAGATCCTCCTTCTGGATATCAGGTTTTATGCTCTTGACCAATCAAATCAGTCAATGGCATTTTTAGATCTCTTTATGTCCTCCATGGCTTCCTCCCACCCCTGCCCCCCAATTCTCCTGTTTCTTAATTTCTGTTGTGTCCCTTATTAACTGTCATTTTCTAAATGAATTTTTTCAACAAAAGAAAAGAAGAGATGCAGAAAAAGAGGGACTTACCCAAAGGCTATGTAGCCTTCTAGAGTCCCAATATGAGATAATGAGGGCCTGGACCAGCATGGTTGCAGTGTCAGAAGAGATAAAGGGGCATATACATATGACTGTAGGGTTAACAAGACTTGGCAACAGCTTGGATAGTGGCAATATATGGGAGAGCAGTGAGAGAAAGTAAGGAGTTTATATTATGAGCCTGGGTGATCAGAAAAATGGAGGTCCTCACAGAGTTAGGAAGAAGGGAGTGGAAAAATAATGAATTCTGTTTTAGATATGCTGAGTTTAAGACATGTTAAGATCAAGTTTGATATGGATATTTTAAATTGTATGGAGATACAAGATTGGAGGTCAGGAGAGAGGTTGGGCCTGCATAGAATTATCAGCATAAAGATTACACTTGAATCCATAGGTGTAATGAAATCACGAAGTGAAACAGGATAGAAAGAGAAGAGAGCCCAGAAAAGATCCCTGTGAGACAACCACTAGTTGTCATGTCTTGGTTGAAGACTGAGCAAAGGAAACTGAGAGAGTGGTCAGACAAAAAGCAGTGAGTAGTGGCCCAAAAACCCAGACATAAGAAAGCTTCACAAGAAGAGGGTGATTGTTCTGGGAGCCAAGATGGCAAAGGAAGCAGGAAATTAGCTGAACTCTCTCGTATTCACCTTGAAACACCTATAAAATAGCATCCCAAAATGAATTCTGGAATGGCAGAATCAACAAAAGGATGGGGTAAATAATTTTCTAGCCCAAGACAACTTGGAAGGTTGACAGCAAAGGGCTGTCTCACTCAGGTAAAAGTGGAGTGAAGCCCAGGGCAGGCAGCTTCCCTGCAAAGCAGCATTGCTGCAAACTCTGCCTCAGCAAGCCAGCAGGAGGCCCTGAGCCCTAGCACAAGTCTGTGACGGAGGACCCAGGGCCCCTTTGCAGCAGTGGGCCAGCAGCTAACCTCCCCTCCCACACAAACCCGGTACAGAACCACTCCTATCCCTTTCTCCACCCCCTCCATCCCCTGTGGGCCTCAGAAAAACACAAGATGAGCCACTAAACTAGATCCCTATGGCACCAGCCACCCCCCATCCTTGCCTCCACCCCACCCCATCACAACACCAGAAGGGTCCCCCATGTGCTTCAGCCCAGCACCAGGCAAACTCACAGATGCCAACACAAGCCCTCCCATTCCCCAACAGAGCACCAAGGAAATGGCAAAAAGTCAACACCAGCCTGACCCCTCCCCTTGGGCCTAAGCACAGTATGAAGTGAATGGACAGACCCTTGCAGTACTGCACAGCACCAGTCAACCCTCCATCCTCAACTTAATGAAGCAACAGGCAAACTCCAGTGTAGTACAAGGGTTATTCTGCCTAATTATGACACGAGGTGAGCCCCAGCACAGCTAAAGTATAGCCTGGGTGTTTCATTGTAGTACCAGGTAAACAAGCAGACAACAACAATAGGCCTACCCCATGTGCCTCAGAACAGCACCTGGAAAACAGCAAAAGCCAACACTAATTCCCACCCTCCCACCCTCACCCTGCCTCAAGCACAACAACAAGTGAGCTGCCAGAAACCCAAGATACCATGCAGCATCTTACCCATCCACCCCCAAAACAATCCCTCAGAATAGCACCAGGTGATCTGCCAGACCCCTGTAGCCCCAGCACAGCACAACAGTCCCCAGGGGGCCTCAAGGCAACACCAGAGCACCACCAGACAAATAGCCAGGGCCTGCAGCCAATCTCCCCACCCCACCCCCCACTCAAAAAAAGCTTGGGACAGTACCCCTTCCAGCACAGGAACAGAGTTCATCCTTTAAAATAATCATATAGTCTGGAAAAGATGAGTAAAAAACAAACAAGAAGATCCTGAACATAGAAAGTTATTATGGTGACAGGGAAGACGGAGACACAAACTCAGAAGATGAAAATAATGTCAAGACACCTACACGCAAAACCTCAAAGAAAAATTTGAATTGGTCTCAAGCCCAAAAAAGAACTCCTAGAAGAGCTCAAAAAGAAGTTTAAAAATTAAATAAGAGAGGTAGAAGAAAAATTGGGAAAATAAACTAGAATGGCTTAAGAGAATCATGAAAAAAAAAAAGAATCAACATCCTAGAAAAAGAAAACAACTCCTTAAAAAATAGAATTGGCCCAATGGAAAAGGAGGTACAAAAACCCATTGAAGAAAACAACTCCTTAAAAAGTAGACTTAGCCAAATTGGGGAGGAGAGAAGGTACAAAAGCTATCTGAAGAAAATAATAACTTAAAAATTAGAATTGGGCAAGTGGAAGCCAATGACTCTATGAGACATTAAGAATCAATCAAACAAAATCTAAAGAAAGCAAAAATAGGAAAAAATGTAAAATACCCCATTGGAAAAATAACTGCTGTAAAAAATAGATCAAGGAGAGATAATTTAAGAATTATTGGGCTACCTGAAACCCATGATCAAAAAAAGGACCTGGACATCATACTTCAATAAATTATCAAAGAAAACTGCCCTGATATCCTAGGACAAGAGAGTAAAATAGACATTGAAAGAATCCACTGATCATCTCTGGAAAGAGATCCCAAAATTAAAATCCCAGGAACATGATAGCCAATTTCTAGACTTCCCAGTTCACAGAGAAAATATTATAGGTGGCCAAAAAGTAACAATTCAAATATCATGGAGCCATAGTCAGTATTACACAGGATTTGGCAACTTCAACATTAAAAAATTGGAGGGGCAAGGAATGGGATATTCCAGAAGGCAAAGAATTTGGGGCTTCAACCAAAAATTACCTACCTGGCAAAACAGAACACAATCCTTTGGGGGGGGGGATGGTCACTCAATTGTTTTTGAGCTTTTCTGATGAGTTGAACAAAATTTGATTTCCAATTTCAAGATTTAAGAGAAGCATAAAAAGGTAAACAGGAAAGAGAAAACATAAGGGATTCAATAAGGCTAAACTATTTGCATCCCTACACAGGAAGATGATACTTCTAATTCGTAATAACTTCATCACTATTAGTGCAATTAGGAGTATACATAGAAGGTTTGGGTATAAGGTGACTTTGAGAGGATGATACAAAAACATTAAGAGGTAAAAAATAGGATTACACTGGGATCAGAAGAAAGGCAAAGGTAGAATGTATCTCTGGTAAATTATCTCATATGAATAGGGATAAAAGACCAATTCGAGTGGAAAGGAAGAGGGGAAGGTGGATGGTGGACATCACTTGAACCTTACTCTCATCAGAATTGGCTCAAAGAGGGAATAACATATGCAATCAAGAAATCATCTCATATAGATAACTTATCATAGAAATCTATATTATCCTACAGGGAACTAGGAGGGGAGGTGGCTAAGTATAGGGAGTGTGTGGAAGTAACAGAAGGGAGGGCAGATTAGGGGAGGCAGTGGTCAGAGGCAAAACACTGATGAGGAGGGAAGGAGCGAAAGGAGAGAGAGAAGGATAAATAGGGAGAAAAACAGAATGGAGGAAAATACACAGTAATCATAATTGTGAAAATGAATGGGATGAACTCTACCATAAAGCAGAAACGGATAGCAGAGTAGATTAAAAACCTTGCTAATGATATGAAAGCATGCTTATAGACCCCTAGAGAATCATTAAAATCTAGTTGAAATAATTAACAACTTTAGCAGAGTTACAGGGCATAAAATAAACTCACATACATCATCAGCATCTATGTATTATCAACAAAACCCAGCAGGAAGAGATAGAAAAAGAAATTCCATTTAAAATAACTGCAAACAATATAAAATACTGGCAGTCAACCTGCCAAGACAAACCCAGGAACTATATAAACACAATTACAAAAGACTTTTGACACAAATAAAGACAGGTCTAAACCATGGGAGAAATATTAATTGCTCACATGTTGTGGAAATAGATTCAATTCAATGATAAGGTAGGAAGCCAGATTGTAGAGAGTTTAAAAGAGAGTAAGAGAGGTGGGCTGAATCAAGATCATAGAATGAGTCAGCATATTTTTATCTCCACCAGCACACCTCCTTCACAATTACATAGAAAATGCACAAGACCAAGTTCTGATCGGGAAAACCAAGGAAAAGCTACAGTGTATCATTTGTCCATCCAGGCACCTTAGGAAGATGAATAGCAAAGTTTGTGGACACCAGGGTTAGGACCATCCAGGAGCTCAGTATGGTGGTAGCAATAGCAGTGGTGGGATGGGAGCAAGTACTTGGACAGAAAAAGATCCCAAGGGACCCTTAAGTTAGCAGTAGGAGTAGAAAACAGGTACCATCTCTCACTTTTTTTTTACCCTTTACCCAGTTCTAGATCACAGATCCAGGGTAGAGAAGAGTAGCTGATGCTAAGTCGGGGGCTTTAGCAAAGTATGAGTGTAAAACAAATTCCAGCAACTTAGCTATGCGGTTCTGTGCACAGGAGCAGAGTAGTGACTCAGTTCTAACCTTTAGCCTAGGTTACAAACCTGCAGTGGAAAAACAAGGTATAGGGGGTGGAGCCAAGATGGCAGAGTGAAAGCAGTGACTTACTTGAGCTCTCCCTCAGACCCCTCCAAATACCTATAAAAAATGGCTCTAAACAAATTGTAAAGCAGTAGGACTCACAAAAAGACAGAGTGAAACAAATTTCCAGCCTAAGACAACCTGGATGGTTGATCAGAAAGGTATATTATACCGTGCTGGAAGAGGAGCACAGTGTGGTGTGGGCGCACAGGCCGCAGCAAACCTGGAGCAGGCCTCAGAGGACTGAATCACAGGCAGCTGTGGTGAATTCCAGACTTTCGAATAAGGAACACCAAAGACAACTTAGAAGGTCAGTGGGAAAAGTCTGTTTTTGCTGTGCTGAGAGAGGAGTGCAGGGTCCCAGAGATCCATTCCCCAAGCACGGCCCGGGGCGTGGGCTGCCTCCTGAGCTTCAGGCCCACAGACTGAGGGGAAATCCAGTGGCTGATCAGAGGAGGATTACAGGGATCTCTCTGCTGGTGCAGGATTCTCTTGCTTTACCAGTGCTTGAATCTAGGTCATAGTTCTGGGTAGCGATCCTGGGGTAAGGAGGAGTACTGGTGTGGTAGAGCTTGTAGTGGCTATGGAGAAGAAATCTTCCTCACAGTTCCAAGGCAGAAAAGAGTGCTTGTGTCAACTTATAGACCAGAGCACAGGCCAGGAAAGGAGTAAACACCTTGCCCTTGATCATAGCACCTCGGAAGAACTGAAAATTTACAGGTCCCTAGAAGTATCTCTGAAAACTGCTACACAAAACCCCTGAAGCTTGGGACAGTACATTCTCCACACTGGAAACGGACTCCTACCTTAACAAAGAGTTTATAACTCTAGTAATTGGCCAGGATCATGAGCCAGCAGTGCAAAAAGAGTCAGACTATATTATCTTACTTTGGTGACAAAGAAGATCAAAACCCACAACCAGAAGAAGACAAAGCCAAAGCTCCTACATCCAAAGCCTCCAAGAAAAATATGAATTGGTCCCAGGCCATGGAAGAGCTCAAAAAGATTTTGAGAAGCAAGTAGAGAAGTAGAGGAAAAACTGAGAGTGATGCTAAAGGAGACCCAAAAAATACTGAAGAAAATAACACCTTAAAAAAAGCCTAACCCAAATGGCAAAAGAGGTCCAAAAAGCCAATGAGGAGAAAATGCCCTAAAAAGCAAAATTGGCCAAATGGAAAAGGAAGTCCAAAAGCTTACTGAAGAAAAACTTCCTTAAAAATTAGAATAGAGCAATTGGAAGAGTGACTTTATGAGAAATCAAGACACTGTAAACAAATCCAAAAGAATGAAAAATTAGAAAACAATGTGAAATATCTCATTGGAAAAACAACTGACCTGGGAAATAGATCCAGGAGAGAGAATTTAAAAATTATTGGACTATCTGAAAGCCATGATCAAAAAACGAGCCTAGACATCATCTTTCAAGAAATTATCAAGGAAAACTGCCCTGATATTTTAGAACCAGAGGGCAAAATAGAAATGAAAGAATCCACTGATCTCCTCCTGAAAGAGATCCCCAAAGGAAAACTCCTAGGAATATTGTAGCCAAATTCCAGAGTTCCCAGGTCAAGGAGAAAATATTACAAGCAGCCAGAAAGAAACAATTCAAGTATTGTGGAAACAAATCAGGATAACACAAGATTTAGCAGCTTCTACATTAAGGACCAGAGGGCATGGAATATAATATTCCAGAGGGCAAAGGAGATAGGATTACAACCAAGAATCACCTACCCAGCAAAACTGAGTATAATCCTTCAGGGGAAAAAATGGTCATTCAGTGAAATAGAGGACTTTCAAGCATTCTTGATGAAAAGACCAGAGCTGAATAGAAAATTTGACTTTCAAATACAGGACTCAAGTGGAACATGAAGAGGTAAACAGGAAAGAGAAATTACAAGAGACTTAAGGTTGAACTGTTTACATTCCTGCATGGAAAGGTGATATAACTCATGAGACCTTTGTCAGTATTAGGGTAGTTGGAGGAAAAAATTATATGTATAGATAGATAGATAGATAGATAGATAGATAGATAGATAGATAGGCACAGGGTGAGTTGAAGATGAAGGGGTCATATCTGGAGAATAAAATAAGGGGTGAGAGACGATTATACTGGGAGAAGGAGAAAGAGAGGTAGAACGGGGTAAATTATCTCACAAAAAAAAAAGAAAAGGCTCTTACAGTGGAGGGGAAACAGGGGAAGGTGAGAGGGAATGAGTGAATCTTATTCTCATAGGATTTGGCTTAAGAAGGGAATAACATACACACTCAATTGGGTATGGAAAGCTGCCTTACCCTACAGAAAAATAAGGGGAGAAGGGGACAAGAGAGCAGGGGAATGATAGAGAGGAGGACAGATTAGGAAAGGGGGTAATCAGAAACAAACACTTCTGAGGAGGGACATGGTCAAAAGAAAGAATAGAATAAATGGGGGGGGTAGGATTAAGGGAAATAGAGTTAGTTTTTCACAACATGACTACCATGGAAGTGTTTTGCATTACTGCATATGTCTAACCTACATTGAGTTGCTTGCCTTTTCAATGAGGGTGAGTGGGGAGGGAGGAAGGGAGAAAATTTGGAACCCAAAAAACACATATTTAAAAAATATATATTTTCACATGCAACTGGGATATAAGAAATACAGGAAATGGGGTACAGAAATCTACCCTGCCCTACAGGAAAGCAGAAGGGGAAAGGGATAAGAGAAGGGGCAGAGAGAAAGAAGGGAGGGCAGACTAGGGGAAGGGATATTCAGAATGCACACCATCTTGGGGTGAGGGGAGGGGTGAGATGGGGTGAAAATTTGGAACTCAAAATCTTGTGGAAATAAATGTTGAAAACTAAAAATAAGTAAAATAGGAATCCAAAAAACAAACAAACAAACAAACAAAACAATGCAAGGTATAATGTGAAGTCTAAGGAGGCAAACAGAATTTCAGTCACTCTGAACCTGTACAGTCTCATAGTGCTAAGTCCAAGAATAGTCAACTGAAACTCAATTGTACACAAACCAACAGACCCAATACTGGGCCAGGAACCTGCAAAACTGAGGTCAAAAGAGTTATGAACAGTTCTGTGCCCTGATCACACAACATTGGAAGCACTAAAAACTTGAAGGACCCCAGACTAAGCTGTGAAAACAGCAGAATTTTAGACTATACAGTCCTCCCCAAAAGCAAGCAGAGGTCTATAATAACAAAGTTCAAAGTCAAGACGGAGGCTGGAAAAATAAGTAGAATGAAAAAGAATCAGACCACAAGAACTACCATGGTGGCAAGGAAGCTTGTGACAGAAACACAAAATACAAAGACTTGAAAATATCTACATGCAAAGCCTCAAAGAAAATGCAGATTGACCATAACGTCAGCAAGAAAAGTTAAAGCGAGTGATATTGTTTTAAGAAGGACTTTGAGTGAATTTTGACTATTATAAATACACAAACTAAAAATAAAGGACATATGAAGAAAGACACTATCTGCATCCAGAGAAAGAACTGATAAATAGAAGTATGTATGTGTATGTATGTGTGTGTGTGTGTGTGTATATATATATACATATATATATGTATATATATATATATATATATATGTATATATATATACACATTGTTTTGTTCCATAAATTAAAAATAAATTTAATTTGAAAAAAATAAAAGTTAAAGCAAGAGCTAAGGAAAGATTTTTTTTAAATAACAAAAAAAAGACTTTAAAAACAAAGAGAGGAAAAATTAGAAAATAAATGAAAATTAACCAAGAAACAGGAAAAGAGAATTAATAGCTTGATAAAAAGAGGTACAAAACTTTCTTGAGGAAAATAATTCCTTTAAAAAATTGGTACTGACCTAATAGAAGCAAATCATTCCATGAGGTATCAAGAATAAAACAAAGTCAAAAGACTGAAAAAAGAAGAAGAAAATACTCAGTGTCTGATAGGAAATGCAACTGACCTGGAAAATAGATTGAGGAGTGATAATTTAAGAATCATTGGTCTAATTGAAAGTCACGAATAAAAGAAGAGCTTAGACCTCATAATTGAGAAGTCATAAAGACTAACTGCGCAGAATTCCTAGAACCAGAGGTTAAAGTAGAAATTACTGAATTCAACAGTCACCTTTGATAACAAGCTTCAAAACAAAAACTTGTAGGAATACTGTTATCAAAATCCAGAACTCCCAGTCAAAATACTATAATCAGCCAAAAGACAGAATTCAAGTATCATGAAACCACAGTTAGGATCAAATGATATTTAGTGGCCACCACTTGAAGAGAATAGAAAACTTATAATGTGATATCACAGAAGGAAAAGGCTCTAGAATTGCAACAAAAAACAACCTACACAAACACACATATGCACACACAAAACCTTGAGTATAATCTTTCATGGGAAAAAATGAATATTTAAAGAAATAAAGGGTCATTTGAAAAAATAAGTAAAGAAGTAATCTTATCAAATTTCTTCTATGACATAAATATGATCTTGATACCTAAACCAGGGTATTTCAAAACAGAAAAAGAAAACTATGAACAAAGTTTTTTAATGAATATTAATGCAAATATTTTAAATAAAACATTAGCAAGGAAGACATACCAATATGTCACAAAGAGTATACTTTATGACCAGGTTGGATTTATCTTAGGAATGAAAGACTGGATCAACATTAGGAAAAATATGAGCCCAATTTACCATAAAAAAAAAATATTATTTCGAAAAGATGCAAAAAAAAAGCTTTTAACAAAATGTAACACTCATAGCTGTTAAAATACTAGAAAGCACTGGAATAAATTGAGCTTTCCTTAAAACAGTAAGAACTTTATATCTAAAACCAAGAGCAACATTAGCTATAATCATGATAAGCTAGAAACATTTCCAATGAGATTAGGGGTAAAGGAAGAATGTTAATTATCACCATTATTATTCAGATTGTAGCTATAGCTATAAGACAAGAAAAAAGTTATTGAAGTGTAGGCAATGAGGATACAAAACTGTCATTCTTCTTCATATGATTTTTTTTTAGGAACTATAGTCAACTAAAAAACTAACTGAAACAACAACTTCAGCAAAGCTGCAGATTATAAAATAAGTCCACACAAATCATCAACATTTCTGTATGTTACTAACAAAATTCATCAGGCTGAGATAAAAAGAAGTGCTATTTAAAATGGCATTTTCAATGAAAAAAAGGGGAGAGTAGTGGTACCATCTCTCAAACTATAGTACTGAGAAAGTCAAATTTTGTCTCCATTTTTGTAATTGATTATATTCTGTGTCACCCCTAACATTTTATGTAACTGCTTAAGTCACATTTCTTTGTTTTTGAGTTAAGTTCAGAGATTCAGTTAAGAATTTCAGTCTTCCTCTCTGAGTTAAGTTTAAAAACTGTTTCCTCTGAATCACTTTAATTAAAAAAAACATGTTGTATAAAATGAATGATACGTGTGTGTTTTAAATAAATTTGTTATACCATTAGCTGTTCTTAACTAATTAGAGGAAATCTGTTGTGTTTTTTTTTACTATTAGTTATTCTTGCAAGTGGACTAAAACACTCAGATTTTCCTAGCAACAAGATGGAAGGAAGAGTTTCTAGACACACGTTCTTAATTTCCATCCAATAATATTGTTCTCATGCCTATGAGGTTTAAGGTTTTATAACCAATTATATTGTCTTCCCCATCTGTGATGTTGCCTTCTATTTGGGGTGGAGGGCAATGCTCCTCCTTTTGTCTATAAAAAAAATGATCTGTCAGCCTTCATTCAGGGTCTTTTGGCTTGCAGAGGAACTAAAGACCCCTTTTATTGGTAACTGCTAGCCTTAATAATAAATTGGATATGCTTTGAACTTTTTTTGGCTCAGTTTACTTTAATTCCAATCATAATATTGCAGAGCTATAATCTGAAAATATTTTTATACTGGGTAAGAAATAGAGAGTTTGATCAATGAAATGTATTATATACACAATATTCAGAAGCAAATGAGCACAGTAACCAAGTGTTTGATAAACCCAAATATCTCAGCTACTGGAACAAGAACTCATTTGATTAAAAAAAAACTAATGGGAAAATTGGAATATAATCTGGCAACAACTAGGCACAAATCAATATTTCCTGCCATATGTTTACATAAGCTCAGAATAGTGACATGATTTAGACATAAAGAATGATATCATCAACAAATTAGTGGAGCATAGAAGAAATTACCTGTCATATCAATGGATAGGAGAAGAGTTAATGGACAAACAAGAGATAGAGAGGTTCATAGGAGATAAAAGGCTCACCTATGTTTACAAAAATTTTTTTAAAAAAGGTTTGGCACAAACAAAACCAAAGCAGCTAAAATTAGAAGAAAAGCAGGAAATGGAGGGAAAGTCTTTGCAAGCAAGTTTCTCTGACAAACGTCTTATTTCTAAAATATATAGGGGGATTAAGTCAAATTTGCAAAAAGTAAAGCCATTTCCTAGTCCATAAAATGACAAAGGATGTGAATAGATTATTTTCAGAGGAAGAATTCAAAGCCATCTATAGTCATATAAAAATGCTTAAAATCACTAATAAGTAGGGAAATTGCACATTAAAATAACTCTGACATACATACCACTTCATACCCATCATACTGACTAATATGACAAAAAAGAAAAATGACAAATGCAGGATAGGAAGTAGGAGAATGGGTATACTATTGGTAGGGCTGTGAGCTAGTCCAACCATTCTGGAAACTATGTCCAAAAAGCTATTAATCTGTATTTACCCTTTGACCCAGAAATACTATTACTAAATCCAGACTCCAAAGAGACAAAAGAAAGACGAAAAGGAACCATATATACACAAATATTTATAGCAGCTATCTTAGTGAGAGCAAAGAATGGGGAGCTGAAGAGATGTTCATCAACGCCGGGAATTACTGCACTAGTTATGGCATATGAGTGTGATGGAATACCATTGTGTTGTAGGAAATGATAAACAAAATGATTTCAGAAAAACTAGAGAAGAGTTGTGTGATGTTGCAAAGTGAAGTGAGTAGAATCGGGTGAAAAATTTACATAGTAACAGCAATATTGCAAAGACAAAGACTTAGCAAGTAGTCAACACTATGCCCCACCACAATTTCAAAGGATTCATGATGAAACATGCTAACCACCTCTGGAAAGAAACTGATGGACTCAAAGTGCAAATTGAAGCATATTTTCTTCTGTTTCTTTTTTCTTCTTTTCTTAGAATATTTTAATATAGAAATTTGTTTTGTAATTCATATATGTATGTATGTGTGCATGTATGTATCTATGTATTTGACATGGGTTTTGTTTTTCTTGACTTCTCAATGAGAAATGGATTGGCAGTTAGAGGGAGAGAATTTGGAAGTGAAAATTTTGAAGAACTGAATTTAAAATAAATATTTAAAATGAAGGAGAGAAAAGGAAGTGGAAGCAACTATTGTAGATTACCTTCTCTTATAGTTTAGTCATGAAAGGCAGAAGAGACATAGGATAGCATGATGAACAGGCTAACTAAAGTGTTTCTGAAAATAGAAGAGAAATAGGAGGAAGCAGCCAGTAGGCAAAATAGAGATTAAAGATCATTGAGAAAGTAGACATGAGAGAGCACTCAGTATCCTAGAGAAGATAGGATAGATTGTCATCAAAGATGCACATAGAAAGGTTTGCTTTGACCCATCTTCATGTGTGACAGGGGTAAAGGAAGAAAATAGTGGAGGAAGATATCTGACTGATAGGAAATGAGTGGTGGTAAGAAGAGGGATCTAGCAGGGAACTGCTAAAAAATTTTCAGTTAATTACAAGACAAAGTTCTCACATGCAAGAATGGAGAAAGGAAAAAGAATATTAAGTTTGAAGATGGATGAAACCTTTGGGAAAAGTGCTGTTGAGTGAAATAGTGAATTAATTAGAGAGGAATTAAGGATTGCCTTACTACAATGAGGAATCAATTGAGCTTATGTAACATATGTGTATGTATTGGTGATTTTTTTCCCTCTGCTAAGTTTATTGGTGAGCAGGAGTGAGACAATGGATGATGAGAGTAAACCAAGGCTGAAGCAAAATCTTCTAGGATAAGGCAGCATTGTATTCAAAAGAAGAAGTCTGTAAAATTGAACTGATTCTCCAAGACTTCAGTACGGGGAAGAGCAAATACAGAGGTAATGGTTTGGAAAAGAACTCAGGAGTGAAGTGATTGGAGGCCATGGTAAGGATGAAGAAGTAAGAGGTTGCAAAATAGAGGAAGTACTGGAATGATAACAATTTATTATCTTGAAAGACGATTTCGGGCTTAATGAACACAGAAGGGAAAACTTATGGGTGACATCATTATCAAAAGTATAATCCTAAACATTACCTAAACATTATCTGAGAAGTTACAGTTTTTGAGCAGTTAATAATTTGTATGCTGAAGTATAATGAATGAAATAAAAATGAAGTAAAAGGGCAGAATTTGGAGAGGAAAGACTGTCTGCCAGGTACTGAAAAAAATGAAGAAAGAATAATGCCCTGGAGATCAGTAAATGACAGTTACAAAATATGGAAAGAAAGGAAATTAGTTCAAGATCAGCCCTCCCAGTAGAGGTAGGTAGGTGGATTTTTTGTTAATTTGTTTGTTTGTTTGTTTGCTCACTTATTTGTTTGTTTGCTTTTACTAAAGGAGGGTAACTACAAAACAAAGCAAGGAGAAGTGATAAAAGAGGATACACAACTATGGAAGATAGTGGCCAGGATACAGGAGCTTCTCCTACTTAGAGCCCTGAGAGGTAATCTCTGCATGAACAAGGGAAGAAGTGTGTCATTGTGGGTTTTGTTTTTCTGTTGGATGCGTGTTCCAGTAGTAGGAGTGCTGAGGGAAAACTCGATAAAAGAAAGTGTGGCCCTTACCTTTCTCCTGCCTTACTTCTACTTAATTTTTTAAAATTTTATTAGAAGACCACATTTGTCAGATTTTTAATACTGATTTTATTAATACCTGTAATGAAAGGGATTCTGGGAAGATGGTGGAGTAGGTACAAAATTTCCAGGCTCTCCAGATTTCCTGCACAAACAGAAAATCGCCACGAAATGAACACAGAGCAGCAAAAATAAAGGAATAAAGCCAATGTCCTCTAGGTCAACTTGAGAGGACCTCAGAGAAGACTCCTGGGGCTGAGGTTTGGTCTGAGTGAGTGTAAACACCTCCAGGACAACTCTGCTGAATCAACAAACAGTGGGCCCTGAGGGAAACAGACTAGGCCTCAAGAAATTTCACCTCAGGAACTTTTACCTCTTTTATCTCTTGAACTTTTACTTTCCAAACTTTCATCTAAAGAACCGTAGATGGGCTGAGTGAGGGAACATTGAAGGACCCCGTGATGTTTCCCTGAGTCAGGTCCAGCAGTACTGACCAGACATGATCTGGTCTGTGGCTGTGCAATAGGAATGGGAGTGGGGGTAGGGTAGGGCCTTGGGTGAAGGGGAGCACAAGCCCAGTTTTTTCTTTGAGTTGCATGGGATTCTCTGTTTGACACACAAAGGTGTGGGACAGCAATGAGAAGTGCTTAAGAGAGAAGAACCTTTCTTAGTATAGGGCTGGAAGCTTAAAAACCCTAGCTGATTTTTAGCATTCTGCTCTCTTTTGGGGTCAAAAACATGAGCCATTTTATAATTACAGAATTGTTACAAATCCAGGCTGTGTTGCATAAATTGCATACATACATATGTATGTATATATCTATATATGTATATATAGTATATGTGTGCATATATGTGTGTATATGTATGTATATGTGTGTGTATGTGTGCATGTTTACCTTGACTCACATTTGTTGTTGTTCATTCTTAATTTTAAAAGAGGAGCAATGACTTCACAGGGTGATGCCTTAACTTGCTTGTGAATTGGATTTATCTGACCATAGTTAAGCAAAGTATTTAACCTCACTCTCTCTTCTAGAGTCATCAAAGTCCAGTGTCAAGACAACTAGTGATGGCCCCCGATGCAGTGGATGACCTTTATGGCTTCAATGTCAGACCAAGCTCTAATTGCTCCAATCCACCTGATTCAGCCACCTTCATGGCCATTGGACAAATTGTTCTCATCTACTTATTCCAGGAGGGGAAGTCTTCACATGCTTGAGGTAGACATCTGCCTAATTCACCCATGGGTTTGAGGCCTATTAGTTACCCTGGATCTGGTTTAACCCATCTAGAAAGGGTTTACTGTAATGCTGGAAACTACATCTTCTTGGAGCCACAGATGAGAGTTAAGTTCTAAAGTTAAGTGCCACCAAAGGTAGATGGACATCCCTGAAAAGGGCTCAGCAAGTCCTCACACCAGAGGTGTTAGTCTTCCCTGAATACCCCATACACCCTGACTCACATTTATGAGATTTGTGTGTGTGTGTGTGTGTGTGTGTGTGTGTAGTTACATATATATTCAGAGGAACAGGAGGAGACAGATGAAAGTGGTGCACAGAGAAGTAAGAGATGGATAAAGTATAAGGAGAAGAAATAGAAAGAGAAAGAAACAGGAGTGGGGGGAAGAGACTATTCAAAATATACAGGGAGAAACAAAGTGTCTAGGGTAGACTCTGTGGTTATTTTCAAATAATTTGGTTAGATCACTGTAGAGCAATCAGCAATTTTGTATTTGGGGTGAGTGGTCAGGTGGGTTAGAGTGCCTAAATGAGTTTGACTACAGAAAGACATTTTGTATACTGAAGGATTGGTGGTATAGGAGAGTTGGATGAGGTGGAGGCCACTGGGAAGAAGAAACATACTCCAAGATGGTGCAATCAACACTCTCTAAATTTAGAATCCTGGAGAAAAGACTCAGTTTTTTCTTCCTATTAAGGGATTTTTCTCTCATGAACATGGTTGCTCATTTTGATTGTGAGCGTAAGGTTATTATGATATATTATTAACACATTTGATCTATCACCTATAGGGGGCCTGGATACAAATTGTGAGAAAACCAGGACAAGGAAAATCACATCATTTTAGAAAAAAAAATAATTATATTAAAGTTTATGCAGATGAAATGGGTGAATTCATGTTTCCACTAGCATTTGGAAGCCTCTGCAAAGTCGAAGCATTTAAAGAGAGTCCTACCATGATTATCTTATCCAAATGTAGGCTTCCTTGAAACAACTAAGGCAGCTTCTGTTAAAGACTATCCCCCTGGTCGGGGGCTCATTGATTCATCATTGGGTAAAGTAGAGTTAGCGACTGCCTTTGCACCTTAGGTGTTATATGTAAGGAAGTACTAGGTTCAGAGTGGTCACTGCCTGGCTGAACAACTTTTGCATATACTTCCATTTTCAAACTATATACAGGATAGATAGGAAATAAAAAAAGAAAGGCACTGGAATTAAGAGGAGTTGGGAAAGGCTTCTTGTAAAAGATGGATTTTACTTGGGACTTAAAGAAGTCATGGAAGTCAGTAGGCAGAGTTGAGGAGGGAGAGCATTCCAGACATGGGCGACAGACAGGGAAAATGCCTGGAGCCGAGTTGAAAAATACATAGCAGGGAGTAAGGCAGAAGAATACTGGTAATGTAGAAGGGAGCTATATTATGAAGGGCTTTGAATGTCAAACAAAGCATTTTGTATTTGCTCCTGGAAGTGATAGGGAGCCACAGGAGTTAGTCAAGTGGGGTTGGGGGGAGTAACATGATTGAACTTATGTTTTAGGCAAATAACTTTGATGACAGAATGGAAGATAGATTGGAGTGGGGAAAGCCTTGGGTTAGGCAGACACACCAGCAAGCTATTGCAATAGTCCAGGCATGATGTGATGAGGGCATGAACTAGAGTGGCAGCAGTATCAGAGGACAGAAGGAGGCATATTCAAGTAGAGATTGCAAAGTGAAATTGGCAGATCTTATACTCTGTCAGTCCTCTATTTTTAAGCCTAGCTCTTGTAGGCTACTGCCTGAGGGTTGACATTTCCTTTAGCTTAGTTTTCAATTTCCTCTTCCCCTGTTTTTGTTCCAAACAAAGGCACAGCCTTGGCCAAGGGCCCCACAATCCTGCAACTATGCCAAGTGTTGAACAAAGAGGGCTTTTGGCTAGAATGAAGAAGAATAATTTATAATAATCCTGGAAAAGTATATGGTGACCCAGCTTGTAAAGGATTTTAAATGTCTAATAGAGGTTATATTTGATCTTAAAAGTAACAGCTAATCACAGAGTTTATTGAAACAGAGGGTGGTATATTTATACCTGTACTATAGGGATACCACTTTGGTAAGTATGGGAAGGATGAATTGGAGAGGGGTGAGACATGTCAGGAAGACTAGGAGACTATTGTCATGAGAGGATGGTGGTGTCCATATGAGTGGAGTGAAGCCGATGGAAATGAGAAATGTTGGGGAGGCAGAATTGACAAGATTTACCAAATGAGTGGATACGGAAGGTGAAGTAGAGTTAGAAAGCTGAAGATGACCCTTGGGTTGTCAGTCTGGATGACCTGAAGAATTGTGATGCCCTCATCCGAAAAGAGGTGGAAAGATTAGAAAGAAGGGAGAATTGGTGGGAGGGGAGGATTGGGAAGGGATAATTACTTGTATTTTAGATATATTGAAGACAAATGTTTCACTTACATTTGAGAAGACAGTTGACCACAGGTGGTCAAAAATAGCAGTTTGGGAACTTTAGGGGCAAGTGAAATACCTTAAACTTTTCTTTGGCCAGGTGCTACACATTCAAAATTCTTATCTTTCATAATAGCTTGGCACAGGCTTAAGAATCTATGAACTTGCCTGTGACTGCTGAGAAGATGGAACTTTACAGCAAGAAGCTGATGCATAAGATATAAATTATAGGGGGAAGAAAGAATACCTAGATAGAGTAAAAGTGATCATAAACTTCCTCCTCCATCCTTCTTGACGATAACTGCGGAGCTCTGCCATTCCCTTTTTCATCTCCCAGGGTATAGCTAAAAGCCAATTTCTGATTCATCTCTCTGAGCCGTAGAATCCATTTCATTAGCAATAACTGGATACTCAGATGGGCTGACAATGAGATGAAATGACATCTTGCTCCATCACTATATGTAGGATAAAGTAATTGTAATAACAGGCATGTTTGGCCTTCAAATACAAAATGATGCAGAACAAAGCCTAATCAAGTTTTGGCAAGATAACTCACTGGTCATAAACAACGCTCTCTTTCAACAACCCAAAAGACAACTCTACACATGGATATCACCAAATGGTCAATATAAAAATGAGGTTGATAATATATTTTGCAGTTGAAGGTGGAGAAGCTCTATATAGTCAGTTAATATAAGACTGGAAGCTGACTGTGGCCGAGATCATGAGTTTCTTATTATAAAATTCAGACTTATTTTGAAGAAGTAGGGAAAACCATCAGACCATATAGGTATGACCTACATAGCATCCCTTATGAATATGAAGGGGTAGTGATGAATAGATTTAAGAGATTAGGTCCAGTAGATAGAAGAACTGGGGACAGAGGTTCACAATTATTGTACAGGAGGTAGCAACAAAAAACAGTACCAAGAAAAAGAAGAGCAAGAAAGCAAAATGGCTGACTGATGAATTACGTAAACAGGCTTGTCCAGGAACGCCCAAATCATCTAACATGGAAACATTCTGTTTCCCCTACCATTTTGGTGGGGGTAGCTTCCCTTGATTGGTTGTGTAGTCAATATAAGCCACATCTTTAAAACTGCCAGGCTGAGTCAATCTCTTTCTTTCCTGCTGCACACAGAGGGCAAAGATCACAGTTCACCCGTCACTAGGCATGAACTGAACCATGAGGAAGGTACCTCCCTCCCTGCCTGCCTTTTATGTCAGCTCTGAGAAATGGGCCTGGGGTGTTTATTTCTGTTCTGTTTCATTTATTCTAAGTGCTAATTATGGAGGGTCTAAGTTACAAAACAACCTATGTGTTCCTGTTGTAGCCTTCAGTACCTCATACTCTTGCAAGCACATGAACATTCAGAGGCAGACAGTGAATAGCTTGCTAGTGACAGATGGCAAACCAGCCTCTGGGAGTAAAACATTTTAGCACTTCATAAATTTCTAACAAGGTTTCAAACTGTTGGCTATTTCCCTTCTCTCAGCTCTGTCAATGCAGCAAAAGTTGTAGTTGTTTAGTGTGTGTGTGTGTGTGTGTGTGTGTGTGTGTGTGTAAATGTGTGGGAAAGGTTAGGGATTCTTAATTAAATGTAGAGTCCTAATTAAATTCACAGTGAGAAAGTTACACTTAAAAGATTGCTATTCTGAAAAAAAAAATGAACTATTTAGGCCCTACTGCAAAGAAAGGTAGAATTCTCCTCTGTCCCAATAAAGAAAAAGGAAAAATTCATGTTTGATTTTGATTTTAACATATTGAAGAGCCAAAAATAGAAATTATTAACAGAATGGTTGCTATAGAATATTTGAAAACAAAGTGGAAGATGAAATAAATTGAAATTTTCAAAAATGCTGAAGGATTATAGAATATAACCCAAGTGAAAAAATCATTGTCATAGAACTCTCTCCTCCTGGGTGGAGACCACCAGTGCCCTGCTCCCACATGAGGGGTGGGGTAAAAGTGGCAGGAGCTGGATAGAGGAGATATTCAGTTTCTTCAGAATCTTGGAGTGCTTCAGTCTCTTTAAGTTCTACAGTTACTTTGGAGCTTCTGGCTTCCAGTTTTGAGAAAGAAAATGGAAGATTCCAACAGCACTTCATGCTGTTGAAGGAAAAGACTGGGAATGAACAGGAGAGGAGATGGCAGTCTCCATTATGTCCTTATCCTCAGGGGAGCTCCCCTTTGGATGAGATGTAGCATTCTGTCTCCTGGTTGAGCTGAGTTAGCTAGCTTCCAATGGGAGAACTTCACTCTACAGTGTCTGATGATAGGTAGATAGATAGATAGATAGATAGATAGATAGATAGATAGATAGATAGATGGATGGATGGATGGATAATAGATATATGTTCTCCCATATGATATCCCATATGACTTTCTCTGATTTCTGTTTTGCTATGGATTTGAATAAATAGATTCCTTTGCTAACTTTCTATGTGTATTCATTGTGGAACTGGTATTTGTTGGGAACTAAGTCAATCCTTGGATATAAAGCTTCAAATCTTGCTCCTCACACTTAATGAAACAGTGACCAGAAGTTAGATTTAACTTGAAAATCACATCCCTAGACACACAATGTTTAAGGGAACAGAGAGATATAATCCTAGCCTAGGACTCCCTCCCTTTCTGAGGAGAGCAGAGTGGCTGTGCTTCTGGCTTCAACCTCCACCTGTTGGGCATTAATGACTCCCTCAAAGAAGGGTTGGGGCAGGAAGGAGAGGCTACAGATGTATATTCTACCTCCCTTTGAACCATACAATCACACCCCAATGCTACATGTCAGGGACAGCCTTTACTAGAGGAATATTAATATCAGAGTCTAATAAAATTTATAAAAACTTGGAATTAAAAATTTTCTCCATTAGGGTCATGCTGGAATAAAATTATTACTAATAAAAATACATGTAAATTGTGTGTGTGCATGTGTAGATGAGAACAAACTTGTGTAATCAACAAGATGGCAAATTAGGAGTTTTCTACTAACCTCTGCAATACCAAAACCTCAGAAAAAGGAATTATGAATCAGATATAGAATAATTAAAGATGAAAACACAAAACAAAAAGGAAGAAATGCTGAGAAAGCTATAAAATAATAACAATAATGAAAATAATAATAAAACCTCACGGACTGACATAGGTCAACTATAATCTTTAGATTTCCCACTGTATAGCCTTAATACATAACCCATAACCCTGTGCTGGATGACATAATAGCAAACTTTTCACAGGGTTGTGCTTTGGAATTCAGCTTTCAGATCCCTATCTTGTTCCTCCCCTACCCCAGCAGTGACTCAACCTGAGTCTCTCACATCCCATAAAAAATGACTGATTCTGGCCAGCCAATCAAGATAAAGGGAATACAACTTGGGGATAGAGCAAAAGATGCGAGCAGAAGAGAAAGTATGTTTTTATTATAGGGAAAAGACCTGGAAAGCTAGCAGTGGCCATGTCTTATCCTCTCTCCACTAAGCCTGAACCAGGAAAAAAAAAACCAACATGAGAAAGCTGTGATACCCAGACCGGGAAGAAAAAAAAAGATTTTATAGAACTCTGATAGAGGGAGAAACTAAATGATGAAAATGTAAAAAAGAAATGAGGGAGTGTAACAGCAAGAGAGAGTATAAAAGAGTAAACTTAAAGGAAGCAAATCAATATAAACCTAGCTCACAAGTAGATAAGTCTAGGCTCATAAAGTTATATGAAAAAGAAAGAGAGATGCAAAGAGAAGGCAGAAAAAAAATGAAAGAAAAAATATTCTTTTTGATTTTTTTCCTGGAGAAGTGTGAACCAAAAATTCCCAATGAAAAAAGAAATTCAGTGGATACTAAGAGATCATGCTAGAACAGCAAGAAATTCCCAAATGCTTATAAAGAGAACACTTCTAAGAGAAGGCATTCGAAATGAAATTTAGGTCAGAAGTCAGAGTGCTCAACTCAGAATTAATGAAAAAGAAGCTATTCTTTAGAATTTAAAAGACACAATGGAAGATTTTGTAAAAAAAAAAAGTAGGAACTCAGAGATTAAAATATTTGGAACATAAAAATGTAGAACTATTTGAACATTTTACAAAAGGAAAGCAAAAGGAAACAACTTTAAAAGAACAGGCAAATTTTATACAATTCAAAGCAATTGACTTTAAAGAAAAAAATGCACACAGATAACATAAGAATTGAAATAATCGGATTGATTCTGTGTCTTTTTTTTAGTTGATCTTATTTACAATTAATTGATTTTTCCCCTGTAGCTTCCTAAGTCATGATTCTTTGTCTCTGAACTCAATTCAGAAATTTAGCTGGCCTATAAATGAGTTAAGTTTAGAAAACTAGTTTTCCTGTTAATAACTATTCTATTCTTGTGTCAAGGAAATATATTACCCTTAAAGGATGCAGGTACACAGTAGAGAGTCTGATGTAGCATCTTTACACCACCAAGCTATCCTTCAAAGACGTCTGGTTAGTTATCAAAAAAAATCTGGTTTGCTGTCTATGTTCCTGCAGATGCAGCTAGACTCAAACAATGAACATTTCTTAGTCATAGGAGGGACGAAGGGAGTTGCTGCTAGCCCTTACTCCCAATTTCCATCTAACCATATTTTCTTCCATCCAAGATGCTAGCCCTCTAACTCACTATTGATTAGAGAAATGCAAATCAAAACAGTTCTGTGGTACTACCTTATACCTATTAGATTGGCTAATAGAAAAGAAAAGGTAAATGAAAAATGTTGGATGGGATGTGGGGAAAATGAGACTTTAATGCACTGCTGGTGGAGTGGTGAACTGATTCAACCATTTTGTAGAACAATTTGGTGAAATAATAAATAAAAGTAGGGCTGGTTTGTGAAAAAACAATAAAATAGATAAACTATACAAAAATTTAATTAAGAAGAAAATCAAATTACAACTACCAAAATTAAAATGATGAATTCACCACTAATGAAGAAGAAATTAAAGCAAATTGTTAGAAGCTAATTTGCACACTTGTATGCCAATAAATCTGGCAATATAAATGAAATGAATACATATTTACACAGAATGTAAATTGCCCAGATTAACAGTACAGGAAATAAAATATTTATATAATTCTATTTTATATTAAAAAAAAAAGAAACCATCAATGAGCTCCCTAAGAAAAAATCCCCAAGACCAGATGGATTCACTAGTGAATTTTACTAAATGTTGATAGAATAATTGATTCCAATACTATGTAAACTATTTGGAAACATAAGTGAAGAAGCAATTCTACCAAATTTCTGTTATGACACAAATATTATGCTGATACCAAAATCAGGAAGAGCAAAAACAGAGAAACAAATCCATAGACTAATTTCCCTAAGGAATACTAGTACAAAAAAAAATTTCAAATAAAATACCAGCAAGGAGATTACAGTAATATATCACAAAGATCATATACTATAACCATGTGGGATTTATGCCAGGAATGCAGGGCTGGCTCAGTATTAGCAAAACTATTGGCATATTTGACCACATCAATAACAAAACCAACAGAAATCATATGATTATCACATTGGATGCAAAAAAAAAGCTTTTGACAAAATGTAACATTCATTCCTATTAAAAATACTAGAAAGCAAATGAATAAATGGGGTGATGCAAGGATAGCCATTATCACTACTATTATTCATTGTTGTACTAGAAATACTTGCAATAAGAGAAGAAAAATAAGTGGAAGAAATTAATATAGGCAATGAGGAAACAAAACTATCACTCTTTGCAGATGATATGATGGTATGCTTATAGAACCCTAAAAAATGAGTTGAAATAATTGACAACTTTAGCAAAGTTGTAGGATATAAAATAAACCCACGCAAATACAGCATTTCTATATATCAACAAAACCAAGCAGAAAGAGATAGAAAGAGAAATTCCAATTAATGTAACAGACAATGTAAAGCACTTGGTAGTCTACCTGCCAAGACAAACCCAAGAACTATATGAACACAATTTCAAAACACTTGTTGCACAAAGTCAGATCTTAACAACCAGAAAAATATTTATTTTTTATAGATAGGCTGAGGCAATATAATAAAAATGTTAATGCTACCTAAATTAGCTTACTTATTTAGTGCCATACCAAATAAACTACCAAAAATTATTTTATGGAGATAGAAAAAAAATAACAAAATTCATCTGGAAGAACAATAGCTCAAAAAATATCAAGGGAATCAATGAAAAAAAATATGAAGGAAGGTGGCTTAGTAGTACTAGATCTAAAAATATATTAGAAAGTGACAATCATCAAAACAATCTTGTCCTAGCTAAGAAATAAAGTAATGGATCAGTGGGATAGATTAGGAACACACCACACAGTGATAAATGACTATTGTAATCTAGTGTTTGATAAACCCAGAATCCAAGCTTTTTGGACAAGAACTCACTATTTGATAAACACTGCAAAGAAAACTGGAAAACTGTTTGGCAAAAAACTAGGTATAGACCAATATCCCACAATGCATACCAAGATAAGATCAAAAAGGGTATATGATTTAGACACGTGAAATGATAAACAAATTGGAGGAGCATGGAATAGTTTACCTCTAAGGTCTATGAATAAGGGAAGAATTTGTCACCAAACAAGGGATAGAGAGCATTATGGGATATAAAGTGGATAATTCAGATTGCATTAAATTAAAAAGTTTTTGCACCAACAAAACCAATGTAGCCAAGATTAGAAGGAAAGCAGAAAACTGGGGGAATTTTTTACAGGAAGTTTCTTTGATAAAGGCCTCATTTTTCAAATAGAGAGTCAAATTTATAACACTACAAGCCATTCTTCAATTTATATATGGTCAAAGGATATGAACAGGCTATTTTCAGATGAAGAAATCAAAGCTATCCGTAGTTATATGAAAAAAATTCTCTAAATCACTATTGATTAGAGAAATGCAAATTAAAAGACTTCTTAGGTACCACCTCATACCTATCAGATTGGCTAATATGGCAGAAAGGTAAAATGATAAATGCTGGAGGGGATGTGGTTAAATTGTGATACTAACTCACTCTTGGTAGAATAAGTCACTGTTGTGAACTGATCCAACAATTCTGGAGAGCAATTTGGAACTATGTTCCTAAAGCTATAAAATTCTGCTCAACCTTTGACACAGCAAAGTGTTTTTTTAAAGGAAATGTCCTATATGTACAAAAATATAGTAACTTTATTTTGTGATGGAAAAGAATTGGAAATTGAGGGGATTCTCTTCAATTAGAGAGTGGCGAGGAATGCTCAACAGGATGCTTTCAGAAAAACCTGGAAAGATTGACATTAACTTATGCAAAGTGAAGTGAGCAGAACCAGAACATTGTAAACAGTAACAGCAACATTGTTCAATGATCAATTGTGAATAACTTAGCTATTCTCAACAATATGGTAATAATTTTAAGATAGTTCCAAAGGACTTATGACAAAAAATGCTATCACCCTGTAGAGAAAGAATTAATGGAGTCTGAATTCAGATTGAAATATACTGGTTTGTCTTTTTTTTTTTAAACTTTATTTTTCTTGGGTTGTTTTTTTTTTTTGGTCTGTGTCTTCTTTCACAATGTGACTAACATAGAAATATGCTTTACATGACTACACATATATAACCTACATCAAATTGCTTGCCTTCTCAATGAGAGGTAGAAGAGTAAGAAGGAGGAAAGAATTCAAACTCAAAATCGAATGTTAAAAATGTTTGCATGTAATTGGACAAAAATAAAATATTTTTAAAATAAAAAATTTACTAGATCATAGGCTTCCCAGAAGAAACCTATAAATAAAAAATCTTGACTAACATATAAAAGTATACATAACAAAACTATACAGAACTTTTGAATACATACAACAAATCATTAAGGCTTCGAATTCATAGATTGTCATCAGAGTAAAACTTTATACATAAAAACTCTAGATCACATAGTGAATAAATTTCTTAATTTACATAACAACAAAATTTCTCATTAGCAAGGAGAATAATATTTGGTATGAAGGAAAATAAATTTGAATAATTTAAGAATACTCTGAATAAATTGTGATATAAATGGAATAGAACAATATTTTTCTGTAAAAAAAAATGATGGGGCAGATAGGTGGTGCAGTGGATAGAGCACCAGCCCTGAAGTCAGGAGGACCTGAGTTCAAATCCAGACTCAGACCAAACACTTGACACTTACTAGCTGTGTGACCCTGGGCAAGTCACTTAACCCCAAATGCCTAAAAGTTTAAAAAAAATGATGATTGGGATCATTTTAGAAAAACTTGGGAAGACTTGTACAAACTGATTCAAAGTGAGTCAAGCAAAACAATGAGAATAATTTATACAATAACAATAAAATTGTAAAGATAATTAACTTTGAAAGGCTTTGGAACTCTGAGCAACACAATGACCAACCACAATTTCAAAGGACTCATGATGGACCATGATATCCACTGCCAGATACAGGAATAGTGGACTAAGAGTGCATATTGAAGTGCATTCCTTTTTGTTCTTCATTTTTATTCCTTTTTTTTTTTTTGGAACATGGCTAATGTGCCAATTTGTTTTGCATATGACTATACATATATGTAATAGATTTTGTCTTCTTTGCCTTCTCAATGGGTGAGTTTGGGGCAAAGCAAAGGAGAGAATTTGAAACCAAAAATAAAATGAAATTGAATTAAAAAAACCATTAGAAATAGAGAAATAGATGATTTGAAAAAGGCCTGGAAAGACTTATATGAACTGATGCAGAGTGAAATGAGCAGAATCAGATGAACAATTTATACTCTATCAATAAATACTATAAAAATGAACAAATTTGAAAATTTTATAAAGTAGTGAAGAATTAAGTGAGCAGAATCAGGAGAAAAAATTATACAACAACAATATAAGGGAAAACAAGTTTGAAAACCATAAAACAGGATAAAGGAAGTATTACAGAGCCTCTAGCCAGTTGAAGGATAGAACAAGAAAAGATAAGGAACAATACCATCTACAAATTGGAAAACAGAATGTATAATAGACAAAAAAAGAGTAGAATTTAAGAGGAGAATATGTAGAGGAAAACTTGGGGAAAAGTGCTATAAAATTCTGTAACTTAAACTAAGTAGGGATGGTGAAGATCAAAAATTTTGAGCTACTCACTTGAAACGCACAGGACAGGTCAAAAAAGAAAATTTTAAAAGTAAAATGAAATGAGAACTTCACAAGATAGATAACTTTGAGGAACTTGATATGACAGGTAAATGGAAGTAGGGTGGTAGATGAGACAAATAGCATTTGTGGGAACAGTCTAGCATCAAAGAGTGCAAGCAAAACTAATTTCAGGGACGAACCTTTACTTATAAGAAAAAGAGAGAAGTAAATGCAAAAGAAATAAAAGAAGGAAATCACTAGCTTAATCATCAGCATTAATGGTAAATAGAGGAAACAATCCAATAAAATGAAAAAGAATGGCAGAATGGATAAGAAAACAAATCTTCCATATTTGTTACATATAATAAACATTTAAGCAATAAACATATGGTTTTTTTTAATTCACAGCATCAGAAGAAAGTACCTTATGCTTAAAATTACCAGAGAAATGAAATAATATTAATTCTAGCACTAAATATAGATTTATTAAATGCTGAAAATCTAAATTCATTTTTAAAAATAATTAAAAAGACAGACAATAATGGTACAATAATTGCAGGAGAATTTCATATTCCCCTTTCAAAGCTAGTTAAAGTCAACAGAAAGATAAATAAAGGGGGAAATATAAAACTAAATAATTCTTTAAGTCAGACGTTAAAGACTTATAGCATCTGCTGCAGGGGAATGTTAAAGAATATCCATATATTTAATAGCTTTACAATTGTTTATCACCTTCACACATTAAGCAGCTCAGAACTATGTTCTCCACTTTTAAAGGAGTAGAATATTTATTGATATGCAAAATTGATTAAGCTTGGGGGAAAGGAAAGGATAAAGGGAAGAAATTCACATATTTGTTATACTACCAACCAAAAATATGTTATCATTACTCTATGTGGAGTGGGGAGTAAAGAATAAATTAAAAAATCATTTCATTTAGGAAGGAACAACATCTGTAACAGCAGTGGTACAGGTGTCTTTGTAATGCTATATAATTCTACACGGTTTCACATCCAAATAACTATATGGTATTGGTGATGAATTTGTTTTCAGATTCAGAATATAAGAAGAATAATATTCAAATGGTTATATTAATGTATTAGGAATAACAGAATATTGTAATAGAAAGTACACTGGCTTCAAAGTCTGATAACTTGATTTCTGAGTTTTCATCTAATACCTGTCTGACCTTGGTAAAAACATTTGCACCTTTGAGACTCAGATTGCTTATCTATGAAATGAGGGAATTAGACTAGATGATTTGTAGTATCCTAACTCTAAACTTTAGTCTCCTATGATCCTGTGATAATAATATCAATATTACTAATAATATATTATCAATCAATAATAATATAATAATAATAAAATATCAATAAATAATAATACATATCTCTCAGTGCCTAGTCCATTGATAGACCTATACATTAACTAATTAAATGCTTTATTACTAGTTGTCAGTTTCTCAATGCATAAACACATTTAGAAACCCATTTATTCTTTAAAGTGAAGAAAACTTGCTTTTAGGTCCCCACATAGTGAACTTTCATTTGGGTAGAAAGAGGATGTCAGTAGAACTGATAGCAAGATAATGTGCCATTAATGATATTTATTCAAAGTTTAATTTTCCCTTAATCCCCCAGAGTAGATACTATTCAAAGATGCCACTAGCTGCATTGTTTAGAAAAAGGGTAATTGGATTTATAGTTAGGAAATCCAGTTCTGTTAGGAACTATCTTTGTCACCCTGAACATTATTTCCAACTCCAAGACTCTCAATTTCCTTCCCTATAAATTAAAAAGTTTAGACTTCAGTTCTAAAATTCTATGATTCCACAAATGCATGGATAATAAATCAGTTAGTCAGTCAATAGCCATCAAGAATTTATTATGTACCTTCCATATACCAACCACTCCAACAAGTGCTAGGCATAAGAAGAAAAACAAAAACAAACCAGTGTTTCAAAGGAGTTTACCATATAATGAGGGAGATGATTCAAATAGTTACTTTTATCTCATGACAAACTTGTTAATTTTTTAAATGCATTAACTTGGTGGCAATTTGGCTAGTGGGGAGAATAAGCTGGCCATTCCTCTGGCAGACATCTCCAATTACATACTGATCATTTGATGGGATACCTCTGAGAGATCTTCCATTTCTCTGGATGGCCTAGTCATGAACTACTGTTCAAGTTTCTCACATACGTAAAATTTCAGTGTCAGGAATAGAGGGAAAATGAAATGCTGAACTGAGATAATACTGGTACACCTGTGGTCACATTACCAGCTGGTTCCTAGTAGATCTGAAGGAGGATTTCAAACAAGATCACCTGACTTCAAGTCCATCATGAGGCCATTTGCTTTCTGGCATATGTTGTCACTAGAAATTTTGTTACCACAGACAAAATAGAGAGGAGAGAAAAATATAGTGTTCTTACTGATGTAATGAATATTCTCCACAAAATCTTACTTTAATGTTCGTGCCTTTTTGAGGGTTATTTCAGCAGAATTTAAGCTTTGGTATGATCTATCATGCTGGAAAGGCTTCATGTATGGGCATGGAAACAGACAAAATCTGCTTTCTGAGTACAAGACTAGCTAAGTACAGAGAGGTTCTTTGGTAGTAGGATGGTCTCAGAGTAATGAATTCTTTGGCTGTGGCAACACATAAAACAAAGAAAAAATGCAAAAAAATTATCCTCAATCCTATAAGGACTCCCTCTGCTTTTTCAGTGACATTGGAAAAATGATGCAAAGACAGTAGAGAATTATTACAATTACAGTTTTATGAAATTTAACTTAGCTATAGATAATGTAAATGACAGATCCTGGTCTAACAAGTCAATAATTCAATAATAATTCATACTATGAAATGAACTAAATAATACTAATCTTGACATTTTCACCATAAATGAAAATATAAGAAAACTGTAGTTAAGTAGAAGAGTGGTTCAAAAAGTATTCATTGTAGAGGCAATGGAAGGCATTAGCTAAATTGACTTTATCCTGGGTCCAAAGGGGGCAAGTAATATTATTCCATGATGCTATTTGATCAAATTTGGAAGAATACTTATTAAATAACTAATAGTTAAAATTGGGGAGAGCCAGGATTTTTTCCCTTTCTCTGAAAGGCAGTGTCAATGATGAGATAAATCTTGGAATTGTTATCCCACCCAACTAGAGAATCTTATAAAGAATTTAATCTAAGGTGAATTCCAGTCCATTGTATTCTACTCAGCCAGATCAGAGCAGAGGTGGACCCCTTTTTGTTTAGATTGAACTAGGCAGGTAGTATGCATAAGAAATGAGTATTTTCATCCAAGACTGAGTGATCAGGGTCCTGGCCCTGAGCCCCTCATTAGAATAGGTCCACCTCTCATTATGATATTCATTCTTCTTATTGTTAACCAGTAAGAGTTGATTGCCATCCTCAGGAACACCCATTCTTCTAAGGGCATATAAACTTGAGTGGGTTCCATGAGGAGTCTTTGGCATTCAAAAGTGCCACTGACCCCTTTTATTACTTATTGCTAGCATAATTAATAAAACGATTAATTACCCAGAAATTACATCTCTCTAACTTTTTATATGTCACCAACTCACATCACACTGCTAATGATAAATAATTCCAAAAAACTAAAGCTTATCATCAGCTAAGGAGAATGGTCATATGCTAGATTATACAATACTGTACATATTTTTATGCATTTCTGAGTTTCTAAACTTTATCTGCATTGTCTGATAGCCTTCATGTGTCATCTGTGGCTTCCCTAAAACTTACCCAAAATTCCCATTTAATTTCTTATGTGCAAACCTCAAAACCAAATCCATACATATTCTTGAATTAAATGTGAAGGTAGGAATAGTTGAGGATGGTGAGAAATATATTTGAAAGCATGGATAAGGAATAAGAAATGAGAGAGGCCAATGACTTAAACAGAAGCCTCATGTCTTTCCATCATGTCTATTTTGAGATATAGAGAATACCAAATGAATTGCCCCAGAGAGAAAAGGGAGGAGGTGAAAAAGGAGGGGGAGAGAGAGACAGAGACAAAGATAGAGACAGAGAAGAAACAAATTATATCCATGTCTATCACTCAGTAATCTCTCCTCCTTTGAGCTCCATACAACATACAATCCACATGTTTCACCCAATCAAAATCCTCATAGCTGTTGTCTAAAGACCACCCTTCTTTCCTCAGTGAATTCAGTATCTGGCTCACAGTTTTTCTCAGTGCCCCAGTTCCTGCCCTCATAGCAACATATATAATGACTCTCTCTCAAATATCCTAACCTTTCAGTTTCTCAACCAACTCATTTCCCATGACCTACTTCTCTACCCCACCTCAACCATACACAAAGATGGTTATATTTTTGATCTTGCAATCAGCTATAAGTGCACTACCTTCATGTTTAAGACTTCTGAAATCCTTGTATCCATAATCTATTGGATTTCTACCTTTTTGTCTACCCTCCTATACAAAATCCTACTTTTCATCCACACTTGGATGTCCAATTCCTCAGTCCTTTATTTCTCTCTCAGGCCGTTGTCCTTGCACCAGCCACTCTATCTTCTTTTCCTTATCTTGACTCCTTGGTGAAGCAATTTAAATCTGCACTGTCATCTTCTCTCAAGTTCCTGACTCCCTTATCATAATACTAATTGAATCCTACTAAACCTCAGTCTTGGACCACTTCCACCATCTGCTGCCTTTGCTCCTTCATGCATGCTACTGAATAAACGTAGAGAAAATCATGCCATTCTTACTGGGTCCACTATAAATCTATGTTACATAAATTCAACTGAGCTGTCACTGTTGCTAGAAAATCTTTCTCTACTCTTTTGTTAACTATCACACTCCTCACAGCAGTTATTCCAAACCTTTTCATTCCTCCTCATACTTTCCCATGACTCCTCTTCCCCCTACCCTCTCAGTTGAAAATTTTGCCTCACATTAAAAGTTGAGGCTTTTCATTGAGTTCCCTCCTCTCCCCTCTTCCTCATCCTATACCTCTCATATGCCTTCTCCCACTATTACCTCCCTCATGCCTATCTCACATAAAGAAGTAGCTCTACTCCTTACCAAAGCTAATCCCTCTACCTGTACAAACTATGCCATTCCATCCCATCTACTCCAACAGATTGTGCCCTCTGTCATCCACAGTTTATCACTTACTTTTACTTCTCTCTATTACTGGCCACTATTTTACTGCCTACAAAATTGCCCATGTCTCTCCCATCCTCAAAACCCCTCAAATGATCCTCCCAACCTATCATCCCATATCTCTTCTCTCTTCCTTGCTAAAGTTCTTGAGAAAATGATCTACAAGATGTGCCCGTATTTCTTCTCCTCTCTCTCTTCTTAACTTCTTACAATCTAACTTCCAACTTCATCACACCACCAAAACTGCTCACTTCTATCTCCTAATTGCCAAATCCAATGGCCTCTTCTCAGTCCTCATTATTCTTGATTTCTCCACAGTCATTGACACAGTCAATTACCTCTTTTCCTTGATGCTCTCTTCTCTCTGGGTGTTGGGGCATTGCTCTCCCTTGGTTCTTTTTTTAAATATCAGACAACACCTTTCTTAAGCATCCTCATCCAGGTCATGACCACTAATAATGGGTGCTCACAGGTCTCTGTCCTGGTCCCTCTTGTCTTCTCTTCTGCCTTTACATTGTTTCACTTGGTAATCTCATTAACTCCTATGGATTTGAATTATTTCTATTCCGATAATTCTCACATTTACCTATCCTATCCTAAACACTCTCTCTGACCTCCCATCTCACATATCCAACTGCTTTGCAGACATTTCAAAATGGATGTCCAACAAACATCTTAAACTCACCATGACCAAAACTGAACTCATTGTCTTTCTCCCTAAATCCTCCCCTTCCCAAATTTCCAAATTCCTATTGAGAGCACCACCATGCTCCCAGTCCTCCACAATCACAACCTAGGTATCACCGTTGACTTGTCACTATCTCTCACCCAACAACATATCCAATCTATTGTCAGCTCATTGATTTCATCTTTGCAATATCTTTTGAATATGTCCCCCCTTCCTCCTTCAATATTGCCACCACTTGGAATATTGTACCAGCTTGCTGATGGGTCTGCATGTCTCAAGTCTCTCCCAACTCCAATATATTCTCCATTTAGCCACCAAAGTGATTTTCCTAAAGCACAGATCCAACCATATCATACACACACACACACACACACACACACACACACACACACACACACACACACACACACTCCTAGCCCTCAGTAAACTCCAGGGGTTCCATATCATATCCGGGAGCAAATACAGTTATCCCTTCCACATCACAATTTGCTCCACAACAGTTTTGATGTGTCACGGGTCAGCATAAGAAATTAAATGGGAATTTTGGGTGAGTTTTAGGGAAGCCACAGATGACACATGAAGGCCAGCAGACAATGCAGAAAAAGTTTAGAAACTCAGAAATACATAAAAATTATACAGAGCATTGTATAATATAGCCTATGATCAAATACTTAACACAAATTTTACAATAAGGTATTGTAAACATCCCATAAAGTTAAAAAAATCAGATTTCTATGGTATGAAGGGAGGACCAAAAATTTTTATGCAGATTCTCCAGATTGTGGGGAGGGGAAGGGTACTGTGCCCCTAACCCCTGCATTATGGAAGGTAAAACTGTGCAGAACTCTGTGTTTGACATTGAAATCCCTTCCTAAACTATCCTCCCCTCATCCTATCCTTTCCAGTTTTATTACATCTTACACCTTGTCACATACTCTTTGACCTATTGAAACTGGCCTCATGGCTCTTCCACAAACAAAACATTCCATTTATTGGCTTCAGGAATCTTCTCCCATGCCAGAAATGCTTTCCCTCCTTATCTCCACCTCTTAGATTTCCTGGCTTCCTTCAAGTCCCAACTAAATTCCCATCTTCTACAAGAAACTTTTCCTAACTCCTTTTAATCCAAGTGCTTTCTCTCTGCTAAGATTCCTTTTTATCCTATATAAAGCTTGCTCGAAAATAGCTGTTTTCTTGTTGCCCCTACCTTTTGAATTGTGAACTCCTTGAGGGCAGAGACAGTCTGTTGCTTTTACTTGGCACAGAGCCTGGCACATAGTAGGCACTTAATAAATGTTATTGTATGACTGACTGGATTATGTTTAAAATAGAAAATTATATGTTATTGATGTGGGAGTCATTTAATCAGCTGCTCACAGTCAGACTATTAACAATCTAGAGCAAAGAAAGGCGTTAATATTAACCTAGAAGAAAAAAATGAGGAAAATATATGACATTTAATTGAAACAACTGAATAATAGGTAATAAGCAATAGAAATTAAAAAGTTGGAAGACTAGATAGTTTCTCTAAATCTCTAATTCTCTAAATCTCACAAACTACCAAATCTCCTCAATATAAGAATTATATACGAGAAGTAAAGTAACTTTAATTGTTTCCATAGGTTAAGATGTCAAGAAATTTCATGAAGTCACAGCCTAATGAATTAAGACAATCTCAGAATACACACGCACACATACACACACAATCATTATCTGCATCTATATAATAAAAAACATAAAAACAGGACAATTCTGCATTAGGTAAACTTGTTTCTAGGGTTAAACAATATCAAAAATTATGCCCTACTAAAATAACGAAAGAGGGATTAACCATCCTTTATTTGTATTCATTCTGTATACTGTCTCATGTCAGTAATGTGCTTCATGTATTTATCTCTGCTGCACCTAATCATAGTTCTCACTATTTGCTTTCAGTTTGCCATGCCTCTGAGTAATTTTCAAATTAGATAATGTAGCCATCACCCAGGTCTCGATCTCCCACAGCCAGCACAATCACCATATCACTATA
This sequence comes from Phascolarctos cinereus, assembly GCF_003287225.1. Taxonomy (NCBI): domain Eukaryota; kingdom Metazoa; phylum Chordata; class Mammalia; order Diprotodontia; family Phascolarctidae; genus Phascolarctos; species Phascolarctos cinereus. The sequence continues at coordinate 40,830,809 of NW_027556098.1, read as the reverse complement.
TAGGCTAATACCTAAAATAGTTACTCAGTATTCCTCCTCCCCTGAGTCACAATAGTCTGATAGAATGGCACTACTACACCTATGGATGTAACCAACAATTTTCTTGCTTCTGCTGCAGTCTGTGATAGAATGCTCTGGTCCTGACCTCACTCAAGCATTCTGTGGCTGTGAGCAAGATAATTCAATTCCATCATCCATTCTACCTCAGAAGAAGAGGTAGAGGTATCTAATAACAGATGCATATTCTTCCTGGGGTGATCATGTGCTGCACTGAAGCAGCATTTAGTCAGGATACTTAAGAACAGAGGAAACTGAGTCAGGGTACTAACTTGTACATAGGGCTAGATCCCCCAGTGTTGGAGAAAGCTGAAAAATATTTGAGTCCAGCCCTAGGGGATTTGACATCAAAGTGGTAGCAGTCAGAAAGTGAGAAATAGAGGAGGGGGAAAAGGTAGAATTTGTGAAAAATCTCAAGAAGAAAACTCAGTTAAGAACATTGAACACAAGCAAATCAACAAGGAAGATATTAAAAGAAAAGGAAACAGTTTCCTATAAGAAATGTAAGAGTCCAAACATCTCTGAATAAAACACTGCAGAAAAAGAAAATGAATCAACACCTTATAAGGCAGAGGAACCTGTGGATTCTAAAGAGAACATGGAAATTCAACAGGCTATTCCCAAATGCCTCAAGAGAGAAATGAAAATTGTGAAAACAGAATTTGTGGCCTGCACTGAAGAAATCATTGTCAGAATAGAAAAACTTGAATCCATGTCTCTTGAATAGCAAATCTTCCCCAAAAATGAGAAAACAATAGGCTGGGGACACAAATAAAAAGGAGTAAAGGACAAAGAAGCAGAAACCATTTTAAGGCTTAGATTTTTAAAATCTAGCGTATAGCTTAATAATGTGCATACTGTTTAAGAGTCTGCCCAATATGATGGCTGTTGTAAAAAATCTTCTCTTTGGCTGAAAGAAGGCTTGGGCTGAATTCTTTCAGGTATGACCTGTGTGTTGTGATTTTGGGGTCCCAGCATCCCTAAACCCCTAAACCTCACCATTTTGGTGGCCCATACAGGGAAACTGCTTAACCCCAAGTTCTTCTCCAGCCAAGACTGGAAGGTATGTAAGCCTTCCCCTCCCCCTTTTCTTGCTCTGCAGTTGGGGTCACTCTCACCAAGGCTTGGAGGTGCTTTTCTTCCTCCAAGGAGACAGTTATGAGGCTGTCTCACTCTCAAGCTCTCAGTCCACTGGGTTGGTTCCACCTGAATACACCTTCTGAAGCATAGAGGACAAGGACAGATGCCCCATCTGGAAGAGTATGCCCAATTCTGTCAATTCTCTCAGCACTAGGGAATTGGAGAAAACCGCAGTTGCCTTTTGGTTCCCTGAGGCTTACTTACTCCCTTCCCTCTACTCCTCTGAATCCTCCTTCATGGAGGTTACAGAGAAAAGTTAGAACAGCTAAAAATATCTTGACAGATTCTGGAGGTTTTATGATTGATCATTAAGGAGTTTTGAAACTCCTCCTTGTAACCCTGGTCACTCTTTTCTCCTACTCCCTTCCCTTGAGTCAAGAGGATATCTGTTAACCCCTCTCACGAGAGAAAGAGTTTCACCCTTTACTCCTCACTTTTGATTTTACCCTCCCCCACCTGGGAAAAGAAGGAGGTAAGAGGAGAAGCAGCTACAGCGTGGGCCCTCCTTGCAATAGCCTTGGGCCTAGGGCAATGCTTTGCCTGTAAGCATCACCCAGCACATCCTGCTCAAGGTAAAGAAGCTAGCCTCCAAACTTGGATAAGGATGGTCTTTTAAATTTGTAATTTTAACTGTTGATGATAAGATGTTGATTCTCTGTGTAAAGTAATTTGGAAATGCATTAAAGAAAACTAAAGTCACCTGATTGGTAATGGGTTTGTTTCAAGTTTCAAATGGGTGAACTTTTTGTATCAGTTATGTCAAGCAACTTTTCATAATTTGGTTACAGCTAAAATAATTTGGCTGTTGTTGGTTATTGTTTTAATGTGTAAACTAGCTAAAAAGCTTGTTTGGGTTATGCAGGGCTTCCTGAGAATTTGGAAGTGTATAGAAATCTCTAATAATTGGCTTTTTTATACCAGGAAAAATTTAAGTTTGAGATGTAAATCCTGAAAAAGTTTTTCCTAAGCTGTGATTAATGAAACTTGCTGTTTGAGGTAAAAGCTCATAGGATTTTATTTGGAGTTGTCTGATGGATCATAATCCATCAATAATCAATCCACCATCTGAGAGAAAATGCCACAAGCTACTCAGAGAGAGTGTGATACTGGTGGGAAGTGAGCATTGGGAAAAGCTGAGAGGACCATTTTAGCCCCAGTCTAAGATGGGATCCTCCTGACTCAGTTTCCCCAGTATGTTCCTTTGAAAAGGAATGTTACCCACCTGGTTATTCCTGAGTCTGGCTGTGAGGTGGATTTGATATTGCATGGTTAGAAAACTGAATTTTCTGAATCCAAACAGAGGTAAGGATGTTTTATCCTGTCATTTGGGCTCTGCAGTCTTTTCTGTCAGATTTGTGCCTTCCAGACTACAGGCCATTCACCTACAGTTGATAGCAAACAGTGGGTACCAGACAATGTCTCCTCATTGTTCCCTGGATGCAGCCTGTGCTTGGTTCCAGTCAACCAACTCTTTGGGACTCCCTTGAGGCAGGGACAGCTCTATGCCCCTTGCCAGCAGGAAGCAGTTTCAGAAGCCAAGACCTTCAACCCTTACCCCAAAAGAATTTGGGTCCCATTTGAGGGGGGAATGATGAGGTTGGGATCGGGACCCCAGAAGGAAAAACCCTGTACTTTTCCAGGTGGACAAATCTCTGGCCTTTGCCTGAAGCTATAATCCCATCAACTGGCCTTTCATTGTGACTATACACAATCTCTGAATTACCCTTAACCTAGCCTAGCCCTCCATTGTCTTACCTCCCTATGGCCCCAGGCTATTTCCCACCCTTAATCCTACCTAGGCTCCATTCTCCCTTGGCCAGTGGTTCAGGTTCCTGGAGTTCTATTACCTCATAGACTAGTTGGCCACTCCTAGATCCCTCCCATAGTCTTTCTGTATATAAGATCCATCTTGTCTCCATTACAATGCTTAGTCTTAAAATCTAGCCAAATAAAAAACACTAATTCTATGAGCAACCAGGAAAAAAAGGTTTCAACTTGAAAGGAAATTTAAATAACACCAGACTATTCTGTACCCATTTGAAAGAGTAAAACAGTACAAGATCCAATCTAAGGAGTCATACCTTGTAAACCTGAGGTTAATTATGAACAAAAAAAAAAAGAATATTCAATAAAAGAGGCATTTGAAGGATATTTCCAATTATCAAACAATCTTTTGGAAAGAATATTTTGTAGTAGTATTTATATGTTCCTATGTATCTTTGTAGGTATATTTTACATATTCTGTAGTTATCTGGAATAGAATTTTACTTTTCAACACTTCATGTTGGGTTTTCTTGGAAGCATACAGAAATTTTGATGAATTATGGTGATTTATTTTACATCCTGCAATTGTGCACATTATTGTTTTAATTAAATATTTAAAATTAACTAAGTAAACCATCATGTAATCTGCAAAAAAAATAATGGTATTTCCCCCTCTGTACTTATGCATATTTTCTTAATTTCATTTTATCTAACTACTATTGTTAGCATTCTTTGTACTATCTCAAATAATTGTAGTGATAATGAACATCCTAAACTTTATTCCTGCTCTTATTGGAATGTCCTCTGGCTTACGCCCATTACATATAGGTATCTCATTATTTTAATTAGATATCATTTGCCATGTTAAGAAAACAGCCATTTGCTATGTTTATTCCTATTTTTTTATATTATCAAAAATAGGTATTAAATTTTTGTCAAATGTCTTTATCTGTATTTATTGATAAAATGTGACATTTATTCTTCTTCTTCTCATTAACATAGCTTATTACATCTATGATTTCATAATACTTAACCAATCCTGAATTATTGGGATAACTCCGAACTGTTCTGGGCATGTAATTTTTTGATATGTTGCTATAACCTCTTTGCTTATATATGATTTATGTGGATTTGAATACCTATTATTAGCCTTTTTGAAACTGCCAAAATCTTAAGGGTATGAGTACATTGTAGTTATTTATATTGTAGTTATTATGTATATGTTTACTGATTGGGTAAAGGCTTTTCTTGTCTGAAAGTTTACAGCAATTACCAGTGGCCTAGAACTGGATGTTTCCTGTACAGGCAACTCATTCCACATCTCTGTTAAAAACTCTAGGCAGAATGCAATGACTTTGGAAGAAATGGATGGACAAATTCAGTGGCAAACCAGGCCCAAAAAGTGTATGCTATTTAATAACTGGCTCCTTTTCCTGTAAGATTTATTCCACTTGGTCACAACTATTTTAATGTCATGTTTTATTTATTTGTTTAAACATTTTTTTCCAGGACATATATTCCTAACTATAACATTCCTCAGACTCTAAACCTTCGTCCTGCTATTAGATGATTCTTTCAATGAGGTATGCCAAAAGTCATTATTTTATGATGAGAGATTCTATTGTCTTGGAAAAGGGAAACAACTAGATAGTAACAAGATGGACTCCATTTAGGAACATGTTGAATAATTTTATTACAACTCCATTCTAATAGATCATAAATGCTGTAACTGAAGAATATAAACATTACAAAATATTTTAAAATTCTTGTCATTTTTACCATTATTGCTTAATCCTTTCTCCTGTTAAACTTATAAAAATTCTATACTCACCAATGCAGAATTTTTTGTTGACCAGTTTTTAATATTTTCCCAACTACATGTAAAAGCAATTTTTAACATTCATTTTTTAAAATGTTGAGTTCCAAATTCTTTCCCTCCCTCACTCCTTCCCCTACCCCCTTACTGAGAAGTCAAGCAACTTAATATAGGTTATACATATGCAGTCATGCAAAACATATTACCATATTAGTCATGTGAAAGAAAACAGACCAAAAATTAAAAAAACAAGGAAAATACAGTAAAAAAGTATGCTTTGATCTGCATTCAGGCTCTATCAGCTCTTTCTCTGCAAATGGATAGCATTTTTCATCACATGTCCTTTTCTTGGATCATTCTATTACTGAGAATAGCTAAGTCATTCACAGTCAATCATTTTACATTATTGCAGTTACAGTGTACAATGTTCTCCTGCTTCTGCTCATTTCACTTTACATCAGTTCCTGTAAGTCTTTCCAGGTTTTTCTGATAGCATCCTGTTGCTCATTTCTTATAGTACTATAGTATTCCATCAAATCTTATACCAAAAGTTGTTCAGCCATTCCCCAATTGTTGAACATCCCCTCAATTTCCAATTCCTTGCCATCACAAAAAGAGCTGCTATAAATATTTTTGTACATATAGACCAGTTCCTTTTTTTTTAAATGTCTTTGGATTACAGACCTAGTAGTCATATTGCTGGGTCAAAGGGTCTGCACGGATTGATAGCTCTTTGGACATAGTTCCAAATTCCTCTTCAGAATAGTTGAATCAGTGCACAGCTTGAAGAACAATGTAATACTGTCTCAATTTTCCTACATCCACTCCATCATTTGTCTTTTTCTTTTTTGTCATATGAGCTAGTCTGATAGGTGTGAGGGGGTAGCTCAGAGTTGTTTTAATTTTAATTTCTCTAATTCAGAGTGATTTAGAGCATTTTTTTCATATGACTGTAGATAGCTTTGATTACTTTGTCTGAAAACTGCTCATTCACATCCTTTGACATCAATTGGGGAATGGCTCTTTTTTTTTTTAATAAATTTTATTCTATTATCCATATATTTGAAAAATGAGGCCTTTATCAGAGACACTTACTGAATTTCTTTTCATAGTTATGATTACTAACTATGTATTTTCCTCCATCCACCCCCTTTTATCCTACTCTCTCTCTTCAACCTGTCAATTCCCATAAGTGTTTTACTTATGACTACTGCCTTCCCTAATCTACTCTCCCTTCCATCAACCCTCCCCCTTTCTCTTATCCCCTTCCCCTTCTAGTTTTCTGTGAGGTAAGGTAGACTTCCATATCCAACTAAGTGTATGTGTTATTCCCTATTTGAGCCAATTTCATTGAGAGTAAGGTTCAAGCACTCCACCCCAATTCCGACCTTCTCTTCCACTGTAAAATCTCTTTTGTGCCTCTTTCATGTGAGATAATTTACCCCACTCTGCTTCTATCTTTCCCCTTCTCCCAGTGCATGCCTCTTTCTCACCACTTAATTTTATTATTTTAGGTATTATCCCATCACATTGAACTCATACCTGTTTCCTATAGCTATGTATACTCCTTCAAACTGTCCTAATGATAAGAATGTTCTTAGGAGTGACAGCTATCATCTTCCCATGTAGGAATATAATATTGAATATCCTATGATTCTCTTTCCTTTTTACCTTTTTATGCTTCTCTGGAGTCTTATATTTGAAAGTCAAATTTTCTATTCAGCTCTGGTCTGCTCATCAGGAATGTTTGAAAGTTCTCTATTCCTTTAAATATCCTTTTTTTTTTTCCAATGAAGGATTATACTCAGTTTTGTTGGGTGGGTGATTCTTGGTTGTAATCCTAACTCCTTTGCCTCCTTGAATATCATATTCCAAACCCTGTGACCCTTTAGTGTAGACACTGCTAAATTTTGTATTATCCTGACTGTGGCTTACAGTATTTGAATTGTTTCTTTCTGGCTCCTTGCAATATTTTCTTCTTGACCTGGAAACTCTGGAATTTTGCTACAATATTCCTGGGAATTTTCATTGGGATCCTTTTCAGGACATGATTGGTGGATTCTTTCAATTTCTATTTTAACATCTGGTCCTAGAATATCAAAGCAGTTTTACTTTACAATTTCTTGAAATATGATGTCTAGGCTTCTTTTAATCATGGCTTCCTGGTAGTCCAATAATTTTTAAATTTTCTCTCCTGGATCTGTTTTCTAGATCTGTTGTTTTTCCAATGAGATATTTCACATTTCTTCTACTTTTTCATTATTTTGATTTTGTATTGTTGTTTATTGTTGACTCTTGGAGTCATTAGCTTCTGCTTTTCTAGTTCTAATTTTTAAGAAATTATTTCCTTCAGTAAGCTTTTATACCTTCTTTTCTATCTGACCAATTTTGTTTTTTAAAGAGTTCTTTTCAGTGGATTTTTGTACTATTTGGCTTATCCTGTTTTTTAAGGTTTTTTTTTCTTCTTTATTTTTTGTGCCTCCTTTACCAAATTGCTGATTCTTTTTAATTATTTTCTTGCAATACTGCCATTTGTTTCCCCAATTTTCCCTCTACTTCTCTTATTTGATTTTTAAAATCCTTTTCGAGTTCTTCCAGGAATTCTTTCTCACCCTGAGACCAATTCACATTTTTCATTGAGGTATGTAGCAATTTTGATTTTGTTGTCTTTAGAGTTTGTGTTTTGGGCTTCCCTGTCACCATAGTAATTTTCTATTGTCAGGTTCTTTTTTTGCTCTCATTTACTATTTTTTTCCTGTCTACTTCTTGACTGTTAATTTTATGTTACAATTAGGCTCTGCTCCCAGGGTGGAGGGGCACTGTCCCAAACTTTATGTTTTTTGGGCAGCTGTTTTCAGAGCTAGGTCTGAGGATGTGTAAGTTTTTACTTCTTCCAAACTGGTATGATGTAAGGAAAGGTGTGTTTATTTATTATTCTCTTGGCCTTTGCTCTGCTCTGTGAGTTACTGTAAGTGCTCTTTTTCTACTTTGGAACTGTGCTAAGGTCCCTACTCCCCTGCAGCCACAAACTCAGGAGTGCTAGTGCTCCTTCTCACTTTGGAAGAGTCCTTTTGACTCAGGACTGTAACCAGGATCCAAGTCTGGGCAATGCAACACAGTCCTGTACCCAATGCCAGCAAAGAGACTCCTATAATCTCCCTCTGTGCATTTGTCTGAACCCCGTACTGTCTGTGGTCTGAGAGCTCTGGAAACCACTGCTGCTGCCATTGATTCAGTTGCTCTCAAGGCCCACTACTGATTTACTAGGGTGTGGCCTTTGCTAGTGAGGCCTATGCTGAACTGCAGTCTACTCCCACCTTAGTGTAATAGACCTTTCCTGCCATCCTTCTAAGTTGTCGAGCTGGAAAATTATTTTACCTTATCTTCTGTGGGTTCTGCCACTCCAGAATTTGTTTTGAGACATTTCAGAAGTTGTTTGGAGGGGAATTTAGGAGAGCTCAGGCAAGTCCCTGCCTTTTCTCTGCCATCTTGGCTCCACCTCCTGTCCTCAATTTTTTTTCAGTGAAATATGAGACAGAGTTCTCAGCTGAGAGTGGCACTTAAGGGAAGTCTGAGGAAGGATAAACAATTTTGGAAAATTGGTGTGAAGCATGGAAATGTGGATCTTTTAAAGAGATCTAAAAGGATTGCCACAGTGAGGGCTCAGTTGAGATTCTGTTATCTTCATTTATAGTGGACTCAAATAATGTGTTTTCTTTGTTTCCTTTAGCTATCTTCAAGAACATGTGAGTCGGAGAGAAGACAATTTATAGTGGCAGTAACCCACTGCTGAGTTTCTGTAGGACAAAATCTTCAGTAGGAAAATGGGACAATGGACTGGAGAGAAGAGGACCATGCTGGGTTGAACCAAGTTGTCAAGATTTGTAAGAGAGAAGAATATAGTCAGTGCAAGGTTGAGGAGTAGAGGGACTGGAGTTTTTTTTGGGGGGGGTGAAGAACTGGGCTAGGGGTTGCAAAGGAGAGGTGAAATGAGAAAAGATAAGATAGATAAGGGAATTTCAGAGTTCACAACTATGGAAGCAGAACACTGATGAATCACATCAAGGTAAAGGGTATGAACATCTTTGTGTGTAGCTGAGGTGGCATGGAAGTGTAGTTCATGAACAAATAAGTAGGTTGAGAAACTAAGAGTTTAGCTAGGTTTATGTCAATATGAATCTTAACATATTCTAGTATAACATCAGAAATTGTGGAGGAGAAAAAGACTGAGCCTGGCACTGAAGAAAAATAGTGTCCTACATGTTGATAAATAACATATCTCAGAATCTCAATGGTAATGAACTTCAAAGGAGGAGAGGTTACTGATTAATGGTGATATAGGCATAGTCTAGTAGTGGCAATGGGATGTAAGGAGTATTACAACTTCTTATCTTCCCCCATGATCAGAGAAAGTGAAACCAGTGGTGGAAAGAATGGCCAATGAAGCTGCCATCAGAAGAAAGCCAGAGTTCCATGAGTTCAGGAAGTTGGAAAGCATTCAAAAGGAAAAAGTTTAAAATGTAAATGAGTTTGTTTGTTTGTTTGTTTTTGCCTAGGAGGAAGCATTCCAGAGGATACAGTGGAAGGGATTGGGTACCTGTAGAGTGGGACTTTAGGGACTTTGAGTTGAGGGTGATGGGAATAAGGGTATGGGCAGTGGGGGAGGGTGGAGAATGAGATTTTGAATTTGACAGTCAGGCGATCAGAACTACTGGAATGGGGACATTATAATGGTATGAGAGTATGTTAATCTTTGAGAAATAAATATCATCATCTGTAGCAGTTTGACCTCTTGATGGAGTCATCCAATATCATTGAATAGCAGTATGTAGCTGGAAAACAGTGGGAGATAGGGCATAAAGGGGCAAATACAGACAAGGCAGCTATTAGCGATGGAGGGTGCTGAGAGGAAGTGCATTGGGATGGTTGGCCTAGAAAGGCTAGGATTATCCCATCCTTCCCTAACAGGCACTTCCCACCTTATTTAGAAGATACAAGGGAAGCAAATGGTGGAGGTGCAGTTATTTGACACTAAAGAGTATGCTGGGAGAGAGTGTGACGGAATAAGATTCAAGTTTGTGATAGTGAATGATAACATGATCAACACCAACAATAACTTCACTGGATATCTTACTTGCTATTGGCTCGTGGCACTATTTCTATGCAAGACCTGTTCAGTGAAACCAAGCTCAAGTTAAGCACTGGAATATTGAATAGGAGTACTTTTTCCAGCTATATTCATTCTTTTAGGCACTCAGTTGGCTTTTGTACTCTTTTAGTGTGCACTCTTCAGAACATCACAGAGAGATGGCTGACTCAGATTCCCAGTTCCCTCTTTTGCACCATGACCTACATGTAGTAGGAACTTAGTTATTACATTGAATATTTTCCATCTCACACACCCACAGATGACTGTCTATAGTCATAGTATTTATGTTAATTTTAAAAGCTATTTTCATAAAACTGATTTTGAAAAGATACTATAAAATACAGAATTATTTGTTATGCATACAGTTGCATATAGTGCATTAGTGTGAAAACCATAGTAATAATAGCTGGTCCAGATGCGGATAAAGCCATAATTATTAAAAGCTCTGTTATAAACAGACTAACATTACAACCCATAAGGGCTTATGGAGCACAGTAGCTGCTTAATACATGTGTACAGAACGAATGTGTGAATTTAAAGTTAGAGGAGCCTTACATAAACTTTCACAAAAAGAAATACATGTTTCTTGTTTCCCCTAGATGACAATTTTGCTATGAGCTAATGAAAATCTGTTTGACTGGCTTCAATCAGGCTAGAAGTACATATCCTAAGTCTAATAAACTTGGAGGCCAGGCATTACCACCACCTCTGACATCCTATGCCCTCTTGTTTACATGGCACAGTTAGAATTAAGTTTCCTAGGTCCCTGCTCCTCATTCTAGAATGTACTGAAGCCACATTAAACTGCTTCATGAGATCCAATTGTTCAATTTTCATTGCAAGCATTTGTACCTCAGAAATTGGCAAGTGTGAAATGTAATTTACTGATTGTCTAGAATTTAAAATCAATTGATAAAATGCAAATTAAATTACAATGCAGATTAAACTTAAAAGTGTATTATGTGCACATTGCCAACCCTGAAAGCCAGTTGTTAAACATTTACAAGCACACCCATGCTCTCATTCCTCTAATTAAGCAGTTTAGAAAAAATATTTCAGTGGTCTAGATTACCTCATCACCAACTCCATGGATAATGGGAGAGTCTCCAATTAATGCCACATTGGCTCTTTGTCTAAAAGCACCCAAGGCTGTACACCAAGACTTTCCCATTGGCTTCTGTTCTCCTACCTTTATGAGTAGCAATAAAAAAAATTTAACCAATATCCCTACAGGTCATTGTTTCTCTTCATGCAAACCACTCTTTCCCTTTTTGTCCTGTGCTTATATTATGTACTTCAAGGAAATCATATGTATAAAAGTTGAGTCTTTACAAATAAAACACTACTCAGAATCATAGTTTTTTGAATGGGTAGTGTTATAAATAATGCTATGAAGTAGTATATTTATAGTTTGGGGCTAATTTGACCTCTCCAATGCAAAGGCTTGCTTTTTAAATATTATCAAAGGCATTTAGAATATTTAAAAGTTAACGTATAACATTTATCTTTTCTTTCTTCTCCTCCGTCTTGTTCCTAATCGTGATGAAAACAAAATTTATATTTTTTCTTAGTAGGAAGCCACTGGAGTTTATTGAATAGGGTAATTTATGTGTCAGACCTGTGTTTTAGGAAAATCATTTTGGCAGCTTGGTGGAGCATTGATTATAGATGGCAGCAAGAAGCTTGATAGAGAGAGATCAAATAGAAGGATATTGTTGTACTCCAGGTAAAAGACAATGAGAGTCTGAATAAGGTAGTGACAGTGAGTGAGGAAAAGAAAATATATACTAAAAGCTAAGAGATAGAAACCATAAGATTTAGCAATTGACTGATATTTGAAATGAATAAGACTGAGGGATTAAGGAAGATACAAAATTGCTAGTTTATTGGAAGGACAGCAGTACCTTCATTAGTAATGAAGGAAGATTTTGGAAGAAAGTGGACATTGAATATGAAATATGAAATATGAAATATTGATTGAATATGAAATTTCCAATAGGTAGAATTGAGAGTATATGTCTCATGAGAGAAATTAGAGGTGGAATTATAGTTCTGGGAGTCATCACTATCAATAAACAAAAGGAACCCATGAAAGCTGATGAGATCACCAAGTGAAGGATTGTAAAATAAAAAAGAGAATTACCAATCAGAGCAATGGGGCATAACCGTATAATATGATCTTGAATCTATTCACCATTGTGGTTGTTCCCAAAACAACTTGTTAATGTCCTTCCTATATTGTGATGAATGTGTACTACAGATGTAATTTGATCAGGAGAACAGAAAAACTATTATTTTCCTGTTTCTGTCTTAAGAAAGCCTAAGATTGCATTATTTTTCTGGCTTTCACATCATACTGTTGACACATATTAAGCTTGTGGTCTACTAAGAACCATGCTACCCACCCCAACACACACACACACACACACACACACAGTACAACTACCCAAATGTACTTTCTCTAGCTTATAGTTGAAAAGCTAATATGACTTTATGGCAGCTAGATGATGCAGTGGATAGAGTGCCATGCTTGGAATCAGGAAGACTCCTTTTCCTGAGTTCAAATCTGGCCTCAGAACTTACTAGCTATGTGACCCTGGGCAAGTCACTTAGACCTATTTTTCGCAGTTCCTCATCTATAAGATGAGCTGGAGCTCCAGCTCTTACTCAGCATCTTTACTAAGAAAACCCCAAATGGTATCACAAAGAGTTAGAAATGACTGAAAAACAGCTCAACAACAACAACACATATGACTTTATATTTATTCTTATAAATCTCATCTTTTTAAGTATTGTCTAATCCAAAAGAGGATTCTGAATCTGGCATTCAGCATGATAGCTATTTTATTTAATTAATTTAAAAGAAAATTTTAGTATTTTTTAAAATCAATAAAAATGATCTTCTTTCCCTTCTACCTTCCCCATGCTCCTGGTGAAAGAAATAGCAAAACCTTAGTTACATACTTGTATGGTAAGGCAACATTAAAAAAAAAAAGTCTGAATCCACACCTAATCTATCATCTCTTACACCTAGTCTTTCAGAAGATGGGTAGCATGTTTTGTCATGAATTCTCTGTAATTATGGTCAGTCATTGCATCAATTAGAGTTACTAAGTTTTTCAAAGTTGATTGTCTTTACAAAATTATTGAATGTCTGAGTCAAATACTATAAACAATTTAGTTATTTTTCCTTACACAATTTAAAATTATTTTCTATAAAACAATTGAACCAATTTATATAAACAAGGGCAGTAAATGACTGTGCCTGTTTTTCCATGGCCTGTGCAACAAAAAATTTTTCCCATATTTCTGAGTTTTAATGGATTTGAAATAATGCCTCAGAGTAACTTTAATTTAATGGTTTTTTTTGTTATTAGTGATTTTGTAAAAAGAATTTCAGGCAACTTTTTAAAGTGTTTAATTTTCCATTTGGAAATAGTTCATGTATTAAGTCAACTATTCTGTGTCTGTTTATGAAATCTTTCCATAGCCATATTTCTAAAAAATATATAATACATCCTTCATTCTCCTTTAATTTTTCTATGGTGAGGTTTTTTAAAACTCATATTGTATTAGTTTATCCATGCATAGTAAAATATAGGGCATAGTGTGAGATGCTTGTCAAATTTATTTTTCAACCAGCTGCTTTCTACTTTTCTCAGTAGTTTTGTCAAATAAAGAGTGCTTCTCCCAGTCATTTGTGTTCTTGATTTTATCAAAGATATTCTCAAATGTGAATGTGTGCAAATGTGTCTACATATGTGCATTAATGTGTATATGTATGCACGTGGAGATATTGATATCTATGTATACAAGTTTATACATATGCATATGCATATTTGTATAGAGATGTTTGTTTCTATATGTATTTCTATATATATGTGTGTATATATATTTATATGAGAGACAGAGTGCACTATACTCAAAATATAAAAAATAGAAAATCCTAGATTCAAATCTAATCTAACACTTATTATCCATATGAGTAGAAATAAGTCACTGAGCTTCAGTTTCCCAATTTGTAAAATGTGGATAATGATATCTGTTACACCTACCTTAAATCATTGTTATAGATCTCAAATAATAGATAACATGCAAAACGCTTTACAAAATTTCGAAGCACAATATAATACAGGCCACTCCTATCAAGCACTAGAACATTGTCGACATTTGATTTTAGGTGTGTTTTCTTTTAATGAAGTCTATTCTACTGATAACCTTTTCTATGTTTGACCTAGTAGAGATTGTTTCGATAACTGCTGAGCTCAGTCCGAAGACTCTTATGTGTTCTGACACTCAGAGCCTTAGTATTTTATCCATGATTGTTTTATTTAAGCACAGACAGGAAGACATATAGTGAGTACTAGTGGAAGCTGGCTGCACAGTATGGTGTCAGTCCTTCCCTCTCTCTTGTCTTCTGGTTTCATTCAGCATAAGTGTCAATGTTGAGTTAATCAAAAGGCACTGTACAGATGGCAGAATAGAAGGAATTTATCAGTTCTAGGCTAAGATTAGACCCTTTTCCTCAAAGCTTTTATTTCACAAGAGGTCCTGTAGCATAGTGGAAAAAACATTAACTCTAGTGCCATAGTATTGGGGATCAAATGTAGCTTCCAACATTCACTACACTTACCTTAGGCAAGTGATTTTTTTTACTTCCCTAGACCCCAGTTTGTAAAATGGGAGGGGGGTGCAAACTAGATGGCTTTTAAGGTTCCTTCCAACACTCAGTCTCAGATTTGTCCCCAGAAAACAGATCTAGCTGGTGAGTATGTATTGGGTGGGAGGAGGGGGAAGGTTTATCCTTCTGTTGGCACTCCTTTCTGAGCCGTGAGGCCATTATGTCAGATCCTGCTAACTGCTCCAATTATGTTCTAAAGAGGCCCAAATCCACTCTGACGCAATGGAGTACTTTGGGCCAGAGAATATAAGAATATAATTAAATGGTTGATTTTCTTAAGCAGTAGCACAAACACCCATTATGAGTGCAGGTGAAGGCAGCCTATATGGAGCTAGAGGTTCTATCAGGTCAAAAAAGCCCCAAAGGAACAGGCAGAACAGCCCCTATATGCCTCTTGTAGAGGCTATTCCCCTCCAGATTTCGACACAGCTGAGTGTCTACACCTGTGTCCCTGATCATCTACCTGGGGGAATATTTCCTCATCAGCTGTTGCCAGCTGCACTATAGTTAATTGAATTCTGCCCTAAAACATTATTGCTTTGTAATGTAGTCTGGATCTAGCAATGCTAAGCTTCATTCTTATGTTTCCCCTCCATATATCCTTTATTATTCTCTTTTTTGCATATTTTATTGAATGATTAACATTAAAGAACAATATAATAAACTAAACTTACTTAACATTTACATTTAAATTAAGTTAAATGAATACAAACAGAATCAACTTTTCCAGTCAATCCAAATACTCTTAAAGACTTTTTGTTTGTCTATTCATTCTTCTTTGCTTTTTTTCTTACATGGTCATAGTTTAAATATAATTCTTCTGGCTCTGCTTTTATGTTTTCCATCATTTTGATAAAGGTCTTTCCAAGTTTGTATGCTTCATATTTATTAGTGTTAATTGCATCAGAGTGTTCCACTATATTAGTGTATCACAAATTATTTTACCATTCACCTATTGTTAGACATTTGGATTGTTTCAGTCTTTTTGTTTAATTGTGTAAAATGCTGATTTAAAAATCTTTTCATAGTTTCTGGTGGGGGGAAGGGATAGATTGTTTTTGATAATAATTTCAGAGCTTGTTGCCAGAATGCTTCCAGAATGTTCTCTAAAGTGTTCTAAATGTTTATAATTCCACCAACAATGTACGAATTGTTCTTTCTCTATAAGCTCATCTGCAATGAATTTCATTACTTTAAATCATTTCACTTATTTAAGAAAGTGAAGTAGTGATTCATGGTAGTTTTACTTGGCATCCCTTGTATTGTTAGTTAGATTAAAAATTTTGTATTCTGTCATTTTTCTCCTCATCATTCTCATTCTTGAACCAATCTTCTAAAACTATTTAAACCACTAAAATTAGTCTAACAAGGACAATCTGTCACCATTGTCTCAGGGCCAGTTTCTCAAATCACCCCTCAGGTTTCCATGATACTGTGAGAGGTTTGTGGGTTGCATTTCTCCACTATCCCATGGCTAGACCATCTACCAGCTGTATTCCCCTCCCATTGTTAAAGGGCCAGTGAATGGTATATACTCTCAACTATAAAATCATGGACCTCTGAGGGAATAGGTTCTAAACTTAGTAGCTTTGCTCTATAGGTCTCACCAAGTCCATGTACAGAGGTGGCATAATAGTCTGATGCCTCCTTGTCTAAGTTGCTGCTTATCTGGGGTCTCAAAGGTTACTCAGAGAGAGGTAGGTCATGAAAGGATTTTAAAGCCAAAAAGAATTTTATATTGATTCTTGATATAGAGTGACTAGAGGCTGTTGAATATAAGAATGATACAGTCACATTTTTGCCTTAAGAAGATCAATTTTACAAGATGATGGAGGATGAACTAGAATGGGGAGAGATTTGAGGGAAGGAAGACCAATCAGTAAGGTATTGAAATAATCCATGCATAAGGTGATGAGGGTCTGTATGAGGCTGGTGACAGAGTTAGATGAGAGAAAGTGGAATGTTCAAGTGATGTTACAAAGGTACAAAAAACTATCCTTTGACCACTGATTCAATATGGACATATGGTAGTTGGGGTAGTGGGAGGGAAGAGGAAGAGAAAGGAGTTAAAGATAACACCTAGGTTTCAAGGTTAGGTGGCTTCGAGGATGGTGATGCCCTTGACAGTAATAAGGAAATTAGAAAGAGGGGAAGGTTTGATGAAAAGGGAAATTAGTTTAGTTTGGAAATGTTTAGTTTAAGATGTCTTACAGGACAAACAATTCAAAATATCTAAAAGTAGCTGGACATGTGAGGTTGGAGGTAAAGAGAGGTGAGGGCTGGAAAAATAGTTCTGAAAATGGTATGAATAGATGTGATAATAGTAGTTAATGAATTCACGAATTACAATAATAGAGAAGGAGAATGGGAGAAAGAAGAGCATTAGTGGTTTATACAGTTATCAGACATAACCTGGATAGAGATCTAGCAAAGGAGAATAGGAACTTTGATAAGAAGTTAGGAAGGAGCAATGGCATGAAAGCCTAGAGAGAGGAGAATATCAAGAAGAAGAGGGTGATTGACAGTACAAGAAGGAGGAAAGGGCCATTAGATTTGACAATTAAAAGGTCATTTGTAACTTTAGAGAGGGTACTTTCAGTTGAACAGTGATGTTGGAAGCAAGACTGCAGGAATTAAGAAAAGATTGAGAAAAAAGAAGTGAGAAGAATACTGGCAGATGGCCTTCTCAAGGAATTTAGCCAAGAAATGGGAGGAGAGAGATAAAGGATGATAGTACAGGATTATGAATGAATCACCTGAGATGGTTTTTGTTTTTAAGAATGGGGAGATTGAAAGAGGAGATAGGAATCTATCTGAATGACATGAGATGAAGAGGATAGAAAAAGAGGGAGTTCCCAGTAAATGGTCTCATTTTTTCAGTGAAATATGCAGTAAAGTTCATAGCTAAGACAGTTGAGAGAAAAAGTACTAGGGAAGTTTGAGGAGGTATAAAAAGGTTTGGAAACATTATGCTGGTCCAGTAGAGATTATGTAACAAAAAATTTAGTGTACCTAGTTAACACACTTTAATGATTTTCCCCAGTTACTTTTAGAAGCGTGTGAATAATGGGGCAGCTAGGTGGCACAGTGAATAGAGCACCAGCCTTGAAGTCAGGAGGACCTGAGTTGAAATCCAGCCTCAGACCAAAACACTTGACACTTACTAGCTGTGTGACCCTGGGCAAGTCACTTAACCCCAATTGCCTCACCCCCCCCCCCAAAAAAAGGATGTGAATAGAAGGGAAATTAGTAGGGAGTGATGAGAGTAATACAACATTGGGGTTTGGCAGGGTGAAATCTTTAATAGGATAAGGGACAAGAGACTGAAGAGAAAAGTGAAGAGCTGAACTAGCTCGCCAGTTGGTCAAGTTATGAAAGGGAAGAGAATATAGCCAATTCATGGGTGATGAACCTGGGATAGTAGTGATTTATTGAGGAACTAGAGGCTGCTGTGAAGGCAAACAATGGATTTTGAAGTTGCAAAGCAATAGAAGAGTTGAATAACAACAGATTATAATCAGGTACAGGAATATCAGATTTCATGAAAATGAATCCTTTATATGTAATAGGAAGAGCACAGATGTGACCATCTCTGTGCAGCTGAAGTGTGGTGGAGATCACCAGGTAGAGTCAAGGTGATCTCTTGTTGGGTTTGTTATAGAAGAGATCTTTGTTCATGTACCACATAAGCTCCATAACCTCTGAGTTCCCTATCACTCTGAAATTCTATTATTCTCCAATATATCTTATTCTTACAACCATATTTATATTACAGCTTAACTAAAAGTCATTACAAGTTCAAATTATATCATTATTTTTATCCTTTGCCTTTGCTAACCAAACCTGGGGGAAGCTCTCAAATTTGTCTTACCCTACTGTAGTCAGTGGGGGCAGGGACTCTCATGGTATAGTACTACTACTTCCTTCCACCAAAAAAAAAAGTCATTTCATGATCAGGTTTTGAATGCCACTATGAATCTCTGCTGTACTGTTTAATTTATCCTTCTCACCCAGGAGTAGAAAATGGAGCTTTTCCAAAGCCCGACCTTACACTGAAGGCAGATGTTGATGCTGATTTCTAACCCTGGCAATTACCTATACTTCAGGGAACTATGATGAAATTGAGAAAACCCTTTGCTAGGAGCTCCGACTGATTACCTCACCCTCCACCCCATGCTCTGGAAAATTCCTCTCTCACTGTTCTCCATAAAAGGTGAAGAGAATCCCCATCAACTCCTTCACCTATCAACTAAACCACCAGAAGCATGCAATTGCACTACTGTCCTGCAGCCAGACCAAGGCCACCTATCTAGTGAAGTCTGAGATAAATAGCTATTACATTTAACAATTCCATTGAGAAACAACAAATTCTGCAAGTAACCAGGAGAAATGCCTTCAAGTGCAAAAAAAAATGAAGTTTGAATAACACTAGACTATTCTGGCATCAGAAAACAAAGAATGGAGTTAATTCTCCCCCCTCCCCCACCACACACACTTGATAACTTCCAATTTATCCTATACATAGCATTTTTGTTTGTAGTTGTTTGCATGTTGACTCCCCATTAGATTGTGATCTACTTGAGGGCAGGGACTGTCTTTTGCCTTTCTGTGTACCCTCAGTGCTTAGCACAATGCCTAGCACAAGTAGGTGTTTAATAAATGTTTATTGACAGACTAACTACAATAAATATAATACAGGTGATCCATGCAACATACTTGAACTATTCCTCACATTCTCCTTAATTTATTGGATACTCTCACTCTTATTCTTTTACTGTTAATTTTTTAAGACTTTTGTATCTGTTTGTGATTTTAAAATTTGTCTATTGTCATCATAAAAATTAAGTTCAATTCTGCCTCTCAGAAGGAAAGTTAGGAGGCCATTATTTCTTTTAAAATACATTTTTACCATGGGATTGCACTCAAATGTTGCAGGAACAATAATCTGACCTCTTTTCCATTCAGATAGGCTGGGTTTTGTTTTTGCTTTTTCATGAAAGATGTTCCCTTGGACTAGATTTGCCCAGAGGACCAAGGCTCAAGCTGTACTTTCCTTGATACACCCTTCCAATAGTATTGATGTGGCTTCAGTCACTAAAGGGCATAAAATGGTCCAACATAAACATGGATTCAAGGCTATTCAGAATTGGCAGATATTTCAAGACCACAGCTTTACAAGTTTAAGTCTTATCTGGTGTGGAGATGAAGGAAGTTGGAATGCTTTATTACACCTTTTTACCACCAAGGAGTAGACCACTAGAAGCAGTATACCAAACTCTTCTTTCATACAGGTTACACAAGTTCTTCCCTGAAAAGTGCAAAGCTGTCCCCTGGACCTGATTGACCCAAGAGACCAAGAATCAAACAACCCTTATACAGATTCCTGATTGCCTCCAATCATATTGATGTTGCTTGCCCACCACCAAAGAATATAAAAAGGCTCATCACCTATGTGGGCTAAAGGCCATTTTGATTTGACAGGTGTTTTAAAACCTTAGAACCTGCCACATCCTTCTCTGCTGACCAGACAATTTTCCAAATGAATATAGGGCAGGAGTTTGAAGGTGCCCAAGGCTACCCAAACTAAATTCTGGAAATATACATGTTTAATACCCTTTCTATGCTACAGCTAAGCAAACCTCCTTTTGTTAACTATTGAATGTTTTAGGAGTACTGTCAGACAACTCATTTACTACTGACTGCCCTCATTTTTGGATTTTACCATGCTTCCCAGTAAACTCATGAATGGAAAATCTCATCATTTTGCAAGATTCAATCATCATTGTTACACCTCCTTAGTACCTTCTGTTGCTGATTGGAAGGTGGAACCCTAAAGACCTTCATTTAAGAGGAGACAGGGATGACACTGCCTTAAACTTCTCATTTTCCACCAGCTGCATTTATTTTAGACTTATCTGCCTTCTCTATCTTGCCCTCTTCCCTATCTCCAAACCATCTCCCTTCCTTTTCAGCTTTGTGTGTGTTGTTTTCCTCCCATCTGATTAATTCCTGAGGGCAGGGACTGTCTTATTTATCCCTAGCACTTAGCACAGTGCCTGGTCATAGCAGGTGCTTATTAACTATTGACTATTACACCATAAAATCTAAACTAATAGTGACAGTCATCATGTCCATCCCTCCCACCAAATTTGGAGGATATGTTATCTTTAATTGAGAGCTGGTTTTGTTTAATTTTGTAACACTATATTATAGTCTTTAAATTCATTTTCACACTCGACAAATAGTCTTTTTACAATTTGTCCTGGTGTTGCTTGATAAGTGAAATGTTTACTATGAGATACTGAAAGTGATTTAGTAGTGCTTTGACTTAAAGCCTACAGGTCTGAGTGAGTTAGATATTATTTTCCCATTGTTCACTATTATTCTATTTTCCTTCTTCCAATATTCCTTCTATAATACTTTCTTTAATGATTTCCTACAATAGGTTATCTTAGACTTTTGTTTCTTTACTTTTTTGTTTAAGTTTAATGATTCTTCTATTTTCTTGCAAAGTTTTAATTTCAAAATGGTCTGCAGATCCACTCATTCTCTCCTAATTTTGCTGTAACTTGCCATTGTGCTAATAATTCTTGCTGCCTGTTTTTTGTTATGCCCCTTCCATTCATTCTTCTGTGTGTCCACTTGACATTCCAAAACATGTAGGATTCCTCTTTTTAAAGAGTTCTAAATTTACTCAACGTATTCTAATTATTTTATTAAACTTTTCCAACATTGTTGTGGTTTTGTAGTTGTTTCTTTCTTTTTTCTGTAACTTCAGTTGTAATTAGTATAATATTATTCCTTTATTCTTTCAGAATTTTAATTTCATAATCTTTTACTTGATCATAGTCCTTGGTACTTGCAGCCCTTTTATGCAATCTCATTTCCTAATTTGTTTTGCTCTATTTTCCTGTGATGTTTTTACTTGAAAATTTTAGGTGAAAATTACTTTTCTTTCCCTCTGTTTTATTTGCTATATTTCCCGTTGTATTGAGATGATGAAGGGGAACTGAGATTAGATTTAACCTCTCAGCCACCTCCTTCCACATTTTTAAATAGCTCTTCAAATGTATTAAAGAAGCATCTGGATGACATGACCTATAAACTGGATAGATATTTTCTCCAGTTTCCACTAACTCTCAAAAAATATATCAAAAGAAGAATTATATGCCAGACATAGATATGATGGTTTCCACAGGATGAGAAAGCAAGAAATCCCAAAAGGTGCACTAGTCCATAAGGTACTTAGCATCCCTTCCCCACTAATTTTAGTGTTCTGCTAGTTTGCCTAACCTATCCCAAAGATTTGTGTTTTGGGCACAACTCAAAAATTTCCCTCTTGTTGCAGTTTTTTTTCTGGTGAATTCCACCTATACCCTTTCCTGATAATACTGTTGCGAGCAGTAGATGTCAACTGTACCTAGCCACATGAGGAGAAAAGAGAAAACTGGAATAGGGTATACTTCACCTTGGTTAGTACCTAGTTTAGAGTATTATTGAAGCATTGTGCTAAGCAGAAAAGTAAAATAATTCTTACTCTCAAGGAGCTTACATTCTAATGGTGGGAGACAACATAAATGCAAGCCATATGGAAAAGCCCATTATCTTTAGGATGCAGATGAAAGACAGAGAATAATTTCTCCTCTTTAATGCCATTACCACTGATAAAATCATGTTGGCATCTGATGCTGAACTTTTTGATGATGGCAAAGATTTAGGCAACAAGAGCTTTCTTTTCTTGATCTTCAACAAATGTAGCTGTGGCACCTGCAAGAACAGTTGCCAGGCTGAAAATCCACAAGGGTTACCTCAAAGAATAATGGTTGAGGGCTCTAGATGAGATTGAGATGAGCATTATCATTCTCCAGACTATTGGGTTCAAGGCCTTGGGTTTTCTCCATATGGATCTGCGGAAGTTGGAGACCAAGAGGCTGCTGGTGGTGGCCTGATCTGCCTGGCACATGCTGCTTCCTGTCTCTCTGCCAGAATACTTCACTGCTCCAGCTAGACTCTCTTGCCCTCCCCATGAGTTAGCAAGCTGGAAGAAGCACCCCACCTTTCCTGAACACTGCCAAAAGTGGCAGATGCAACTTCAGCGCAGCAAGAGAACTAAAGAACAGAGGGAACTGGGGCAGGGAGTCAACATGCATGGCTGCACTTGACCCAAAGGAATGAGGAATGGTATCCATCTGGGGCCCATTCTGTCCCTAAGAAGATACTGAAGATAGGAACTATGCCAGTGAAAAGTATCTCCAATGTGAGAGGAGCTTGAAGGAGAGGTAGGCGCAAGTTTGGGGCAATACTTTTATGAAAAAGGGAGAAAATAAGTTGTAAGATAAACAGAAACATAAAAAGGATAATGGTGAAAAAAATAAGTTAAAAAGCCCTGAGCAAAAACAAACAAACAAAAAAAAACAGAGAGAATAATAAAATTAGATGAAAGGGGGAGTACTAAAGCATCCAAAATGTTGCATACCTATCTAAATAAATATTTCAAGAAAAAAAGAAACTTAACCAATACCTGTTGAAATTCAACTCAGTGGTTTACTGTGGAGTATAGAAGCACAGCAAGAATCTCTAGAATGATACAAAAGAGAAATCACAGTCCTGAGAGAGGTGAAAAGACAATAAACGGAAGGAACTATGGCTTATGTAGAAGAAATCATTAGCAGAATTTAAAAATGTATGTGCACATAAACATGTAATATTATATTAGGTCCAAATTGTTGTTGTTTTTCAGTCATTTTCCAGTCATGTCCAACTCTTCATGATCTCAGCTGAGGTTTTCTTAGCAGAGGTACTAGAACAGCTTACCATTTCCTTCTCAGCTCATTTTACAGATGAGGAAATGGAGGCAAGCTAGGTTAAGTGACTTGCCCAGAGTCACACAACTAGAAAGTGTCTGAGGCCATATTTGAATGGGACGATGAGTGTTCCTGACTCCAGGTCCAGCACTCTATCTTCTGTGCTACCTAGGTGCCCATTATATCCAAACTAATGAAATTCAAAACATATGAAGATTTTTAAAATAATCCAACCCCAGAAAAGGAAATAGAACTAGTTTTAAGTGAAAAAAAAACCAAAGAAAAACCTCCTAGTCTTAAAGAATTCTTCTGAAGGAAAATACCATCAAACGTGTAAAAAAAATAACTAAGCTTCAAAAATTATTTTTGAAAAATAAAACAAAAATACTATGTCAAACTCCTTTTGTGAGATAAATATGGTGCTATTACCTAATTAAGGGAAGGTTAAGGTAACAAATGAGAAATATAGACAAGATTCTTTAAACATATTGATTAAAAAATTTTTAAGTAAAATTCTGTCAATTTTTCCTGCAACATTTGATTGAAGAAATTATTCAGTAAGATCGTTTCACTAATATGAAACTGTTTGACATGACTTCACATGTATACTCAATATCAAATTGCCTGCGCTCTCAAGGAGGGGAAAACAGATAGGAAGAAAGGGAATTGTTGGGGGAGGGGGAAGATTGTTTTAAAAAATGTTTACATGTAATTGGGAAATATTTAACAAAATGAACATTTTTAAAATAGGATCAAATTGCACTTATACCAAGCATGCAAGGATAGTTCAACAATAGGAAAACAGTCAACATAATTTAACATAGAAAAACTTAAACATCCCAATCACATTATTTCAATAGATACAGAAAAATATCCTTAGACAATGTACAATAATCATATATCTTCAAAAAATAAAACCCAAAAAGGACAAGCATAAAGCAACTTTTTAAATGTCATGAAAAAATCTGTCTAAAACCAAAACTTAGTATCACAATAACGACACCCTAGAGGCATTGCTAGCAAATATAGGAGTAAAACAAGTATACCCTGGCTCCCCATTATTATTTCATACAGTCCTTAAATTATAAAGAATGAGAATTGCATGAGAGAAACAAATTAAAGGTATAAAGATAGGCAAAAAGGAGAGAAAAAAGGCCCTAGAAAATCAACAAAGAAAGTAAATGAGATTTATTTCAACAAAGTAGTTAGCTATAAAATAAAAATAACATTTTTATGTAATGACAAGATCAAAGAGGCAATAAAAAAGAGAAATTTCATTCAAATTAATTTAGGAACACTTAAAATATTGGTGAGTCAATTTATCAAAAGCATATTAAATATTTGTAGAGATTCAATAACAAAATTCTCCTTTCTACATACACACTCAAAGGGGTATGGAAATCTCTTTTACCCTACATGAAAATGGTGGTAGGGGGGGAAGGGGCAAGAGAGCAGGGGGATGATAGAGAGGAGGGCAGATTGGGAAAGGGGGCAATCAGAGGCAAATACTTCTGAGGAGAGACAGGGTCAAAAGAAAGAATAGAATAAATGGAGGGGCAGGATAGGATTAAGGGAAATAGAGTTAGTATTTCTCAACATGTCTACTATGGAAGTGTTTTGTATAACAGCACATGTATAACCTATATTGAGTTGCTTGCCTTTTCAATGAGGGGGGTGGGGAGGAAGGAAGGGAGAAGATTTGGAACCTGAAGTTTTAAAAACACATGTTTAAAAAAATGTTTTCACATGCAACTGGGAAATAAGAAATACAGGAAATGGGGTACAGAAGTCTATCCTGCCCTACAGGAAAATAGAAAGAGAAGGGGATAGGAGAAGGAGGGGGAGAGATAGAAGAGAGGGCAGATTAGGGGAAGGGGTCTGGGGAGGGGTGAGATGGGGTGAAAATTTGGAATTCAAAATCTTGTGGAAGTAAATGTTGAAAACTAAAAATAAATAAAAATAAACCAAAATGCTCATTTTTTTCTAGGTCTCTAGAGCTTACAATGTTAGTGTGGGTACTTAATTGGAACCCCTTTCCTCATCCCAACTCAAGTAATCCATCAGCATCAAAGATTAGAGGCTACCACACCTTATTTTTCACAAGGAGTAGGAGTACTACTTCATAGAGGGATACATAATGGGGAGAAAGCTTTAAAGTAAAAATGATGAAAGGTGTCACCAATTGAAGCACTAGCCAGGGATATTGTCTATTTTCATTTCCTTTTTTAACAAAGGAAAGCACTCTCTCCAAAGAACAAGACTTCCTAGGCAAAGATCCTAGCATAGAAGATATAATGATTAGAGAATTACAATTTTCTAAAAATTTCTAATTTACATTTCATTATAATATTTTTAATTTTCATATTGTATGAATGACAAAAAAGATCCATGTTTTTCCTGTAAGTCTGAGATGCTAATTCCTGCTCAGGATGAAAATAGGCAGGGAACATGAAGATTTTGCCAGCATATTCATTCTTAAGAAGAAAATTTCATAGGCTATGATTGAACTAATACATGTGAAAACACTTAAATTAAAAGTTCTATAAAAACATTATTCTGTGGTATCTCTCAGGGATTACTATAATAAAAGCTCTACTAGCCTGTTTCTGCTCAGAGGTGCTTCTCATCTGAGAGTTCCCATCTCATAGAGAGAAACTGTGTAAATTACATAGTCCATTTTAAAAACAAAAATGTAGATTTAATTTGGAAAATTTACATTTCAACTAGCTATGTGATGATGTCTGTCACAATTTCTCTGAGTTTCGGTTTCTTCATCTTTTAAACGAGGACAATAAGACTTATAACACTTACCCTCACATGCTCATTTTGAGGATCAAGTGAGATAAGAAATGTAAAAGTGCTCTGCAAATCTTAAAGTGCTATATAAATGCAAAGGGTTTACTTTGTTTTGTTTTGTTTTGTTTTGTTCATGTATGTGGGTGAGAACCAGCATGGGATAGGAGATAGAATGCCAGAATTCAAGTCAGAAAAACTTGGGTTCAAATCATGCCTTTGACACTTACTAATTGTGTGACCATGAGCAAGTCAATTAACCTTGCCCACTTCTATTGGTGACACAATAAACCTTGTCTCTGACTCAAAGAAGTCTTGAATGATCAAATTCTTTCAAAGCAGACCTGTGCCCTTTGCCTTGCATTTTGGGGTTCCCAAGAACCCTAGACCACAACAGTAGCACTAGTGGTACTAGCAGGAGCAGCAGCAGCAGTGTTATTTATTTGAACTGGACCATAGAATCTCTTCCACATAAGGTCATATCTTGATAAGTGTGAACAAAAGTCATGTGACAGAAGATTCTATCAATCTAAGTGGTAGAACTTGTTAAGATGAGCACTTCTATTTTTATCTTCCTGCCTCTAAAAAATGCCATTTTGTGGACTGAATCAACTGAATTTTGGCATACTTACAAGTTTGGCATGGTCATATAAACATAGCTTAAATTCAGTGCTGTTGCCAAAAGTCCACATATTCCCCAAGAGGAAACTGAAAGAAAAAGCACTAATAACCCACATGTGCATGCAAAGTATAACTGGAGCATACAGAGAGCACAGCTTTCACTAGGAATCACAGTGAGCACTCAGCTGTATCAATTGTGCAATTTTCCATGCAAAGGACAACTGGCACAGATTGTAGCTGTGTGTCCTTTCTTTCTAGATACTCTTTTAACACAATTGAGAATGTATTTAACGTCTAATCTGAAGTTAAAAGTTTAAAACTTTTTAAACTTTAGACTGAAATCTTACCTGCAGTATCTCTTAAAACATAAGTATTAATTCGTGAGCATTCTCTACCGCTTGAACATATCTGAAAAAGTACCAACATACAACTTGTGGTGAAATCCATTCTCTTGCTAAGAAAAAAAAATCATTCTTTCTAAGAACAAACATAAATTCTAATATATTTTATTGATTACATGGAACATTTTATTTAATAGGACTAATTAGATATAGTTGAACTATTTGTCTTCATGGTGTATTTATTGAAAATAAGCATCAATCTGACAGAGAAACAGGAACTTAGAATGATGGAAAAGTTTTTAAGTTACCTTATTGCAATGATGCAGGAGAAAAGAATAAGAATATTGGAATGTATGAAACTAACTCCTTAAAAATTTTATCATTTACAGGTAAAATAGGCAAAATATGGAAAAACAAAAGGGAAATAATTAATATTTACATACTTTTTATGGTTACAAAGTAACCTTTTCTTGCTCATAATAAATGAGTAGACATTTATTAAAGGAATACAGAAGATATAGTGATGATAGGAAGATTCCTTTAAGAAAATTGCCCCTGTTAAGAGATTAAAGAAAGTGCATTTAATATCCTTTAGGAATAATGGCAAAATGTGAGACAAATCAGGAAAGATAGGCTGCAGCTAGATTATGGAAATCTTTAAATGCCGAACAACAATTTACATATTTTTCTAAAAGGACACAGGGAGCCACTGAAGCTTCTTAAGCAGAGAAATAACAGAAGCAGACCTGTTCATTATGAATATCAATTGTGCAGCTGTATGGAGAATGACTTGGAGAAGGAAGAGGCTGGAATTTTGGAGAATAATTAGGAGGCTGTTACAATACTGGTGAAAAGTGATAAAGGCCTGCTGGTGACTTTATGAGTGGAAGGAAGCAGATGGATACAAGCAAATCAGAACTGACAGGATCTAACAACTAATCAGATATGGGAATGGGAGGAGGGCAATGAGGAAGAAGAAAATTTCAAGGTTGATTGTAAGATTTCTGCAGCCATGTTGCTAGAAGGATGGCAATGCTCCTTACAGAAATAGAGAAGTTAGAGGGGAGAAAGGTGAGTTGAAGAATGAGGAGAGAATGTGTAATATGAGAATGTTGAGTTTGAGATGTCTACAGATTTGCAGGTTGAGATATTCAGCAGTCTGTGAGGTATGATTGGTGCTCAAGAGGCAATTGAGGTTCAGATGTGTATATTAGAGGATCATCTGCATAGAATAAACAAATGAATCAATGGAAGGTGATAGGATAATATTTTTTTTTTAAAAATTAGAGAGAGAAATGAAAAAAAATGTCTTCAGGACAGAGTGCTAGTATAGACCCATGCAAAAGGGACAGAGAATGGATATTGATCCAGTCAAACAAGTTAGAGGCAAACCCAGAAGAATGTAGTGTCATAAAAACCTACAGACCAGAACATGGTTAGCAACATCAGAAATTGCAGAGAGATCAAGAAAGGTGAGGACTGAGAAAAAGCTATTTTGACTTAACAGCTAAGAGTTCACTGGTAACAATAGAGAACAGTTTCTCTTGGCTGCTGTGATAAAAATCAAGATAGAAAGAGAATAAGGAATGAGAGTTGGAAAAGTAAAGGTAATGTGCATACAAAACTTTTTCTAGGAGTTTGGCAGTAAAAAGGAAGAGATATATAGGGAAAATAGCTTTAGGGAATGACAAGGTGAAATGAATTCTCTATTTTTTAAGGGATGGGAGAAATCTGTATTTGTAGGCAGTACGAGAAGGAGTTGGCATATATAAAGAGATTGGAGTTTATAAAGAGGGAAGCAATGATTAAGGGGGCAGGCTCACTGAAGGAATGGAAGATGATATGAAGAGGACAGGTAAGGTTGGCCTTAGTAAGGAGAAAGGACATTCCTTTCTTTGAAAAGAGACCTAAGGAAGAGAAAGATGATGAGGGGATTTAAGGTGCAGAAGAGGTGGCTTCTGACTGATTGCTTGCATTTCCTCAATAAAGTAGGTTTTCTGCTAAGGTGGAAGCTAGTGGATATAGAATAAATAGCTTGTGGAGAGAAGAGGAGCTGGGAACAAATGCTGTGGGACATACGATAGGGAGTCAAAACGGAAAGTGTAACAGGACTGCTATGCACCAAAGAAGACCCAATTGTGATTAGATAGTATAATTCTGCAATAGAACCAGTAAACACAATAGTATTCCTTCCTCCACATGTGTTCAGCAACTTATAAATAAAAACAAAGAAAGCAGAAGGAGGTGTAATACAGGGCAGGGGCGTGTGAAAAAGAATTAGTGGGAATAGAAGCATGGAACGTATACAATATTAGAGGACAATGTAGAGTTTGACTAGTTAATTATAACATCAAGATTTAGGAAGGTGGAAAGTAAATTCAAACAAGGGTGATAGACTAGGAAATCAGAGAGGGGTAGAATGACAAGAGGTTAACACAAAAAAGGATAAATTTACAAGGGGTAAGACAAAAGATGAGCAGTCAAGGAGTTATGCTGAGAGGCCTTTCAGCGTTTGGGATCACTAAAATGCAATACTTGTGGGTGGTTACAAAATAAAGAATATGATCGTCTTTATGTGTCTAAGGTAGAATGAAGATGCAGGTAATGAGAGTGCTGGAGACTGCTGAAGTGTAAGGCCAGTATACCTGATATACATCAACATACATATTAAAGTTATTATTCAGATCTAGCATGCAGAACTGCAAGGGATCTTACAAGTCAACAATCTCACTCCCTCTTTTCACAGATCAAGAGAGGGAGTCAGAGAAAGATTAAATTATTTCCTCAGTGTCACATAGCTGATGTATTTGGGGCAGGTTTGAACACAGGTCTTCCTTGCTCTAAATCCAGTGCCCTATTCACTAATCCATATGTCCATAAGTATAGAGTAGAAATAGAAAGGATAACTATGAGCCAAGTACTCTTTGAGAAAAAAAGGCATAGTGACCAGGGCAGAAGGGTTTAAAAGAGAAGTAAGGGGGTGGAGCCAAGATGATGGAATAAAAGCAGTGACTTGCTTGAGCTCTCCCCCAAACCCATCCACATACCTGTAAAAAATGGCTTTAAACAAATTCTAGAGCAGCAGAACTCATAAAAAGACAAAGTGAAATTAATTTCCAGCCCAAACAACCTGGATGGTTGATTAGAAAGGTCTATTGTGCCAGGCTTGGAGAGAAAGGCCATGCAGCATGGGTGTGCAGACAAAATAGGCCTCAGCCAACTTGGAGCAGGCCTCAGGGGACTGAATCACAGACAGCTGTGGTGGTTTCCAGATTTCTCAACCCACAAATGCCAAAGACAACTTAGAAAGTCAGTAAGAAAAGTCTGTGACCAAAGTGAGAGAGAAGCTTGGTCTCAGCCCTAGTTGTGCAATTGCTGCACAAAAACTCTGAACCTTGGAATAGTACCTTCTCCACACTGGAAGCAGACCACGACCTTAACAAAAAGTTTAAAACTCAAGTAATTGGCCGAGGTCATGAGAAAACTGCATAAAAAAGTCAGACCATAAAATCTTTCTTTGGTGACAAAGAAGATCAAAACATACAACCAGAAGAAGACAACAAAGTCAAACAAATCAGTCCCAGGCCATGGAAGAGCTCAAAAAGGATTTGGAGAAGCAAGTAAGAGAAGCAGAAGAAAAACTGGGAAGAGACATGAGAGTGACACAAGAAAATCATGAAAAACTAGTCAATGGCTTGCTAAAGGAGACCCAAAAATATTGAAGAAAATAATCCCTTGAAATATAGCCTAACACAAATGGCAAAAGAGGTCAAAAAAGCCAATGAGAAGAAGAATGCCTTCAAAAGCAGAACTGGCCAAAAGGAAAAGGAAGTCCAAAAGCTCACTGAAGAAAATATTTCCTTAAAAATTAGAAAGGAGCTTGGGAGGGGGGGGCAGCTAGGTGGCACAGTGGATAGAGTGTTGGCCCTGAAGTCAGGAGGATGTGAGTTCAAATCCAGACTCAGACCAAACACTTGACACTTACTAGCTGTGTGACCCTGGGCAAGTCACTTCACCCCAATTGCCTAAAACAAAACATAGCAAAAAAAAAAAAAATTAGAAAGGAGCAGTTGGAAGCTAATGACTTTATGAGAAATCAAGACATTGTAAAACAAAACCAAAAGGTATATTGTAGCCAAAATTCCAGAATTCCCAGGTCAAAGAGAAAATACTGCAAACAGCCAGAGAGAAACAATTTAAATATGATGGAACTACAGTCAGGATTACACAGGACCTTGCAGCTTCTACATTAAAAGACTGTAGGGTATGGAATATGATATTCTTTAAGGCAAAAGAACTTGGATTACAACCAAGGATCATCTACCCAGTGAAAATAAGCATGATCTTTCAGGGGAGGAGATGGATATTCAATGAAATAGAGGACTTCCAAACTTTCCTGATGAAAAGGCCAGAGCTCAACAGAAATTTTGATTTTCAAATACAAGACTCAAGGGAGTCTTAAATGAGACAGAAAGATACATGTTGTTAATAAGGGCAAACTGTTTACATCCCTACAAGGGAAGATGAGACTTGTAACTGTTAAGAACTGTATTATTATTACACCATGTTAAAGGGGTATACATAAAGGGGGTGGATATAAGTTGACTTTGATATAATGATAAAAAAAAATCTAATCAAGTGGGTTAAATGGATCCAAGTAAGTGAATTAATCTGATCTAACTAAAAAAATGTACTGAAAGAAAAGGAAAGGAGGAGGCAGACAAGGGTAAATTACATTACAGGAAAAGGTACAAAACCCTATTACAGCAGAGGGAAAGAAGGGAGGGATGTGAGCATTGTTTGAACTTTACTCTATTCAGATTTGGCTCAAGAAAGGAATAACATAACCAGTTAGGTATAGAAATCTAACTAGCTCTATAGGCAGTAGGAGGGAAAGGGGGAAAGAAAAAGGAGGGGGTATAGAAGAGAGGGAAGAAGTAGTAAGAGTAAAGAGGAAGAAAAGAGAAGGGGCTAACAGAAGGGAGGTGGGACTGAGGGAGGCGGTGGTCAGAAGCAAAACAGTAGTGAGGAGGGAAAAGGAGAAAGAAAAGCATAAAGAGGGGGTGGGAAGGATGGAGAGAAAGACAGAGAGTAATCATAACTGTGAATTTTGAATGGGATGAACTCTTCTATAAAACAGAAGTGAATAGCAGAATAGATTAAAAACCATAATCCTACAATATGTTGTTTACAGGAAACACATATTAAAAAGAGTGACACACACAGGGTAAAGGGGAAAGGCTGGGGTAGAATAAATTATGCTTCAGCTGAAGTCACAAAAGCAGGGATGGCAATCCTGATCTCAGACAAAACAAAAGCAAAAATAGATCTTCTCAAAAGAGATAAGGAAGGAAACTACATCCTGATAAAAGGCACCACAGACAATGAAGTAATATCATTACTAACCATATATGCACCAAACGGTATAGCATCCAAATTCTCAGAACAGAAGTTCAGGGAGTTACAGGAAGAAATAGACAGTAAAACTATACTAGTGGGGGACATCAACCTCCCCCTCTCTGAACTAGATAATTCTAACCACAAAATAAACAAGAAAGAAGTTAAGGAGGTGAATAGAATATTAGAAAAAGGTAGGATAGACCTCTGGAGAAAATTGAATGGGAATAGAAAGGAATATCCTTTTTTTCTTGGTGGTACATGGCACATACACAAAAATTGACCATGGACTAGGGCCTGAAACCTCACAATCCAGTGCAGAAAGGCAGAAATATCGATTGCATCCTTTTCAGATCATGATGCAGTAAAAAGTATGTGTAATAAAAGGCCAGGGAAAGATAGATTAAAAAATAATTGGAAACTAAATAATCTAATCCTAAAAATGATTGGGTCAAACAATAGATCATAGAAACAATCAATAACTTCATTCAAGAGAATGACAATAATGAGAAAACATACCAAAACTTATGGGATGTAGCAAAAGCAGTTCTTAGGGGAAGTTTTATATCTCTAAATGCTTACATGAATAACATAGAAAAAGATGAGATCAATGAATTGGGCACACAACTAGAAAAAACTAGAAAAAGAACAAATTAAATATCCTCAGTTAAACACAAAATTAGAAATACTGAAAACCAAATGAGAAACTAATAAAATTGAAATTATGAAAACTATTGAACTAATAAATAAAACTAAGAGCTGGTTTTATGAAAAAAAAAACAATAAAATAGATAAACCTTTGATTAATTTAATTTAAAAAAGAAAGAAGAAAGCCAAATTACCAATATCAAAAACGAAAAGGGTGACTCCACCACCAAGGAAGAGGAAATTAAAACAAGTTTGAACTATTTTACCCAACTATATATTAATATATTTGACAATCTTAGTGAAATGGATAAATATTTACAAAAATATAAATTGTCCAGATTAAAAGAAGGGGAAGTAAAATACTTAAATAACCCTGTCTGAGCAAAATAAATTGAACAAGCCATTGATGAACTTCCTAGGAGCATATCAACAACAAAACCAAAAGAAACCACATGATCATCTCAATAGTTGCAGAGAAAGTTTTTGACAAAATACAACTCCCATTCCTATTAAAAGACATTAGAGAGCATAGGAATAAATGGAATCTTCCTTAAAATAATAATAAGTAGCATCTACCTAAAATCTTCAGCAAGCATCGTATGTAATGGGGACAGGCTAGAAGCATTTCCAATAAGATCAGAGGTGAAACAAGGATGTCCATTATCACCACTGTTGTTCAATATCATACTGGAAACAGCTTTAGCAAGAAGAGAAGCAAAAGAAATTGAAGGTATTAGAATAAGCAAAGAAGAAACAAAGGTATCACTCTTTGCAGATAATAAGATAATATACTTAGAGAATCAAGTAAAAAACTACTTGAAATAATAAACAACTTTAGCAAAGTTGCAGGCTAAAAAATAAACCAACATAAATCATTGGCATTTCTATATATTACCAACAAAGCCCAACAGCAAGAGATAGAAAGAGAAATTCCATTCAGAGTTACTGTAGACATTATAAAATATTTAGGAGTCTATGTACCGAAACAAACCCAGGAACAATATGAACACAATTACAAAACACTCTTCACACAAGTAAAGTCAGATCTAAATAATTGGAAAAACATCAATTGCTCATGAGTAGGCTGAGCTAATGTAATAAAAATGACAATTCTACCTAAGCTAACTTACTTATTCAGTGCCATACCAATCAAACCACCAAAAATTATTTTATACAGCTAGAAAAAATAATGAGATTCATTTGGAATAACAAAAGGTCCGGAATATCAAGGGAACTAATGAAAAGAAATGCAGGGGAAGATGGCCTAGCCATTCTAGATCTTAAATTGTATTATAAAGCAGCAGTCATCAAAACTGCTTACTACTGGCTAAGAAATAGAGTGGTGGATCAGTGGAATAGGTTAAGTATGCAAGACACAGTAGTCAAAGACTGTAGTAATCCATTATTTGATAAACTCAAAGACCTCAGCTTCTTGGATAAGAACTCACTCTTTGAAAAAAACTGCTGGGAAAGCTGGAAAAGAGTATGGCAGAAACTAAGCATTGATCAAAATCTCCCACCACATACTAAAATAAAGTCAAAATGGGTTCATGATTTAGATATAAAGGCTGATACTGTAAGCAAACTGGGAGAGTAAGGAATAGTTTATCTGCCAGATTTATGGAGAACAGAAGAATTCATGATCAAACAGGAGATAGAGAACATTATGAAAAGCAAAATAGATAACTTTAATTACACTAAATTGAAAAGTTTTTGCACAAACAAAGCCAATGCAACCAAGATTAGAAGGAAGGTAGAAAATTGGGAAAGAATTTTTACAACCATTCTCCCTGATAAGGGCCTCATTTCTAAAATATATAGAGAATTAACTCAAATTTATAAGAGTAAAAGACATTCCCCAATTGATAAATGGTCAAAGGATATGAACAGGAAGTTCTCAGATGAAGAAACTGAAGCCATCTATAGTCATATGAAAAAAATGCTCTAAATCACTATTGATTAGAGAAATGCAAATCAAAACAACTCTGAGGTACCACATCACACCTATCAGATTAGCCAACATGACAAAACAGGAAAATGATAAATATTGGAGATGTGGGAAAATTGGAACACTAATGCATAGTTGATGGAGTTTTGAAATGATCCAACCATTTTGGAGAGCAATTTGGAACTATGCCCAAAGGGCTATAAAATGTGCATGCCCATTGACCCAGCAACAGCACTTCTAGGGCTGTATTCCAGAGAGATCATACAAATGGGAAAAGGACTTAGATGTACAAAAATATTTGTAGCAGATCTTTTTGTGGTGGCAAAGAGTTGGAAATTGATAGGATGCCCATCAATTGGGGAATGGCTGAACAAGTTGTGGTATATGGATGTAATGGAATACTATTGTGCTACAAGAAATGATGAATAGGCTGATTTTAGAAAAACCTTTAAAGTGTTTTATAGTCTGATGCTGAGTGAAATGAGCAGAACCAGGAGAATGTTGTACACAGTAACAGCCATGTTGTGCAATGACTAATATTGATAAACTTAACGTTTCTCAGCAATACAAGGATCTAAGACATCTCCAAAGGCCCCATGATGGAAAATGCTATCCACATCCAAAGAAAGAACTATGGAGTTTGAATGAAGATTGAAGCATACTATTTGCTATTTTTTTTTATTCTGTTGTGTTTTGTTTCCTGTTTCTGGTGGTTCCTCCTATTGGTTCTAATTCTTACCTATAACATCACTAATTTGAAAATACGTTTAATAAGAATGTATATGTATAGCCTATATCAGATTGTGTGCTATCTTGGGGAGGCAGATGGGAGGGAGTGGGAGAAAAATTTAAAACTCAAAAGCTTATAGAAGTGACTGTTGATCATTCAAAATAAATTAAAAATTTTAAAAAAGAGAAGCATGAAGAGGTAAACAGTAAAGAGAAATCATAAGGGACTTATTAAGGTTGAACTGTTTATATTCCTATATGGAAAGATGATATTTGTAACTTATGAGATCTTTGTCAGTATTAGGGTAGTTGGAGGGGAAAAATCATATGTATAGATAGATTGATAGACAGAGGGCACAGGGTGAGTTGAAGATGAATTAGTGGAACTGGAAAATAAAATTAAGGGGGCAGAGAGGATTCTACTAATAGAAGGAGAAACTTCGAGGTAGAATGGGGTAAATTATCTCATGTAAAATAGACAAGAAAAGGCTTGTCTACAGTGGAGGGGAAGTGGAGGAAGGTAAGAGGGAAAGAGTGTATCTTATTCTCTTCAGATTTGGTTTAAGGAGGGAATAACATACATGCTCAATTAGGTATGGAAAACTATCTTACCCTACAGGAAAATAGGGAGGAAGGGGTTAAGAGAATAAGAAGATGGTAGAGGGGAGGGCAGTTTGGAGGAGGTGGTAGTCAGAAGCAAACACTTCTGAGAAGGGACAGGGTCAAAAGAGAGAATAGAATAAATGGGGGAGGGTGGAATAGGATGAAGAGAAATATAGTTAGTTTTCCACAGCATGACTACTGTGGAAGTGTTTTGTGTAGTCACACAAGTATAACCTATATTGAGTTACTTCCCTTCCTCATGAGGGTGGGTGGGGAGAGAGGAAGGGAGAAAATTTGGAACCCAAAGTTTTAAAAACAAATGTCAAAAAATTATTTTCACATGCAACTGTGAAAATAAAATATACAGGCAATGGGGTATAGAAATCTACCCTGCCCTGCAGGAAAATAGAAGAGGAAGGGGATAAGAGAAGGGGGGGAGGGAGATAGAAGGGAGGGCAGATTAGGGGAAAGAGCGTTCAGAATACACGCTGTCTTAGGGTTGGGGGAGCGATGAGATGGGAAGAAAATTTGGAACTCAAAATCTTGTAGATGTGAATCTTTGAAACTAAAAATAAATAAATTAATGAATCTTTTTAAAAAATTAAAAATAAAAGAGAAGCAATATATAACTGCTACCAGGATCTAAGTACAGTGAAGTGAACCTCAAAGGAGAAGATGATGCTGAGTGTTTGCAGCAGGAGGAGGGGCTACAAATGTTGTGAGGGACAAGAGGGTAGGATACCTCCTACTGGCTCAGTGTGTCACAGTGTACTGCTGGATTTAGTAACATCCAGTACCAAAAAAGGAAGTCCAGGGAACTCAAATTTGATGTTTTAGAAGCTTTAATTCCATAAAGAACACAAAGATATTAAAGAAATATAATTTAAGTAGACAGACAATAACAAAAAAATACAAATGCAGAACAAGCAGAACAGGAAAATAATTAATCAAGCAAAAACAGTAAATAAATCTTTCTCATAATATGGAGCAAGAAGGTAAAAAAGGTAACAGAAAGTCACTGAAAGGGTTAGGGTTAGGGAACTAAGAGGATAAGGAGTGGGAGGGGGAGAAAAAGGGAAAGAAAAATAAGAAAAATAAATCAGTAAATTAAATGATACAACTAACAAAAGGCGTGACAATGAGGAAAGAAAAGAAACTGAGACTGGGGTTGCATTAAAGTTGGTTAAACAAAACTAATAAGAGGTATTTATAAGAGGAATGAGAACAAGAAAAATTATAATTCAAGAAAAAATACTTAGAGACACAAATGAAGAAAATTATAACCCTAATTCTTATAACTTCACATGTGAATGAATGTATTAAGTAATACAATAAAATTAAAAGAATGAAATATTGGATTAGGTCTGATTTAACTGAATTCCAGACTTTTGGTATGTTTTCTTATTATTATCATGGTCTTTTACATAATTATTAATTAGTAGGCAACTAGGTGGTGCAGTAGAAAGAAGTTAGATCTGGAGTTAGGGAAACCTGAGTTCAATTGTAGCCTCAGACACTTATTAACTATATGATACTTCACCTCTTTCCGCCACAGTTTCCTTATGTATACCATATGGGTACGGAGAGGATGAAAGGACTAACAAAACTGATAAACCTTTAGCCAATCATATTAAAAAGAGGGTAGAAAATCAAATCAACAAAATAAAAGATAGATGAGGTGAAAATGCAAAATGTGAGAAGAAATAAAAAGAATTATAAGAACCTATTACATTTTTATACAAATAGTACTAATAGCACAAAAAATAATAGGTTATCTTAAAAATATAAAACATTCAAACTAACATAAGACAAAAGAGAAAAACTTAATCCAATTTCAGAATGTGAAATAAAATTAACTATAAAGGCACTATCCTGATGATTTATAGGAGAATTCTTTCAAATAAAAAAAAATTAATACCAATACTAGATAAATTGTTCTCAAAAAATATAAAAATAAAGCTTTTCACCAAGCGTCTTTTACTAAATAAATATAGTAATAATTCCAAAACAAGGAAGAATAAATCAAAGGAGAAAAATAAACCATTTTCCTTAATAAATATCAATTCAAATTTTAAAAATAAAATTTTATAGCAACTTTTCAAATAATAATTCACTATAAGCAAGTTGTATTTATACCAGACATATAAGGATGGCACAATATTATGAAAATAATCAATGTAATCACATTAAAAACAAAAACGCTCCAAATCTCCAAACCACATGATTATCTCAATAGATAAAGAAAAAAATCCTTTGATGAAATACAGGGCTTATTTCTGTTAATTCTACAAAGTATAGACATAGTAGAATATCATTAAATGCCATAAACAGTATCTACCTAAAATGAAGAATAAAGAGGTACCAAGATGGCAGAGAAAAGGCAGGAAAAACCTAAGCTCTTCCAAATTCCCCTCCAGGGGCAGCTAGATGGCACTTGGGATAGAGCATTGGCCCTGTATTCAGGAGGACTTAAGTTCAAATCCAGCCTCAGACACATAACACTTACTAGCTGTGTAACCCTGGGCAAGTCACTTAACCCCATTGCCTAGCTCCCCCCAAAAAAATGACAGCCAAATTCCCCTCCAAACAACTTTAAACAAGGTCTCAAAATGAATTCTGGAGTGGCAGAACCCCCAAAAGGATGAAGTGAAAAAATTTTCTAGCCCAAGACAACATATAAGGTCAGTAAGAAAGGTGTGTCACACCAGGGTGAGAGTGGAGCACAGTCCAATGTAGGCAATGCTGGGCAAGCCAGCAGCAGGCCACATCTTGACAAGCTAGCAGCAGACCCTGAATTGGCAGCAATGGCTTTCTGAAGCTCTCAACCCACAGATGGTAAAGGGGATTAGACAACTGCTTATAAGGAAATTACAGGGATCTCTCTGCTGACATGGGCTACAAGACTCTGTTGCATTGTCCATATGTGGATCCAGGTGTCAGTCCTGGGTCAAAGTCCCAGAGTGAGGAGGAGCACTAGTATTCCAGAGCTTGAGGCTGCAGGGGAGTGGTGACCCTAGTCACAGTTCCAGGTTGGAAAAAGTGCTTATGACAACTTACAGCCCAGAGCACAGTCCAGGAGAGTAGTAAATACATATCACTTTAGATCATACCATTTTGTAGGAACTGAAAACTTACAGATCTTTAGAATTATCTCTGAAAACAGCTGCATAAAAGAAAACAAAAAAAACCACATGAAACTTGGGAGAGTATCCTCTCTATCTGGGGAATAGAGACCAACTTTAACATAAAGTTAATACATACTCAAGAAATAAAATGGAAAAATGAGTAAACAACCAAAAAAGAACCTGATCATAGAAAGTTACTGTGGTGTTAGGGAAGCTCCAAATGCAAACTCGAAAGAAGACAACAGAATCAAAACTGCTATCTTCACAGACTCAAAGAAAAATGAGCATTGATTTTAGGTCTTTCCTGAATGAGCTCAAAAAGGGATTTAAAAGAGGCAGAGGGAAAAAAATGGGCAAATCACAGTGATATAAGAAAATCATGAAAAGAGAGGAAAAAGAAAAAGGAGGCACAAAAAAATACTGAAGGAAATAACACCTTAAAAAACAGAAAACGTTAAATGGTAAAAGTAGTACAAAAATCCATCAAAATGAACTCTATAAGAAGCAGGATTAGCCAAATGGGAAAGAGATATACAAGAATTCATTAAAGAGAAGAATTCATTTAAAAAGTAGGATTGGGCAAGTAGAAACTAATGACTCCATGAGATACCAAGAAACAATGCAAAAAAAAAAACCCCAAAAGCTTAAAAAAGAAAAAGAAAATATGAAATATTTCATTGGAAAAACAAATGAACAGGCAAATAGATCCAGTAGAGATAATTTAAGAATTATTAGACTACCTGAAAGTCACAATCAAAGAAAGAGTTTAGACATCATCTTTCAAGAAATTATCAAGGAAGGATGATGGCAGAGTAGGTCAGAAAATTTCAAGGTCTCAAGATTTTCCTCTACAAAAGAGATAAAGTAGCACCTCAGGGCTAACATAGACCAGTGAAAATAAATAAAAGTAGTGGCAGAACAGGGGTCCCCCCGGGACAATCGGAGAAGATCTGAAGAACAATCCCAGAATGAGGTGTTGTCTCTGTGAAGAGTAAACACCTCCAGGCTAGGGACCACTTAAACAGCAAGTAAGCCCCGGGTTAACTGAGTTGGGAGGATGCTGGCCCCAGCCACAAGAAATTTTACCCCCTGGACAGTGAAAGGAGTTGGACATCTGAGCTGGGGAAGATCTAGGGAACTTCTACTGACAAGGAACACCAAACCAGGTGTACTATGGAGATGTGGTGGAGGTGAAAAGGAACCAGCACACACTCAATGAGTATAGAAGCAGTAGAGGAAGATGCCACTGGCTGTGGGCACTTACAGGAGTCTGGAGGTCTTGGTTTGAGTTCAAGGTCAGAGGGGAGAAGACTGAAGAGTATCTAAGACCAGAGGAACTATCCCCTATACCCCAGGACTAGAGGTGATTATAAAAACTAAACTATTACCAAAAAAAAAAAATGCATGGGCAAAGGAGAAAGAATACAATCGTAGAGAGCTGTTAGGGGAATAGAGAAAACCAGGGTCCATCTTCAGAGGAGGATACTGAAGCAAAGAAACCCTCTTCTACCTCAAAGAGTAATGTCAAATGGTCACCTGCCCAAAAAGAACTCATTGAAGAACTTAAAAAAACTTTATAAATCAAATGAGAGAGATAGAGGAAAAACTAAAAAGAAAAATACTAATAATCCAGGAAAAGCAAGAAGATTATGAAAAGAAAGTCAACCACTTAGAAAAGGAGATCTAGAATATTAAGGAAGAAAATGACTACTTGAAAATCAGAATTGGCCAAGGGGAAGGCAGTGAAGTTATAAGCGATCAATAAATTATATATAATAGGAGGGCCTCAAACTTTAATGTAATGTTCATTACTTGTTTACTAGCTGTGGAACTTACTTGCATAACCACAAGGACACTGACAAGGATATTTCCATCTTGTTTTGCCCAAATTCCATGACCAAACCAAGCATGGGTGGTGACATGGTACAGAAAGTCCCCCCAGATATGTTCCTGGAGTGTATATATAGCTTCTACCATCTTCTCTTGCCTAACCTAAGGAGGAGCCCAACCATCTTGTGACCACTTAGTCAGTGAAGATGCCCCATGCTTTACCCAACTATGATATCCCCTCCACCACTAATATGTAATTTTTTGGCCTTCAAGAGCAAGGTCTATCAATCAATGGGGTTCTGTATTTTACCATGCTTCTTTTGCATATTTGGGTATCAAACCCAATACAAATCCCAGAAGAA
This sequence comes from Phascolarctos cinereus, assembly GCF_003287225.1. Classification (NCBI taxonomy): domain Eukaryota; kingdom Metazoa; phylum Chordata; class Mammalia; order Diprotodontia; family Phascolarctidae; genus Phascolarctos; species Phascolarctos cinereus. The sequence continues at coordinate 40,789,001 of NW_027556098.1, read as the reverse complement.
AGGAGCATCTCAAATCATCAAGAAGATCTGAGTTCCACTTCATTAGAGGGACCCCTTAATGGTTGGACAATTTTAATCTTCAAACTATAAGAAATGATGAGTAGTTTCCAAAATATATAGAGAATATTGTCAAATTTATAAGAATACATATAATTCCCAAATTGGTAAATGGTTAAAGGACATGAACAGGCAATTTTCAGATGAGGAAATTAAAGCCATTTATAATTATATTTTTAAAATTGCTCTAAATCACCATTGATTAGAGAAATGTGAATTAAAACAACTCTGAGATACCACCTCACACCTATCAGAATGGCTAACATGACAAAACAGAAAAGTGATAAATGTTGGAGAAGATGTGGGAAAATTGAAATATTAATGCATTGTTGGTGGAGTTGTGAATTGATACAACTATTCTGGAGAGCAATTTGGAACTATGTCCAAAGGGCTATAAAAATGTGTGTACCTTTTGACACAGCAATACCACTTCTAGGTCTGTATCTCAAAGAGATCATAAAAACAGGAAAAAGACTCACATGTACAAAAATATTTATAGCAACTCTTTTTGTGGTGGCCAAGAATTGAAAATTGAGGGGATGTCCAATTGGGAAATGGCTGAACAAATTGTGGTATATGAATGGAATGGAAAACTACTGTTCCATTAGAAATGGCGAACAGGCAGACTTCAGAAAAACCTGGAAAGACTTGCAGGAACTGATGTTGAATGAAATGAGCTGAACCAGGAAAACATTGTACATGGTAATAGCAACGTTGGGCAATGACCAACTTTGAATGACTCGGCTCTTCTCAGCAATGATCCAAGACAATTCCAAAAGACTCATGATGGAAAATGCTATCTATATCCAGAGAAAGAACTACAGAGTCTGAATGGAGATCAAAGCATACTATTTTCTCTCTCTCTCTCTCTCTGTTTTCTTTCTTGTGGTTTCCCCCTTTGGTTTTAATTCTTCTTTACAACATGAGTAAAGTGGAAATATGCTTAATATTAATATGTTACATTTTCAGTGTGAGCATTTATGTTTCAGAAATTGGAAAGCATAACAAACCAGGACTTAATTTGTAGTTTTATTAATTATCTAGACTTCAAAAATGATGGAGGGGCAGCTAGATGCTGCAGTGGATAGAGCACTGGCCCTGAAGTCAGGAGGCCCTGAGTTCAAATCCAGCCTCAGACCAAACACTTGATACTTACTAGCTGTGTGACACTGGGCAAGTCACTTAATCCCAATTGCCTTAAAAACATGATGGAGAAAATATTAATAATAGAAGTTAAACTTAAAAGTGTCAAGCATATGTGTGTGCATATTTACATTAGAGAGTAGTTGTTAAACTTAAAATAGATCATTTTGACTATGTGAAATTGAATAGCTTTTGCATAAGCAAAATTAATACAATCAGAATAATATGGAAAGTGGCTGGTGGGAGGTGGCTAGGATGCTGTATCGTATCTCCACTAAATGTATTGTTCAGAATTTACAAAAGAAATGTATCTGATGAAAAGTAACTCCCCAACAGACAAGTGGTCAAAGGAAATAAACTGATATCAGGAAAATTGCAACTATTAACAATCACATGAAAGAATTTCTCAAATGCTAGTAATAAAAGAAATGGAAATTAAAACAACCTCACACCAGCAAATTGACTATTGTCATTGTTGTGACAATAGGTTGGAATAGCCCATGTTGGAGGGATTGTAGAAACACAGTAATACTAATGCACTTGTACTAGATTTTGAATTAGTACAAACATCTTGGAAAGCAATTTGGAATTATGCAAAGAAAGTAGCTAATATGCCCACACTGTTTGGCCCATTGATTCCACTGTTAGGCATATACTACAAGGTCACTGATGGGGAAAAAAAGGCTCACATAACCCCAAAGTATTTGTCATAGCACCTTCATGGTAGCAAAGAATCGGAAACAAAGTAGATTACCATGAACTGTTGAATGGCTAAAAAGTTATGTTATAGGAATGTAATGAACTCTGCTGTGCTTCAAGAAATGATGAGAATGATGAATGCAGAGAAGCATGAAAAGACTTAAATGAATTAATTCAAGGTTCTATAAAGAGAGCAAGGGAAAAAATATCAATAATAGCTACAACAATGTAAATAAAAGGAACTAAAACAAAATAATAAAAAATGACTTATAAAGCGTAAGTTCGATCTCAAAGAAGAGAAAACACTTATGAGAAAACAGAATGAGGAGGATTCGGTCCATAACAACACTGTATATAATGTCAGATTTATATGATGTATTGATAAGGTTTTTTTCCTCCATTTTTAAAATTCCTTATTGTGTGTAGGCCCTTTGAGAAAGGAGAAAAGGAGTAACACAAGGAGAAATATGGGAATATAAACATAGGCAAAATATATGTAATTTTTTTTCTTTTTACAGGGTAGGGAAGATGGAAAGATGGAAAGAAATGTGGTATAAAAATAAAACATCAACAAAATTTTATTTTAATTTTAATTAAAAGACTTCAGTGATTTCCTATTGCAACTAGGATAAAATATAAATTCCTCAGCCCAATATTGAGGGCACTTCATAATCTGGTTCCAATCTGTTGTTCTACCCTATATTCCTACTCTTCACACATTCCTCTTTCCTCTGTAGCCTGTAGAGTATCCTCAGGTGGGAAGAGGAGAAGAAAAACTATTCTTTAATGAACGAGTCTCTTGCCTTCAAGGAAAGAGGAAGAGATACTATTCCATCAGTGTTCTGACTTTGTAATGAGTGGAAACTATGCTATTCCATTGGGCCTTAATTACATCTTGGTCTGTAGCTTCCCAGGGGAACTATAGAAACAATTCCCATCATTACATCCAGTTTCAAGGAAGAAGAGAAAGTCTTCAGTCTTGAGAAATTCTCCCACCATTTCTTCAGTTTCAAGTATTTGTTTCCTTGCCTGAATTGCCTAAGATCCTGAGAGAACTCCCCCCCCCACCAAGGTCAATCCCCTATTGACAATATGGTTTTATATTACAGTTGTGATATTTGACCATCTATAAGCAAAATAGACACCAATGCAATATTCACTAAAATTTGGCATTAGGCTAAAGATTATTTATAGATTGCAAGAATAAGAATTAAAATTATAATCTTACTCTCAAAAGTCATTATATTGAAATCACTGGGGATACTAAATATTTTAAGCTTTAAAAATTAATTTACTATGGACTTGGATAAATTAATTTGGAAAATTATCATTCACACTCAATCTTTGTTCTGAATGGTAATGCTTTTTACTACCTTTATAACTATAACTTCATCATAATAACTCTATACTGATTTCTGAATGCATCTAGCATAGAATGCCTAGATTTATAGACAATAAAATGATTTTTGTGTAATAATTCAGAAACGCATTGAACTGCATTGCTGTGATCTGACTAGCAATAACTATTATGTCTATGTGAATACTTGATATCACTTTATGTTAATATTATGCTTATGTTTTCTTGCACTGTGATTTTTGGAAAACCATGGTATAAGAAATGCTATTAATTTGAAAAATGACACCTAGAAGGTGATACAATTGTATAATTAGAAGATTAACTCAAATGTAGAATTAGAAACCAAGGTGGTGAAATAGAGGCATCAATCAAGGCAAATTCTTCCAACATTCTTGTTCAAACAACTTTAAAATAACACCGCAAATAGAATTTTGGAGCAGCAGAGCCAACAAAAGGTCATGGTGAGAAAATTTTCCAGCCTAAGACAACTTAGGAGGTTGGGAGAAAAAGTTTGTGACAATGGAATGAGAAGGCAGCCTGGAGTGCATGCTGCACCACCAGTGATATGTCTTAGAGGCAGCTCTGACAACAGTAGCAGTTTCCTCAGCTCTTAGGCCAAAAACGGTAAGGGGACTCAGACAATTGGTCAGAAAGAGATTGCAACAGACCCTTTGTTTGGCAACTCTGTTGCCTATGTATAGTTCCATGTTGCAGCTCCAGGGCAGTGAGGAGCAATTTTGATCATTCACAAGGGAACAGGGGTCCTGGTTGCAGATATAAGGCAGAAAGGAATACTAGCACTTGAAGTTACAGGAGAATGAGAGAACTGGTCACAGTTCCAGAATCAAGTGAAGTGCTTCCATTTGTGGCTGCAGAGGATCAAGACCCCTTCCTGGGTAAAGACCAGGTAAAGAGCCCCGACCAGGAGGACAGTCACCACATCCCTCCTGGATAGCATGACTTTGGAAGCACCAAAACTTGCATATTCCCAGAACTGGATCTGAAAACAGCAGCATGAAAAAGCCTGAAGTTTGAGGCAAAGCCTCATCATATCCAGGTGAATATAGCCCAACTTTAATATAAAGTTCAAAGTTTTAAAACAATAGGCTTGAAAAATGATTAAAAATAAAAAATAATACAGTGACATAAAAAGCTACTATGGAATTAGGGATGACATAAGCTTTTAATTTTAAAAAAAGCATTTTTTATAAGACAATATGAAAACAGCTACCAAAAAAGCCTCAAAGAAAAATGCTAATTGGATCAAAACCAAACAAGAATTTCTGGAAAAGTTAAAGACATAATAGCCATAGAGAAAAAAAATTGGGAGAGAAATGAGGATGATGCAAGAAAATTATGCAAAAGGGAATCAACAACTTGGTCAAAGAAGCACAAGGGTTCATTTCTCAAATATATAGGGAACTGTGTCAAAATCATAAAAATCAGAGTCATTGCCCAGTTCATAAATTAATGGTGAAGGGATCTGAACAGGCAGTTTTCACAAGAAGAAATTAAAGCTATCTATAATCATATGAAAAATATTCTAAATCACTATTAATTAGAGAAATGAAAATTAAAACAACTCTGAGTTACCACTTCATATCTATCGGAAATGACAAATGCTGGAGGGAATATGGGGAAATAGATACACAAATAAATTGTTGGTGGAGTTGTGATTTTGTCCAAACATTCTGGAGAACATTTTGGAACTATGGCCAAAGGCTATAGAACTGTACATTACCCTTCAATCCAGCAATACCACTTGTAAGTCTGCATCTCTAGGAGATCAAAGAAAAAAGAAAAGGACCTACATGTACAAAAATATTTAAAGCAGCTCTTTAGTGGTGTCAAGGAATTGGAAATTGAGGGGATGCCCATCAATTGAAGAATGGCTGAACAAGTTGTGGCCTATGATTATGATGGAATATTATTGTTCTATAAGAAGGGATGAGGAGGATGGTTTTAGAAAAACCTGGGAAGTCCTATATGAAATCACACGAAGTGAAATGAGCAGAACCAGATCACTGTACATAGTTACAGCAATACTATAATGATGATCAACTATGAAAGACTTAGCTACTTTGATCAGTTCAGTGATTCTAGATAATTCCATAGGACTCACAATGAAAAAATGCTATCCACCTCCACAGAGAAAGCACTGATGAACTCAGTACAAATTGAAGTATATTTTTCTCACTTTATGTTTCTTATTTTTTTGTGACGGGGCTAATATGGAAATGTTTTACATGATTTCACATATATAATTGAAATTATATTGTTTGCCTTCTCAGTGGGTTGGGGAGAGGCTGGAGTGAGAGAGAGAAGTTAGAACTAAAAAATTTTTTTAAAGAATTTTAAAAATATTAACTCCTCTTTTAAACTGAATCCTATTAAATTATGAATTTGAGCTATCATTTATTACAGATTTTTTGGTCCATGATTGAACATTGTTAAGTATTTATTTGGATATACTTTGCTTTAAATGAATAATAATGATAATTACTTAGGTTTGGGGAAAGTGTAAAAGACATTGTAAATTTTCATTATCTGTGAAGTTTTTTGTGGACTTGCTAGGTCTTCAAGATCTTCAACCTTGGCAAGGTTCTGTTCTATAAAAGAAAAAGCTATAAATATGTATATAACCAATAAGAGCTTGTAAATTCTAAAATTGTAAGTTGTTTTACTAAATAGCTGAAATCCCCTTCTCTTACACAAACGCTCAGAACCAAAGTGGAGAATGACTTACGCATTTGCTTGTAGTGACTTTTATGATGAATTTTATGACTAATGATTATGAAATTGCACCTGGAATATTATTTCCAGTTACATATTTAAAGCAATTTAATAGTGATAAATCCCAGTTTAAAAGATTTTATTTTTGCCATAAAGGGTAATATGAAATACCTTAAGATATCTAGGCCAACAAAGTCAATATTTTTCTGTGTTGTTAGTGAATTGTCATATATATATATATATATATATATATATATATATATATAATATATATATATATATATATATATATATATATATATATATATGTATATATATGTATATATAACAATATATATATATATATATATATATATAAATCAAAATATGTTTAAACTAGAAGAGTAAAATGATAAATGAATTCTTTTGGAAGGGCCTAATATGTTCTTAAGTATTAAAAAATAATGTTTTTACTTATTATCATAATTATTATTTATTAACTTATTGAAACACTGCTGTAACCTGTGAGCATTAGGGCTTGCTATATAAAGTAGAACTGTAATTTGACTTTTTCTGAGTATTTAATTCAAATATAACTTATCATTGTTAAGCCACTACTCCATCATTCAAGTGAAATACCAAGAGCTTCTCAAAGAGTGTACCTTCTGTAAAAATATTAGGAAGAATCTGTCAAGAATCTAGGAAAGTTAAGAAGACTGCCTTACAGAGGTAATGGATCCTCTTTATTCAGTTTCCTCAGTGTTCTATATCCTTTTTGAACAGAAATAGTTGCCTCCTGGTTGATCTGAGCCTGAATATTACACCCCATGAATAATGTGTAGTAACTCTGTTGTGTGATTGGCTATCCTAAAAGGTATGTGTGACTTTTATCTGAAATCTAACAGAACTAAAGGAATTTTGCCCTAGTATGCCTATGATGGGTCAGTCTATGACTTTAGGCTTAGGCCTGAGGGCATAATCATGATATTATTACAATAGAATCTCTCCTCCTTTCACAGCAAATTTCTCTGACTTTAGCAGAATTGGAAATGTTTTATAATGGACTTTATTATCATAATCATTAAGCATCTCTGAACTACTACAACGCGATGCAAGTATAAAAGACTATTGCTTTGATCTTTGTTGTTCTGAGTTTGGGACCATTACTAGTCTCAACTTCCTAAACTAGACAGCTAGGGAAAATCATTCTCTTAGACTTGTCATCTCCTTGCTCTTTGGTTTAATGATTATATGTTCATTATAGACATCATTTTATTAGTAACATTAGCTTTTCTGCTTTTGTGCCAGATAAAAACAATGGAAAGGCCATGTAAAGATGGTCCTAAATGTAGCATTTTAAAGCTTATCTGGGAGGTAACAGGGAAATACTGACCTTCTTTGAAGTCCATTTGAATATTCACAGAAACCTAGCCATACAAATGCCTGTAAATAAATTCTTTGGATACCCTTTAGCAACTCTGCATAATTTTTAATAATTATTCATAAGGTCTCTAGATTGAGGCTTTCACACATAGAATTGCTTTAATTAGTTGTCAAGAAATTTTAAATTTTTATTCCCCCTCCCCCATTTGGTGTCTCTATGATAATATCAAGAGATAGAAGGGCTTATTTTTACAAATTCAGGTCCACAGGGATCCTTTCAAAGATCTTTCCTCTAGCCTAGAGATAACATTATCCATACCATATACAGGGTTCAGATAAAGACAGAAAGAACAAATAGTATGTGACAGCTGACACTCCAAACTTTCAGATGACTTAAAGTAGCTTAATTTGATGTTCTTCCTGAACCTCTAGTATTTATAAGGTTAACTCCTTGAGTTTAACGCTGGCTTTCACCACATGAACCAATTACTGGAAGGCCAACGTGATTGGGTTTTGTAAGGCCCTGCTAAATATTTCTGTTTCATCACTAGTAGGCTTAAAGTGCCTTGGATTCTGGAAGATAGATCTAGTATAAGAAGCCTCTTTTCATATTTGCCCTAGAAACAATGCTCATTCCTGGCACTATTAACAACTATCACCCCAGTTTAAGACACTAAGATGCTAATTCAGTAATATATGTCTCTCAGTTGGATGGCACCAAACTGAACAATTTGGGAGCAATCATAAAGAACAGACACATTTAACATAGAATTCCCAAGGGAAATTTTTTTCCAAAAGCAGATGATCTCACGAAGTAGACAGCTAAATTCAAAGTGTTATTTAAATGGACATAACTGAATGTTGCACATATGTGTTTCATCAAACCCTTAACATTACCCAACACCTATATTGTACCGGGGATTTAGAGAAAGGTTTGGAAGAGATAAAGCGTAAGGGAATATCTCGGGACATTTAGGGTTGGGTGCCAATGTCATATTGGATTAAGAAAGTTTTGAAAACCCTATGCCATATAAATAATAATAATAGTTGTAATATTAAATTTGTTCTGCTGTTGTACACAACATTTCCTGATGGTTGTATCTGTCTTTGAAAATTCTTGCCAATAGGAGAGTAGAAATTGATACGATGTGTAAGAATGTAGTCCAAGATACATGAGTGTTAAATGGGACCAAAAGAAGAACTATGATAAGACAATTTCTGGCTCAGACTTCTTTTTGCCACTGTGTTAAGAAAAATTCTGCCCCAAACTCTATCTTGAGTTTCCTAACATTGCTTGCTTGAAGCAAGCAGGTCATATTTCCTGTCTGCGAAAATCAAGCTTTGAACATAAACTACAGTTCCAGTTTTGACCAGTTAGTTCCTGGGGCAAATGTCCTTATCTTACCCTTCTGCTGTTTGTTTCCTGATATATAAACCACCTCCCCACCCTGCTTCCTGTAAAATTCCAATGTGCCCATCCTAAATAAATATTTACATTCTATATAAGGAGGCTAAAACTACTGCTCTGAGCTTACTGATCTTATATACAATCAGTAAAGTCTATGCTTTGAGCAAAATAAACTGTAGTCTTTCTCTTTGCATTGTTGATTGAAAGCAGGTCATTGGATGCTCAATATTGTTATGCTATCATCCTCTTGGACCTTGATCAAGACAGCCCAGCATGCTTTATCCAAGATCCTTTGAAATTTTAATGTTTCTAGACCAGTGTCAAATGGTTCTACATCAGAAACGAACAAACTAACATAATTTTATTAGTAGAAATGAAGTTAAAGAAGAATTATCTTTGATTTGATGATACAATCTAAGAGCCATGAGACTTTTCTATCTGGCTTGCAACTGAAACTTTCCATATGTATGGTCTCCCCCATTAGAATATAGGGGCAGCTAGGTGGCAGAGTGGATAGAATTGGGCATGGAGTCAGGGAAACCTGAGTTCAAAGCTAGCCTCAGATATCTACTAACTGTGTGACACTGGACAAGTCACTTGACCCTGTTGGTCTCAGTTTCTTCATCTGTGAAATGAGCTGGAGAAGGAAATGGAAAACCACTCTTGTATCTTTGCCCAGAAAACCCTAAATGGGATCACAAAGAATTGGACATGACTGAAATGACTGAACAACAACAACATTAGAACATGAGTTCATTGACAGCAGGAACTGTCATATTTTTCTATTTGCATCTAAAAGATTCAGCATAGTGCAAAATACATATAAATGCGTAATAAATACTGTAATAATTAACTTATGTGGGCAGAGAGCCTAGATTTCTCAAGTAAATCAATCAAGAAGTCTGAACTTTCTGCGCTTGACTCCAGTGGGGCTTATTTACACTTATAATTTATTAAGTGAGAAGTCAGGTTTATCCTTGTCCAAAAATAATTGGGATAGGGGTTTCTATCCCCACCCTTACATACATGTCACAATCTAATCATTCAAAAATAATTCAACATATCCAAAAAGATTCAATATCTCTGCTTTCCTCTGCAAAACCCTATGCCTTTCTCCCAGTCACTTAGGATCATAGTTTTAGTATATCACTGTTGTCCTAGATTCTTCCTTTATCATATTCATTCCATATAGCCAATCTATTGCTAAGTCTTTTCTACCTTCACAACCTCTCTCACAGAAGTTCCTTCTCTTCACTCATAAAACTATGGTGTTGGCTTTTTATCACCTCAAATCTGGACTACTGATATACTCCTTTATGTTAATTTCCCTGTCTTATTAATTCCCACTCTAATCCATCCTCCAATCAGATGAAAGTGATTTTATAAAGCAATAATTTGATCATGTTACTCTATACAACAAAATCAATGGGCCCCATTATTTCCTGGATTAAATATAAAATCTTTTGCTTGGCTTTTAAATCTCATGACAATCTGGCCCCTTCCTACCTATTTTCATTCTTCTACTTTACTCTCCTACAATCCAGAAGCACTGACCTACTTTTTGTTCCTCTAATGCAATGACATGAGAGATCTCCTCTTCCATCTCTCTACCTTTCTACTGTTCATTAGTCGATGAGTATGACTATATGCCAGACTCTGTGCTAATCTAGTGCTAGGAATACAAAAAGGTCAAAGGACAATTCCTCCTCTCAAAAGTGCTCACAGTCAAATGAAAGAGACATCAAGCAAAGAAATTTATACAAACAAATATACAGAGGCTAAACAGGAAATAATGAACAGAGGGAAGGCACTAGAATTAATAGGAATTGAGAAAATTTCCTGTAGAAAATGGGATTTTAATTGGGACTTAAAGCCAGGGAAGCCAATAGTCAGTGGTGAAAAGGCAAAGCCTTCCAGATGTGGTGGACAGCCGGAGAAAACGTCCAGAAGCAAGAGTTAAAGTGTCACAGCCAAGAGTCCAGGGTCACAGAATCAGAGAATTTATGGTGAGGAGTAAGACTTAGACTTGAAAGATTGGCCAGGGATGGGGCTAGGTTACAAAAGGCCTTGAATACCAAATAAAAGACTTTGTACTTGATCCTGGAGGAAATAGTGTATCACTGGCATTTATTGAGAAGGGGGGTGGGAATATGTGATTTGCACTTCAGAAAAACTAGTGGCTGAATAGAGAATAGATTGGAGTTGGGAGAGACTTGAGGCAGGCAGCCCCTGTTGCAATAGTCCAAATGTGAAGTGATAAAAACCTATACTAGAATAGTTGGCAGTATTAGAGGAGAAAAAGGGAACATATTTGAAAAAAGTTACAAAGCTGAAATTCAGAGGCCTTGGCAACAGATTTGATATGAGGAGGGAGGTAGTTAGAGATGCTGAGAAATTGAGGATGAAAAGGATGGTACTGCCCTCAACAGTAATAGGGAGGCTGGTGGTAGCAAGGTTTAGGAGAAAAGATAATGCATTCAATTTTGAACATGTTGAGTTTAAGACTACTGGATATTGAGTTCAAGATGTCTGAAGGATAGTTACAGAGATGTGAAATTGGCAGAAAGGATAGGGCCAGATAGATTTGAGCATCATAAGCACAGAGATGATGATTAAGTCCATAAGAGCTAATGAGATCACCAAATGAAACAGTATAGAGGTAGAGGAAAAGAGGGGTCAAGACAAAATCATGTGGATCACCTACAATGAGAGGGCATGCTCTGGATGGGGATCCAGCAAAGGAGACTAAGGAGAATTCTGATGTGTAAAAGGAGAGGCAGAAAAGAATGGTGTCCTGAAAACTTGGAAAGGAAACAGTATTAAGTACAGGAGAGTGAACAACAATGTCAAAAACTGCAGGGGATGAGAAGTATGAAGATTAAGAAAAGGCATTACATTTGTCAATTAAGAGATCCTTGATAACTTTGGAGAAAACAATTTTGGTAGAATGAGGTTAAAAGTTAGAGAGCCTCAAGGCCACATGTGGCCCTCTAAGTCCTCAAGTGCTGCTCTTTGAATCCAAACTTCACAGAACAAATACCCTTAATAAAAGCATTTGTTTTGTAAAACTTGAATTCAGGCAAAAGGACCCACCCAAGGACCTAGAAGGCCACATGTGGCCTTGACACAACACGTTCCCCACTCCTGAAGGGTTAAGAAGAGAGTGTGAGGAGAGCACTTATTGAAAATAGGCTTTTTAGGGAATTTGGCTACAAACATCAGAGGAGATATAGGACAGTAGTTATTGGGGATGGAAGCATCAAGTAAATTTTTTTTGTTTGTTCTTTTTAAGGATTAGGTAGATAGATTTAGGCATGTGTATAAGCAGTAGAGAAGGAACCACTAAACAGGGAGAGATTGGAGATAAGTAATAGAGTGAGGATAATAGAACAATCTGTTGGAATATTCAGAATGGAATGGGATTGTTTTATATGTATAGAGGTGGTTTTTGATAAAGAGTAAGGCCATCTCTTTGTGAGAGACAAGAGACCATGGCAAAAAAGACTAATGAATGATATGAGATGAGGAAGAAGGAGGTCACAATGAATAGCCTCATTTTTTTCCTGTAAAATATGAAATTAGGTTCTCAACAAAGAAGATGAGGAAAGAGGAAGACAGAAGAGATTTAAAGAGGGGTGAAAAAGTTTGGAAGAGCCCTGTGGGGAGTTGGATAGTGAGTTGATAAAAGAAGTATAGAAGGATTTCCTAGCATTAGTGAGGACCCAGATGAGCTAGTGTAACTTAAATTTGTCATGGATATAGCCAGAGAAGTTGTGCATTTTTTTTTCCATTTTGTTGAGCAGCACATGTGTAGGAATAAAGGTAGTAGATGATAGGAGTAACCTAAGGCTGATACTTGGCAGAACACAATGGACAATATGATAGGGAGAAAGCTGGGAACTCAAGTGAAGAACACAATCTAGAGTTGAACTAATTCACCAAGGGGTCAAGATGGAGAAAAGAGAAAAGAATGGATAGTGAAGGCAAGATAGTCAGGGAGAGAACTGAAGGCTTGAGGGATTTGCAGTCATGGTATAGATCAAGAGTATTATTTAATTATAAAAGGCAGAAAGAGAGATGGAGAGCCAACAGAATATCGTTAGATAAGGGGATTTGGGAATTCTTTAACATGGAAACAGTACGTTGTTGAGAAATGGCAAGATCAAATGCATGATCATCTTTGCATATGGTAGAGGTAGGGAAGAAGAATAGGTCATAGGAAATGAGTATGTTGAAGAACTAAGTGTTTAAGGTGTTTAAGGTCGGTCAGTATGTGTGTTTAAGTCCCCTAAGGACTGAAGGGCAGGATTTAGGAGGGAAAATGTGAACCAGGTATGAAACTCACCAAGGAAGTAAATAGAATGACCTGAAGGTTTGTAGGCAGCAGCTACCAAAATTTCAATTGGGAGATAGATATGAACAGCATGAACCTCAAAGGAAGAGTGGTTACTGAGTGATGGAGGTAGGCGTAGAACCCAAAAGCGGCAATGGGGAGCAAGGAATAATTCAATTCACTTGCCTTGCAGGGAGCCAAAGGGAATAAGCAAAGGTGTAATCAGTACTTGAAAGGGTATCTAATGAGTCTGTGTCATCAGAGAAGAGCCAGATTTCATTGCCTGATAGAAGATAGAAAGAGTGGGAGAGCAAAATATTGAAGATGAAAAGAATTTTATTGCCTACAGAATAGGTATTCCAGAGGGAAAAGTGGAAGGGGTATGTGGCATTTCATTGAGACTGGGGTGAGAGGTTTGAGGGACATGGGGATAGGGAATTGTATCGTGGGGTATAGGGAATGGGGTTTGTATTATGACATAAAGAATTTGAAAGTCACACAGGGATGTGTAAGGTATAACAAGGTATGAGAATATTCATCAATGAAATCCCCTTTCCCCAGAGGAGGCTAGAGATCAGGCAAAAGACAAGCTCAGCACAAAATGTAAGGCAATAGTCAGATGAAAGACTCAATTTAATTATTCCTATAATCTCCAAAGCCTGGAGATTAAGCAAGAGATGGCACAGTAGGAAATGTAGTCAAAACTGCTCAGCAGATGGACATCCTGCTCCTCAATGACTTTCCTCTTGCTCTTTCCTTAAGAGATAGGTGTCACAGGAGATAGAAGGCCTGAAGTCAAAGGAAAGGTTCCTCCTCTTCAAAAGGAAGCTCTAAAAAAAAAAAGTAAGCTCTCCACATCTTGGATGGGAGATTAGATTTGCAGCAGAAGGTGGAATTTGCCTTGTGCTGACCCATAAATGGAAGTTGCTGACACCAGACCACCTAGCCCTCTTCCCTCAGGGGACATGAATGTAGCCAGAGATGAAAGGGAAGTGGTCATGATGAAAGGGAAGTTTCATTCCTCTTCTCCCCTGAGTCTAGAGCAAGAGGCAGAAGTCTCCACTACAGGGAGAAGTTGAGTAAAGGAAGGTGGAAGTGGGCCTGGCATTTTGCAGGCCTCCCTCAAAGGATATGCTCAGCAGGCAGGGGAAGGCATGTGGTCAGAGAAAAGTCTCCTTCCTCTTCTCCAAGAGAGAGTGTCTTTTTTACCTGAAATATTGTCCCTCCTTATCTGTGCCTCTTTGTTTCTATGGCCTCCTTCAACATACCTCAAATCTCATTTTCTTCAAGAATATTTCTTAGTACCTCCCAATGCTAGTACCTTCCCTCTGAAACACCTGAAATTTAAGTTGTATTTATCTTTTTATGTATATGGTTATTTATATAGATGTTGTCTCCCTCATTAGAATGCAATCTCCTTGAATGCAGGGACGGTGTTTCTTTCTTTATATTTCTAGTGCTTATCACATTGCCTTAGTACATACTAAGCACTTCATAAATGCTTATTAACTAATTGACTAGCTGCTTGGTAGGTAAAAAAAAAACAGGAGACCTCACTAGCATTATCTTCTAGGAACAGAGATGATCAGTCCAAACAAAAGTTTACTGGGTCATATTCACTAAATACACACAATTAGCACATCACAAGAACCAATATAAGGCAACAAAGAGGATGCAGTATTGTCATTGTCTCAGCACCAGATGGAATTTATATTTTCTATTTATCATATTGTAGCCCATACCACCTATAAGGCAGGTGTTATTTAATAATAATGTTAGAAAGGATTGGCTGGCTTGAATAGGAACTAAGTAGCTGGAAACAGTCACAATATAAAATGAAAAAAATGAATCTGAAAGTAATCCGAGTCCAAGAATATGTTATCACACAATTTGAACGGTCTTCATATTATATTTTTTCAAAAAAGCTTCATAAGTAAGAATTTCTGGGGAGAATAAGTGCCAAATGGACAAAAGTATATTGATGATTTGAAATTACTGACAGATAATTATCTGTCATAAATCTGCATGACTGAGATTATCCTAGCCATGCTACTCTAAGTAATTTTAAAAAATAAAAGATGAATGAAAAAATTTGATGTAGCTAGACTTGTGTAACTCAGAGATGAATTAAGCAGCTAGGTGGCACAGTGAATAGAATGCCAGAACCAGAGTCAGAAAAATCAGAATTCAAATCCAGCCTCAGCCACTTATCAGCTCTGTGACCATGGGCAAATCACTTAATCTTCTTGGACTGTTTCTAGAGCTAGTGAAGGAAATGGCAAACTACTCTGGTATCTTTGCTAAATGGGGTCATTAAGAGCTGGACACAACTAAAATGAGTGAACAACAAACTTAACTTCTTGTTTTACATATAATTTTATAATATCACTTTTGTCAGCATATTTAGCCCACCCAAAAAATTATCACACTTCAAATTTTCACACATTGGAAAGTACTTTATGCAGCTAATTACTTCATTTTAACTATTAAACTCATCAATTAAAAAATGGTTCCTCTGGGGCACCTAGGTGGTATAGTGGATAGAACACCAGCCCTGGAGTCAGGAGGACCTGAGTTCAAATCCAGCCTCAGACCAAACACTTGACACTAGCTGTGTGACCCTAGGCAAGTCACTTAATCCTGATTGACTAAAAAAATGTTTCCTCTTACTAAATACCACTTCAATTAAACTACCCAGCATTGGCAATTTTCAAAAAGCATTAAAGAAAACAAGAAGACATCTTAAGTCATTAAATTTTAGAAGGAAAAATATAGAATATTCTGAGGAAATGGAAACTTGAAAAACAAAACACACGTAATATGAAGGCAAAAGTCACACTTCCCAGAGAAAGTGGGCAAAGAGCTCATGAACAGATCTCATTCTTATTTAGAGGGAAACTTCTTTCTTTCCCATAGCTTGTTAATAATTAATGTATCCAACTATATTGTTTTAGCTAAGATTTCCATTTCCCCAAGGGCTCCCATTATTCAGTTTTTGCTTGGAAGAACAGATTACAAACATAGCTCCTCTCTCTTTTACCATTTAACAGAGCACTCATATGAAAAAAAAATCCATATAAACAGAAACCTGAGGCCTATCAGACTATAGATGTGGAAGCTATAAACACAAGACTATCAGAGGACATGAAAAATTTTCTTCAGAACTTTTAGTATACAGGATTAATCAAATTGTAATTTAATAACTTGAACATTAATTAGCATAATCACCTAATGAGAAAAGCCCCTAGAGGAACTGAGAAAGAAATACCTTGGGCATCAAGTGCACTGGTAACAAAATATCTTATATAAATTGGATGGGGGCTACTTAAAAGGGTGAAAAAAATCAGAAGATTGGCTAGTTATTCTTTAACTGACTTCATATCTATGTGTGTCACTGGTTTTAAATGTCAATTATGAAGGAAATGATATAAATCTCATGCAGTTGAGATATAGGACATTCTCTAGGATATATTAAATATCCTAGAATGGAGTAGACATTTTGAAATGGAAATGGGGGGATAAAGCAAACATAGAAACACAATTTTTTTTATTTGAATGAAATGTGTGGGAATAAATTGTTATCATGATAATAGAAGACTAAGAAACAATGGAGTAAGAAACAAAGGTCTTCTCAGAACCCTTATTTAAGGCTCATTAAGAAAGGGGGGGAAAGGACAGTGATGATTTTGTTCTGTATTGATGGTCTTAGAAAACAAAAATGGTAGGAACAGAGGAAGAAATTATGAGGAAGGAGAGGGAAATGACAGTCACATAATAGAGGTGCCTAAGAAGAAGATTATATAAATATAGGGGAAGAGGTCAGTGGAACTTCTGTACAACTGAATTAGATAAGTGAACATACAATGAGAGAGAGAGAGAGAGAGAGAGAGAGAGAGAGAGAGAGAGTGTGTGTGTGTGTGTGTCTGTGTGTGTGTGTGTGTGTGTGAGCCAACTTAAATGGGAAAAGGAATTAAAGGGAAAAAAAGGAGTAAAAAACTGGAATCGGGGGAGGGGAAAGGGGGAAAGAAGTGCTGTAAAATGGAGGAAAGAGATACTCATTTGTTGAACACAAGCATTAAGGAAATTTATTGCCTTCTTGTTGTTTGTAAAGTAGTAACAAAGAGAGAAAAACATGAGGAGAAGACAGGTGGAAATATACATATAAAAATCATAACCTTGCATGCGAATGGGATTAATTCACCCATAAAACAAAAGAGTACTCTAAAATGGATTAGAAAATAGAATCCATTTTTTATAGGAAACACACATGAAACATAAATAATCATATAGAGTTAAAATTAGTGTGTGGAGAAAAATTTATTCATCTTCAGCTGCTCTCAAAGCAGGGGTAGCAATCATGATTTTAAATATGATTAAATTAAATAGAGAAGATAAAAAGTGATAAGCAAAGAAAAAACATTTCACTTAAAGAAACTATAGAAAATAAATATCAGTATTTGATATATATTCACCAAATAGCACAATGGGTACTTAAATAAGAAGTTAATGAAACTACAGGAAGAAATGGGAAAGCTATAACATTGATGATCTTAGTGTTTTACTTTCAGACCTAGACAAATCTAACCAAAAATTAAACAAGAAAGAAATTAAGAATGTGGATAGAACCCAATAAAATTATAAAAGATAGATCTTCAGTGATTACTGAATGGGAATAAATCAGAATTTGTATACCTCTCAGTTCTACATGGCACATTTCCAAAAACTGGCTATATATTGGGGATTAAAGACTCCACCAAAAAATGTAGAAAAGGAAAATTAAAAATTGAGCAGATTATTTACTGAACAAATATAATAAAAATGATATTGAATAAAAAGCACTTAAGTGTAGAATTAAGAAAATTAAATACCGTATTTCTAAAGAACTAGAGAATCAAAGAACAAATTGTAGAAACAATAGAATATTTAATCAAAGACAATTACAATAACAAATTACAATAATTTATGGAATGCAGCTAAAGCAAATCTGAATGTCTCTAAATATTTAAAAACAAAGGAGATAAAGAAGAAAAAAATCAATGAATCAGGCACAAAATACTTGAAATATAAATCAAAACCCCCAACTAAGTAACAAAGTAGATACTCTGAAAATTTTAAATGTTATTAATATAACTGAAAGCAAAAACATTATTATACTGAAAAACCTTGGATCTGTTTTTCTAATAAATAATATGAACAGCTAATATTTTTAAGAAGAAAACACATTTTTTATGTCAAAAGTGAAAAAAAGAAAAAATAAATGAAGAGAAAATAAAAGAAAGGAACAATAATTACCTTGTCCAATATGTGCTTTAAAAAAGTGGTAACTTAGAGGAATGTATGGATATTAATAAAACTATAAACAGAGAAAAGCAAAAGAAGAAATACAATTTTTTCAAAGCAACACCTGAAAAAAAAGTAAATAAGCCAAATATGAACTCTGATAGAAGAAAACCCTCAAGGACTAGATGTATTTATAAGTGAAGTCTATCAACTATCTAAAGAACATTTATTCTAATATTATCTTTATTGTTTGTAATAATAGGAAAAGAAGATAGTCTTCTAGTTTGTTTCAATGAAAAATATGTGATCTTGATATCTACATTAGGTAGATACAAAACAAAGTGGAAAAAGCCAATTACCCTAAAAAATGTTGACACAAAAATTTAAATAAAATATTAGCAAGTAGGTTTCAGAAATATATGAATATGATTATGATTTCTAGCCACAAGTTTATTCCAGGAATGTAAGGTTGGTTCAACATAATGGAAGACTATAAATGTAGTAAACAATGTTACTAACATAAGTACAATAATCCTCTATCCTTATATCAATAGCTGCTGAGAATGTTTATTTTTTTGCTTTTTTTTGGGGGGGTGAGGCAATCAAGGTTAAGTGACTTGCCCAGGGTCACACAGCTATTAAGTGATGTGCCTGAGGTCAGATTTGAACTCAGGCCCTCCTGACTCTAAGATCAGAGCTCTATCCAATGTGCCACCTAACTGACCCTTGAGAATGCTTTTTAAAAAATCCATCTAGAATTCTAAAAATTCTAGAAACCAGAGGAATAACTGGATCTTTATGTAATATAGTAAATGATATCTGTCTCAATACAAAAAAGAAATAGTATGTAATGAAAAAATGTTAGAAGACTTTCCAATAAGATAAGAGGTAAAGCAAGGATGCCCATTATAATTAAGTCTATCTAAAATAGTGTAGAAATAATAGCTGTAGCAATGCAACCAAGATTAGAAGGAAAGCAAAAAGTTGAAAAATAACCTTTACAGCAAGTGTCTCTGATAAAGGACTCATTTCTCAAATATATAGTGATTTGAGTCAAATGTCTAAGAATACAAGCCATTCTCCAATTGGTAAATGGTCAAAGGATATGAACAGACAGTTTTTAAATGAAGAAATCAAAGCTATCTCAAATTATATGGAAAACAATGTTCTAAATCACTCTTGATTAGAGAAATGCAAATCAAAACAACTCTGAGGTACCACCTCATACCTACTATATTGGCTAATATGACAAAAAAGGAAAATGATAAATGTTGGAGAAGATGTGGGGAAATTGAGACACTAATACATTGTTGGTGGAGTTGTGAACTGATCCAGCCATTACAGAAAGCAATCTGGAATTATGCCCAAAGGGCAATCAGATTGTGCATACCCTTTGACCCAGCAATGCCACTACTAGGTCTGTATTCCAAAGAGATCATTTAAAAAAAAAAAAGGTGAAAGGACCTACACGTACAAAACATATTTATAACAGCTTTTTTTGTGATGGGAAAGAATTGGAAATTGAGGGAATGCCCATCAATTGGGGAATGGTTGAACAAGTAATAGTACATGAATGTAATAGAATACTACTATACAATAAGAAATGATAAGCAGGCAGATTTCAGAAAACAAACAAACAAACAAACAAACCTGGAAAGACTCCTATAAACTGATGCAAAGTGAAATGTGCAGAACCAGAAAAACATTGTACATAATAACAGCAGCATTGTGTGATGATCAACTGTGAAAGACTTAGCTCTTCTCAGCAATACAATGATGCAAGACAACTACAAAGGACTCATGATGGAAAACGCTATCCACATCCAGATAAAGAACTGATGTACTCAGCAGATCAGAACACACTATTTTAACTTTTTTCATGTTTTTTCCTTCTGTTCTAGTTCTTCTTTAACAAAATGTCTAATGTGGAAATGTTTTATATGCTTGTATATGTATAACATATCAGATTGCTTGCCATTTTGGGGAGTGGGGAGGGAAGAGGGAGAAAAATTTGAAACATAAAAGATTTCAAAAAATGAATGTTGAAAATTGTTGTTACAGTTAATTAGAAAAAAATAAAATACTATTAAATAAAAAAAGAAAAAGAAAACAACTCATTAAAAAGTGGAATTAGACAAATAGTAAGGGAGGTAAAACAAATTCACTGAAGAAAATAACTCTTTAAAAGGTAGAATAGGCCAAGTGGAAAAGAAGATACAAAAGCTCACTGAAGAAAATGATTCTTCAAAAATTAGAATTGGGTAAGTAGAAGTAAATGACTCCATGAGACACCAAGAAACAATAAGACAGAATCAAAAGCATGAAAAAAGAGAAGAAATTGTGAAATATCTCATTAGAATTATAAGTAATCTAAAAATAATTTCAGGAGAGACAATTTAAGAATTATTGAACTACCTGAAAGCCATGATTAAAAAAAAAAAAGGGGCCTGGACATCATATTTTAAGAAATTACCAAGCAAAACTGTCCTGATATCCTTGAACCAGAGGGTAAAATGGCCATTGAAAGAATCCACTGACCACCTCCTGAAAGAGATCCCAAAATGAAAACTCTTAGGAATATTATAGCCAAAATCCACAGCTCTGAAGTCAAGGAGAATATAATGGAAGCAACAAGAAAGAAACAATTCAAATATCATGTAGTCACAGTCAGGACTATACAGGATTTGACAGCTTCTATATTAAAGAATTGGAGGGCTTGGAATATGATATTCCAGAAGACAAATGAAGTAGGATTAAAACCAAGAATCATCTGCCCAGAGAAATTGTGTATAATCTTTCAGGGGAAAAAATCAATACCCAATGAAATAGGGAACTTTCAGGTATTCCTGATGAAAGGACCACAGCTGAGTAGAAAATTTGATTTTCAAATACAAGATTCAAGAGATACATAAAAGGTAAATAGGAAAGACAAAACAGAGAACATCCAATAAGGCTAAACTATCCCTTCACGGAAAAATGATACTTGTAATGCTGAAAAACTTTATCAGTATTAGAGCAATTAGAAGGAGTATACATAGACAGAGGGTATGCATATAAGTTGACATTAGTGGAATGATATAAAAAAGGTAAGGGGTGAAAAAGAGAATTACACTGAGTGAAAAGGAAAAGGAGATGTAGAATGAGGTAAATTATCACATGTCAAAGTCCTATTACAGTGGAGGGAAAGATGGGAGTGAGTAAGTATCACTTGAACCTTACTCTTATCAGAATTGGATCAAAGAGAGAATAACACACATTCAGTTGGGTATAGAAATCTATCTTACCCAATAGGAAAATAGAAGGAGAGGGAATTTAAAGAAGAAAGGGACTGATAGAAGGTAGGGTGAATTAGAAGAGGCTGTGGTCAGAATCAAAATACTGTTGAGGAGGGACAGGGTGAAAGGGGAAAGAGATAAAAGGATAAAAAAAGAGAAAAAAATAGGATGCCGAGAAATACACAATAATCATAATCATATGAGAGTGTGAAAAACTCACCCAAAGATGAAAGAGGATACCAGGGTAGATTAAAAACCAGAATCTTACAATATTTTGTTTACAAGAAACACATTTGAAAAAGACAGACACATACAGAGTAAAGCTAAGGGGCTGGAGCAGAATCTATTGTGCTTCATTTGAAATAAAAAAAAATCAAGGGTAGTAATCATGATCTCATAAAAAGGAAAAGCAATAATAGAAGTAATTAAGTAATTAAGTAAGTGGGGAAATTTCATTTCGTTAAAAAGTACCATAGAAAATGAAGTAATATCAATAAGAAACACATATGCACCAAATGGCACAGCATCCAAATTCTTAAAGAAAAAGTTAAATGAGTTAAAAAAGGAAATAGACAGTAAAATTATACCAGTGGGGAATCTCTAACCAAAAAAAAAAAATCTCCAATTAAACACCAAGTTGGAAAGCCTGAAAATCAAAGTGAAGATTAATAAAATTGAAAGTAAGAAAACCAATGACCTAATAAATAAAACCAAGAGCTGGTTTTATGAAAAAAATATAGGTAAATAGCTTAATTTCATTTAAATAAAGAAAAACAAATTCTCAGAATCAAAAATTAAAATAATGAATCCACCACCAATAAAAAGGAAATTAAAGCAATTATTAGGAGCTCATTTGACAAATTGTATGCCAATATGCCAATAAATTTGACAATCTAAGGATGGATGAACATTTACAAAAATATAAATTGCCTAGATTAACTAAAGATTAAACAAACTACTTAAATAACCCCATTTTGGAAAAAGAAATTGAATAAGCCATCAATTAAATCTGTAAGAAAAAAATATCTTCAGCACCAGACGGATTAACAAGTGAATTCTGTCAAATATTTTAAAAAACAATTAATTCCAATGCTAGGTAAACTATTTGGAAAAACAGGCAAAGAAGGGGTCCTACCAAATTCCTTTCATGACACCTAAACCAGGAAGAGCAAAAGTAGAGAAAAAATATAAATAGAATAATTTCCTTAATAAATATTGATGTGAAAATTTTAATTAAAATAGTAGCAAGGATATTAGAATAATATATATCAAAAGGATCATACACTATGCCCAGGTGAGATTTATATCAGGAGTACATGACTGATTCAATAGTAGGAAAACTATCAGCATAATTGACTATATTAATAACAGAACCAACAGAAATCTTACAATTATGTCAAAAGATACAGAAAAGGCTTTTGACAAAATACAATACCCATTCATATCAAAAACACTAGAAAGCATGGGAAAAATGGAACTTTTCTTAAAATTCTAAGTGGTATCTATCTGAAACTATCAAAGTGTATCATTTGTAATGGGAATAAGCTAGAAGCCTTCCCAATAAAATCAGAGGTGAAATACATATGCTCATTATCACCACTGTCATTCAATATTGTACTAGAAATGCTAGCTATAGAAAAAAAAGAAGAAAAAGAAATTAAAGGAATAAGAATAAGCAACATGATGGTATACTTAGAGAATACTAGAGGAAAAAACTAGTTGAACTGATTAACAGCTTTAGCAAAGTTGCAGGATATAAAATAAACCCACATAAATCATCAGCATTTCTATATATTACCCACAAAGTCCAGAAGCAAGAGATAAAAAGAAATTCCATTCAAAATAACTCTAGACAATAAAATATGCTGGGAGTCTACCCACTAAGACAAACCCAGGAACTATGCTAACACAATTAAAAAACACTTTTCACATGAATAAAGTGAGATCTAAACAACTGGAAAAATATTAACTATGCATGGGTAGGCTGATACAATATAATAAAAATGCCTATCCTACCTAATTTATTTTTTCAGTGCCATGCCAATTAAACTATGAAAAAAAAATATTTTATAGATCTGAAAAAATAATAACAGAATTGATCTGGAAGAACAAATTGTCAAGAATATCAAGAGAATTAATAAAAAAAAAATGTTAAGGAAAGTTGCCTACCTGTACCATACCTCAAACTGTATTACAAAGTGGTGGTCATCAAAACAATCTGGTCTTAGCTAAGAAACAGAGTGGTGGATCAGTGGAATAAATTAGGTACACAATACACAATAGTTAATGACTATACTTATCTAGTGTTAAATAAATCCAAAATGCCAAGCTTTTGGAACAAGAGCCCACTGTTTGACAAAAATTTCTGGGAAAACTGGAAAGCTGTATAGCAGAAACTAGGAATACACCAACATCTTACACCATATATCAAGATAAGGTTAAAATGGGTACATGATTTAGACAAAGGGTAATACTATTAACAAATTAGGAGAGCAAAGAATAGAGCAAGTCAGATTTACAGAGAAGGGAAGAATTTAGGACTAAACAAGAGATGGAGAACATTACATGACATAAAATGGGTAATTTTTATTACATTAAATTTAAAATGTTTTGTACAAACAAAACCAGTACAAACAAGATTAGATGAAAAGCAGAATTCTGAAGAATTTTTTAAAGCAAATATCTCTGATAAAAGCCTCATTTCTCAAACATAAAGAGAACTGAGTCAAATTTGTAAGAATACAACTCATTCCTTAATTGATAAATGGGCAAATGAACAGGCAGTTTTCAGATGAATACATCAAAGCTAGCTATAGTCATATAAAAATGGCCGAAATCATTATTCATTAGAGAAATGAAATTAAAACAACTCTGAGGTACTACCTCACACATATCAGATTGGCCAACATGATAGAAAGGGAAAATGATAAATGTTGGAGATGATGTGGGAAAATTGTAAGACTAATTCACAGCTGGTAGAGTTGTGAACTGGTCCACATGTTCTTGAGAGCAATTTGGAACTATGCCCAAAGGGTTATCAAACTGTTCATACCTTTTGATCCAGTAATACCACTACTAGGTCGATATCCCAATGAGATAATAAAAAAGGGAAAAGACATTTGTACAAAAATATTTATAACAGCTCTTTTCGTGTTGTTTAAGAGTTGGAAATCTAGAGGATGTCAATCAGTTGGGGATTGACTGAACAAGTTGAGCTATAGATTGTAATGGAAAACTATTGTGCTATAAGAAATGATAAGCAGGATGCTCTCAGAAAAACCTGGATAGACTTACATGAACTTATGCAAAGTGCAATGAGCAGAACTAAGAGAACATTGTACAAAGTAACATCAATATTGTAATAATGATCAATTGTGAATGGATTAGCTATTCTCAGCAATACAATAATCCAACACAATTACACAGCATTCATGACGAACAGTGCTATTCACTTCAGGAAAACCGATGGGGTATGAATACAGATCACTTTATTTTTAGGGTATTTTTTGGTCTGTTTTCTTTCACAACATGATTAATAAGGAACAATTGCACATATATAATCTATATCAAACTGATTTCCAGGGGAAAGGAAAGGAGGGAGGGGATTTGGAATTTAAAATTTTTTCAAAGAATGTTAAAAAGTGTTTTTACATGTAATTGTGAAAAAATAAAATAAATGATAAATAAGTAAAGAATAAATACAAAATACAAAATAAAAAATAAAATATTTTTAAAAAGAAATTATCAACTAAATTTAGACCTAGAAAGAACCCTAGATATCATTTTACACTTCATTTTACAGAGATTAAATAACTTTCTTACATTTACATGTTTTCATACATTTAGAAACCACCAAAACAATAGTAAACTATAAGGTCTTGAAAGGATACTGGGCCATAAAAGCAGGTTGACATAGATATACTAGATTAATCTTTACTCAACACTTAAAAAAAGACTAAAAAGCCACAACCATGAAAGATCAGCTCTATAAATACATTATTAGCACCTTGACAGGTTAAGACTTTTCAAGACACATGCCTCAAAGAAGCCCTCTCTCCTTCAACAAAATAAATAATGGACTTTGAATAGCTCTATGCCTTAAAATAACAACCTTTTGAGCCAGCTGGTAGCATGGTTATGTGGGGGGAAAAACAAAAGTAAAGGGCTTCCAATATACCATGCAGTCAAGGTAGTTCATTGTCAAGAAAAATATAAAGGTCCTTGAAAAAAGTAAATGTTCTAACAACATATATGTGTGCGCACACGTGTGTATACATGTAAATGTAGATAAATATAGAGATTATATATCTACATATATAATGAGGTGGTGGCCAATTTCTGTGCTCTCTTTGCACATTCTCTGTTCTTCATGATGCTGACTGCAATTACATGTTCCATAGTTAGGTTTATAGGTCACTAGATGTCTTCTTAATATTTATAACATTGCTTTAAAGTACTTGCCTTCTGGATTCATTTCATCTTACTTACAACCACCATTCACAACTAACGATCAACTGCCACCAACTCAACTAAATCAACTCAGGGCACCATTAATGTCTATCCTTCCTGACCACATTTTTCCTTTTTGAATGACCTAGAATTGTTTCACTTCCTTCCACAAGTGGACCTAAATTATCACAGGACTGGCTTCTCAGGCCCAGCCTAGAACACAGATATCACCTGTTAGGTTGCCAATTCCTTTCATTCCCACTATCCATTCTTTCTTACATTATCAGTGCTTGATAACAAGTGAGTATTCTGCAATGCTATCTACCTGATCCCTTGATTCATAATTTAAACTTCTTTTCAATTTAATACATCTCAGAAAAAAGAAGCCTTTAAATCTTTTTTCTTTCTTTTTTATATGTATTCCTTTAGTTACTGGTTACTGAGAGTCTTTTTCTCTCTTTTTGGGAGAGGTTCCACTTAAGTGTATCAGTACCTTATTAGATTCCATAATCACCATTCTTCTCCACCAGGAGCGGTCCTGATCTCTGAAGCCATTGCTGTCTCTTCCCAGAGACATGCAATGACAATTTTGTCCTGCTTGACAGTTTCGTCTTGCTTGACATCATTTATTTTAGGAACTACCACTATAAGGTTTTATTTCTGTTGCAGCCTTTTTTCCCACTCAGCCTAAGGGACTATTCAAAATAAGAAATATATTTTAATATATTTAATATTTTGTGTATTATATATAACAATT
Source organism: Phascolarctos cinereus (assembly GCF_003287225.1). NCBI lineage: Eukaryota > Metazoa > Chordata > Mammalia > Diprotodontia > Phascolarctidae > Phascolarctos > Phascolarctos cinereus. The sequence continues at coordinate 40,762,148 of NW_027556098.1, read as the reverse complement.
TAATAATTATTTAATATAATAATAAAGATGGCTTATATCATGTAATATTCTAAAACAAAGTATATATTAAATGCCATCTTCAAGTTAGACATAGTCTTTAACTTAACTCCTGTTCTAGAATGTCTAACTGATGGTCCAAAGCAAATGATAACAATCAACTAAGATTTACAGTGATTTTCACTCTGAAATTTTAAGTATGGAGGAGATATGTTCGTATATTCTCTTCTTTGCTCCTCATCATCTCTCCAACACATAATTTCTGCATTTTTAAAAATGGTTTTACATAAATAGGGCTGTTGACAAATTCTTAAATCTTACTGACTTCTGAGAAAAAAATAATAGTGATTTTAGTGATGAATCATTAATGTCCATCATTTTGTATAAACACACAATAGCTACTTTTAAAAATTCTTCTGTATTTGTTAGTATCAATCTTACACTTGCAAGAGGGAGGGAATAAGCACTTATATAGTGCCTACTATGTGCTAGGCATTATGCTAAGTGTTTTTATCATACCATTTCATTGGTTCCCCCCCAACAACCCTATGAGTTGCATTCCTATTTTGTAGATGAAGACACTGAGGCAAAGAGATGCTGTGACTTGTAAAAGGTGTCAGAGGTAGTAAATGCCTGAGGCCAAATTTGAACCCTGGTCTTCCTGACTTTAGCTCTTAGAGTCTGGGCAACATGTACTGGGCTGCCTTTCTCTACATGATATTGACACAAAATTTGTGTTATTCATAATGCATAGAAATTTATAATTAATCCAAATAATAAGAAAACAAAAGATCACTATAAATAACAATGTAAGAAACCTATAAAATACAACTTGATTTTGATAATAAAAAGTCTATCAGCCATTTGAATAAGACCTGTATTATTAGTTACATCTGTTAGTTTTTTTCTTACTTTATTGAAGAGACTCATTCAAATTTGTTTCAATTATTAAACAAACATTTAACAGCAGCCCAAAGATCAATGGAAGAGTTAAGAAAATGATAATGTGCTTTCTGCAAATAAGATTTAAGATGATATTTTCCCCAATGTATTAGCTGATGATGTGAATAAATATTTCCCAATGGCCACAGGGATAAATTAAATGTTGTTTTTATATATTGGATTTCTTGAGAGTACATAGGATTTCAAAGATTTTTCAGGATCTTTGCAAATTATTCTGTGTACTCTTATTTTCTATTACATATTGTTTAATCCAAATGACCAAAAGAGCCTTTAAAAGATGAAGGCTGCAAAGGGGCAAATGTGTCAAATATCCAAATTTGAACCATTATGAAGAACAGAAGATTTGTCCAAAACTTATCCAATAAATTCTTCATCAAATACCTAATTTATTTCTTGAGAATGGTATAAAAGGAAAAAAATCATGGATTCATTTCTAAATTAACATTAGGGACATGTTTTGTAAGATAAAATTAAAGTTACCTCTGTTTCTATATGTATATGTTTGATTATATCCAACAATGTTCTTTTTATTTCATGAGGAAATAAAATAAATATTTGCTAGAAAAGTGAAACATTCAATTTTATTTTATTTCCAAATAGATATTTTTTAAAAGGAAGAAGGCTAGAAATAAAAACATGGGCTGAGGAAAAGGGAATGCTATTCTAAAATATTTGAAATGTGGAGAACTAATGGGGGGGGAAAAACAGGCAAGCTTATGCAACCCAGGATGCCTGGGGGTAAATTAGTCTTTCTTAGTACCTAACTCACAAGCTGCTGCTATATCAGATTGATAAGCTGTCATCTATTAACAGTACTTCTGTAATTGATCATCACTAGCAGCCTTTGCTTTCTTAAATCACATTAGGTCAGTTGATCTGCAACCTTGGAGATTGGAGGAATTTCTCTCAGAAATCCTATGTCTACAAAGGGCAATCTTCTAGAACAGCAGTTCTTAACCTATGGTCCATGAACTTAAAAAAATACTTTGATAACTGTATCTCAGTATAGTTCATTTCCTTTATAATCTTATGTTTTCATTTTTATGTAATTAAAAACATTTTTCTGAGACCACAGGATTCACCAGATTGCCAAAGGATTGCACAACACAAAAAAGGTTAAGAACTCCTGTCTAGAATTTGAAACCGATTTCTTTGTCTCATAGGTACTTATATAACAAATAAAATACACTATGTTTCCACAAGCTTTTACATAACCTCCTTTATCCTGAGCATACATCTTTTATAGCTTCTTCATTCCAAAATATTATTCATTTTTAAACCTGAAAACAAATATTTCCATAGTCTCTACATTATTTGTTTTCCATTGCTTTTCCAAAGGGGAAGCCAGATTGAAGTTAACTTTGGAAGTCAACATAACAAAAACATTCAGGAAAAGCACCATATATTCTACATATAGAAGGCTGATTTTGTTCCTGCTATTAGGAAATATTACCTCTTTTGTGTGTTTTGCTGCCCACTAGTGTCCTATGACAATAAAATGCTTGACATGTAGACAGCATGTAACAATCTCTGACAGACTTAGCAAAATAGTCACATGTTTCTAATTTGTATAAGCAGTACATATTTAAAATTCTACAAAGTAATTTTCTACAATATGCATATTGACTATAGATTGACCTTCACTAAAATGTCTTTGTCCTTTTGCAGAAAACAAAAACCAAGAAAATATGAGTGTTTGCATTTGGAAATAATATTTAATTTCCTATTATAAAATTAATTGATAATTTTAAGGTAAGAATTTGGGGTGCCAACTTTTTAAACAAATGCTTAATATTAGATTCAATTTTAACTTATCTGTCTTTTTGCATTATTTCACACATTATATATGTGTTAACATATATTTATTATATATTAACAAATTTTTATTAAAGTTAACAAGCATTTTATTAAGTGCCTACTCTTTCTCAAGTACTATACTAAGTGCTGGAGATACAAAAAAAGAAAGAGGAAAAAAATAAAAAGCAGTCCCTGCTTTCAATGAGCTCACAGTTTAATTTTGGAGACTACACATAAACAACAACCATGTACAAACAAGATATATGCAGAATAAATTGGTGACAATCTTAGGGAGAAGATGCTAACATTAATGGGGGTTAAGAAATGCTTCTCACAGAAGGTGGGATTTTAAATGGGACCTGAATGAAGCCAGGGAAGTCAGGAGTTAGAGATAAGGAGGAAGAGAATTCCAGGCATAGGGAACACCAGTGAAAATGAATAAAGTCATACACATATAACCACATACAGAAAAGGAATTGCCCATGGGATATCGGTTTTGCTATGCTTTTTTAAAGAGTTATCATGAAGTCATTTGAGATACTTTACATATTTCTTTCCCAAGATCCATAACACATAACACATCCATAACAAAATAATTTTTAGAGATAGATATAATTATGCACATTAAGGCCTATGAATTAGGGACTTAAGATTGGCAATTTTTAGAGGGAATTCTTCCCCTCCCCCACAACATGGTGTATCAGTTCTTCCTTGTTATTCAACGAGTTCAGTGAAGTAACAGACCGTACAATCAAGTGTAAAAAGATCAGAAATGGGATTTCTATCATTTATCACAGTGTAACTTGTACTGAATATTTTTTCCTACAGAAGGCACACAATATCCTAAGTCCAGAGGTACAAAAATGTATTCAAAATCTCTATCTAGCTTCCTTAAGATGAGGAGAAAATAAAAACTAGATTAAATAAAAATTGTCATCATGTACTTATTCATTCATTGGTTTTTTTTTTAATTAAAAGAGAATGAAATCAGGCTAAAGGACCCAAAGGTATGACAAAGCAGTATAAAGTAAAGTTTTCAAGGTTTTTATTGAGGTAATGTGTTCTATCCAGAAAAGAAAATGCCAAGGCCTAGGAATGTAGGTCTAGGAACATAGTCAGATTCTCTATTAAGAACTGACAAAGTCCAGAAAGATTCAACATACCCCATTTTATTGTTCAATAGCTGTGTTAACACCACTACTCTATCTAATTTCCATCTCAAACTTGGTTTACATATCAGAGAAAGATAACATTAATTGTGTATGTATAGTTTATAATTATAAAATTGTGTATATATGTGTATATACATCATTAATATTTCTATATATGTGCATATATACATACATAGACACAAACACATATGTATATCTGTGCTTATATGTATGAAACGCCATATAAAAGAAGAGCAATGATAGAAAACACAAAATCTATATACATATGTATGTAGACCTACATGTCTATCATCATGTATGTGTTAGATAAACATGAATAGAAATATAAGTCTGAAATATCAAGTACTTGCTCATGTGGATGCATATCCACATAATTTTATTTTCATTAAATGTACTTTCTAAAGTTAAAATCAATAATTCAATAACCAATAACATGCACAACAAATATAAAATTATCCTTGATACTGTTTAAATTTTGGGATTTACATGAATGTGCTTATATTCATATACATGCAGAACTTGCATTGTCATAAAAGTATACATATGAGAATCTCTAAATATTTGGCAATTTTCCTCTTTCAGCCTATTATTGATATCATACTTGATATAGATATGTGTGGTAATTTATTCAAGAGCTTAATCTAACAAAAGATTGAATTCCAAACTTAAAATTATTTGACCTAAATTTCAAACTGTCCTATAATCATGCATCCTTTTTAACCAAAAAAGCACAAATTTTATCTATCAGGATCTTGAAGTACTGTATTTACTCTTTGTTGAAAACATATTATTAAAGCATATTAATATTCTTAAAACTTAGCACTTTTTAATAAAAACTCAAAATTTTAATCTGTTTAAGCTCTTAAATTAATTGAATTAATTTTATGCCAAATCATTTGCAGTTTGGGGCCTAGTATTCAGTGTATTCAGGTATCAGAATATTTTAATGTGAATATTTTTTTAAAAACAAGTTCATTCAAATAGATGAACATTACTTCAAAATATCAAGTGAGGAAAACATCTTGTCTCTCCTCCAGTGTGATTAGAAGTATGTATTTATAGATTTTGAAAGTATGGCCAAATGAAAAAAAATATGCATGCCAAACTGAACTCTTTTATATAATCTTATGTTATGTTGGGATATGTAGTGTGTGATTATGTTTATCTATATATCACCACTCATTGGGGAAATCTTTAAAGCAGGTTGGCAATAATAGTGAAAGAGCTCAAAGCCCAGGGCTTTTGTTTGTTTGTTTGGTAGGTTGTAGGGTTTTATTGTTTTGTTTTGGTTTGTTTTAACCTGGTCACACAGAAAGAAGGAAACTAAAAACACAATACAGCATATAAAATATGCATTTTCATTGGCTATGTATGCCTTATGACAGATAATGTACTTGAATGCTTTAAGGTAATAATCACTGTCAATATATTTCAAGAGGTCTTTTGAGAAAGTGATAGGAAAAGACTACCGACAGTGACTGTGTATATGTATGTTATATATACATATATGTGTGTGTCTATACACAGTGATGGACTTAATATGAAGTCTATCATGCAAAAACTATTTTGTATAACATACACCACCAAAACAGCAATTTCAAGATTATAATTATTCGGTGATTGTACAATTTAAACATAACATCAAGACCGTTTGCATCTTCTTTTTAAAACACTGATTAAAAACCACACACATGTTTAGTATATCTCTATGCGTTCAAAAATACAGAAAAATAATGGTTGATTTCTCATTTTAAATTATGGATCTTGGAATGTAAAATGGATACAATTTATATTCACAATAAAAAAAGCAACCTATATTATCATGTCAATGAAAAGGTGCCATGTCTCTCAATAGAATGGGATTTTTTTTTCAGTTTTTCTAAAATCATGAACTCTATGATGAATTCAAGGGTTTGTGCTGACAAATTAGACAGGCCTTAAATACTATCTTATATCTTCACCTATATGATAGTATTCTAACATTTTCTGCAATTTCATATTAAATTGTAACTTCCATGATGCATCACTGTATATGCTCTAATGTAAATATATTCCCCTAAGGTAAAATTCCACAGAGGATATAGACAAGGTATAGTACCCTCTGAGGAAGGGGGAAAAAAAGAAAGTATAATGTCAAATTTGTTGTAATGCTTTATTGCAAAGAAAATTTCAAAATTAAAGTTTATGAACAGTTTGTTCAATAAAGATGTAATATAGTATAAAATATTTTTATACTATAATTCAATACTAATTTTTCTTCTAAATGCAGCCATTTTTAAGTGCATAATTTCTTTAATTTTGTTGGTATATATATACACATATATACACACAGAGATGATTATATGTATATATTTTCATCTAACATGTAGCTTAATAAATAAAAATGTACACCCAACTAGCATTTATTCCTCAGCCTGCACTCTGAGGTTCATTTGTCTCTTCCAGGAAAATCTCACATTCTCCTTTGCTTCTTGGGTTTTCTCACATAACAATATTTTCTTTTTTCTCTTCCTTTCTAGGGGGTCAATTCTGCTTAATTAAATAATTTTAACTGTCAGCATGTAATGAATTTTAGACTGATCTGTGTGCAGAAATTTGAAATGGTAATTCAAAACTGCAGCTATTCTCAAGCTATGCCAAAAACCAGCAGTTTCCTATCATTCTGATGTTGGGAGAAAACCATCAACATGTACATTTATATTTCTGTCATACTACAACTTAAGGTATTGCACACAGTGATTGTGTGCACATCATGAGGTAGTAATAGCTATTTAAATTCTTAAGAAGAAAATCCTTCAAAATATCAAATGGCTATGGGGGGAAAACCAAAATATTTACTTCATTCAGTTATTACATTTTCACAACTTTATAAATGTCAAGATTTGTAAGCACATCAAATGACGTAATGCTTATCACTGCATATTTTTACATAAATTAGTGTTAGGAATACTGAGTAGCACCTTCTTAGGGGTGAAGTAAGAAAAGAGATGAAGATTGGAAAAATATATTTTAAAGAAAATCTTTGATATTATTGTAAATAAATTGTACCAGAGTATAACCACATTTCTTTGTAAAGCTGAACAATAAAAATGCTTATAGCTTAAACTAGAAGGTTTCTATGTTCTATTCATTATATTCATAGAGGGGATTTGAATTGTTCTCCATCTGGTTTTAGTTTTGAAAGAAGTAAAGAATTTTTTTTCTAATCTATTCATTTCTCATCAAGACTAGTTTTATTCTGAATGAGGTGGCTATCAAGTACTATAGTTAGGGAAGGGGTTGGCACTTTGCTAGGTAAGCTAGCTTAAATGATTACAGAGCAATTTCTCCCCCATCCTCTCCTCCTACCTTCCCTGTCCCCCTCCCCCACAGGACAAGGTTTGAAATGTTTGGGAGGGGGGAGAATACAATTGATCCAATTATACAATTCCCCAGTTCACTTTTGGCAATTACCAGCATTTAAATGAATCACAAATAAAATATATTACTCACCATTCAAGATGCTCTGGAACAAGGAGAAAGCCAATATCCACATGCCCCTGTTCTTTTCTATTCTTCCAGCTATATGCTTGGCTTTCCACTCTTTTGCTTTCTTTTTCTCTATTTGTCAACTGCAAGGTTAAAGCTACAAGCTAAGAAGACGATCAGTTCAGTTTATTTTGCTGGTTGCCGTGTAGCTGCTTGGAAAATGCGTGTATGTGTTTGATTGTCCTTAAAGCAAGTGATCTGTCTCTCCTCTTCTCCACTGACACTTGCTCACTGGCTTTCTCTTTCAGAAAGATGCAGCCAGAGGAAAGAGGGAGGCGGGTGCTTTAAGCCCAGGTGTGTTGTTAGCTCAGGGAGACAGCAGCAGGTTTGCAGCAGCAGGTCTACAGGTGAAAATATCCTCAAATGCAAGCATGAGCTCATCCCTGGGAATATACAGTCCAGAATCTGCAGAAATCAGGTTCCAAACCCTTCACCCTCCACATTCAGGCAGCAAGCAAACAGACAGGCACATCTTTCCTCTCCTACAGCTTTAATCACATTGATCCCTCAGCTAACCTTCTCTGCCTCTGAGACTCAGAGCTAAGTATTAACCCTGTCTCATGCCTCTGTCCTTTGTAGCGTTCTGCAGTCTTAAAGCAGCAGTAGAGCACTCGCAGCTGAAGTGGAGGCAGGATTGGTGGTGAGTGGGAAGCCAACCAACAGCACTGAGTAATTTAGAATAATTTCCAATAGGCTTAAATAATGATTTGACAGCTAGTTATTTTTAGCTATTGCCTTATCAGCACTTAATAAGACATGTTAAAGGGAAATGATTCAGGAAGGTAGCAAGATATGCAGAGGTAATGGTGAAATTTTTAGCATCTTTGAAATAAAATCACCAGCCTGCTAAAGATTTCTTTGTTTTCTTTTTCCAGGAGATTCTCATTTGTATCTTTAAAGGAAAATGGGAATATCAAATACTGTATAGTATTATAATGTCTTTGATTTAAGGGCTGATTTTTAATTAACATGAAAACATTTTGAAGACAAAACACTAGCAGCTGTAATTGTAAATGTATAACCAGCTCTATTCAAAAAGCAAACAAATGCCCCTATTCACCATTAAAAAGTCAATAAATAATTAATGCTATTCTGATTATATGATATTGTTCCAAAAGCCCTAATATGATGAAGGTAAAAGCTAAAGCACACGTGTATTTCTTTAAGCACTTAAGAATGACTTATGGCATAAAAGCCTGACTTAAATTAAGTAACCATGAAGGGGTGCTTGAAAGCAAAGAGAGTTCTGGCAACCACTATAGGAAAACATGTTCAAAAGGTAGCTAGTGAGATTCCTTTTGGAAACAAGCCAATGTTCCTTGTTACCCCCCCAAAATTATTTAGGAAATAGACACACATGCACATATACCCACAAATGCACAGGACCCCAAATCTTTATAATTATAATAATAATTAGAAAAAGACAAGCCAAAAGTCCAAATTCTTCCTACAGGATTAGGAAAAAAAGGTCTCTAAACCATGACTTCTAAAGAAGGGACAACCAAGACCTATCATGGTGACCATAATCATGATGACTATTATAACCTTTCACCAAAAAAGCCTGTATTTAGCCATTGCAACATAGGCTACCCTCATTCACAGGCCATCAGCCACTAGACCAATAATTTTAGGTATGTATACAATCTCTTCATATAGACTTAAAGTTATGAGACTTTAGAAGGGATCATTTATACCACTGCCCTCATTTTATAAAAGAGGAAATGGAAGCCCAGAGAGGGCTTCTTGTCTAAAGCCGCACAGGTAGGTGACAATAACAGGTCTGGGATTTAATCCAATTACCTTCGACTCTAAATACAGTTCTCTTACTATAGTATCACATTCTTTTTTTAATCTACAAAAAAAAAATCTGAAGGGAAATAATAAAAGAAACAAATCAATATGAAGATCAGATGAGGAAATGGCATTAGCAAAGTTCAAAAACCAATCAATCAATCACCCCACTCCACTTAAAGTAACCAACAAAAAAATCAAGCCAGCGTTCATTTATCATGTGAAAACATCTCTATTGAATCTTTTGATTAAAGGAATCTTTGTATGTATGTATGTATGTATGTGAGTATATATATCGATATCGATATATAGATATAGATATAGATATAGATATAGATATAGATATAGATATAGATATAGATATAGATATAGATATAGATATAGATATAGATATAGATATAGATATAGATATAGATATAGATAGACATATATGTATATACACACACACATATGTTTGTGTGTTGTGTGTATCCAACATATCACACACATGTATGCATGCACCTATATGTATATATGTATACCTACATACACATGAGTGTATATATTTATAAACACATATGTGTATATGTCCATATATACATGTCCTTTGACCAAACAATCTCATTTCTGATCAAGGGTCAGGTAATTCCAAGACGTCAAATATAAAGGAAAATGTCCTATGTGTGCTGAGATAGGACCAAGGTTCTCTCCTTTGCCCAAAACAGTATTTAGTTTCCCCTAAAAGGCCACAAAGCTGTTCCTGGAGACTTATTGGCCCCTGCATCCTGATGACCAGACTCATTTTTGTATGGAGATGGGGGGAAGAGGGACAGCTAGAGAAGCTATGTCTCATTGTAACCTTGTTTCATAATCTTTCTTTGTTAGGTCAAAACAACCCTCTTTTGGTTAATTTTCAATGACTTTTAAGAGTCTCATTTTATCTCAAAATTCAGTCTGAACTAATAGGGTCTGGCGTTAAGCACAATCCTAACATCAGGTATAGCCAGTCATTAGGATGAGATGAGACAGCTTCTTGGCTCTGATCATGGTTAAGATGGGGGAAGAGCACTACAAAAATGGAGGATGAAGTGATTGAATGACAGGATAGTACATAGCTCCCAGTTACAAGAACCTTTAAAACTGGATAGTCCAGAATCTTCCCTATGTAACAGGGAGCGGGGTCCAGTACATGACAATTAACTTAGTGGGTGGTGAGGAAGGCTGCCCAGCTGGGTAAAGAAAGCCCCAAGTCCAGCGTTCCTTGGTTGTTGTTGATTGGTTATTGTTGGTCTATAACTCAGAGGTTGAGGTTCCTTCTGAAACCAGACCCATGAGATATGAGAATGAGAGCTAAAGTGAGGGAGAGATTGCTCCAGGGAAGAGGATGAGACCTTACTCTGAGGGAGCAGTCAGGAAGACCTTCTCCAGTGAGAAGCTGAGGTGACTAAAGAAGTCCAAAGAGAAACCTGAAGATTCACTGAAGCAATGCCTCCTGAGGGCTTGGTCTAATGGAGCTGCTCCCCACAGACTAAGTGAGTTCTCTGATATCTTACTTTTATAGGATTAGCCAAGTTTAGTACAGCTTCCAGATGGGAAATGCTCTTCATCCTTTTTTAGGTGGCTGAAATGGAGGGTTATTCCTAACTAGCCTCATAAAGATAAATTCCTTTGGCAGACAGCTCCCCAGTAGGCATCTATGAGGAAAGTTCCTAAAGAATAAGTAAGATTTATGTGCCCTCTACCACCACATGTCTTGCTACATCCTATGATTATCTTGCCTTAGGGCCAATTAAATACTACTTTCTTGATTGAGTTCTACCAAAATGACTTCAGATTTTACTTATGGATCTCCCCTCACATTCAACTATATAGATGTGGGCCCACTGATTAGTGAAGTTTGAGTAGAAGGTCTGGAGTGGTTACTTGAGTATGGCCTTTTGACTAACTCCAAGTTTTATAGAACAAATCCTTTTATTAAGGGGATTTGTTCTGTGAAGTATGGATTTAGTCAAAGAGCCACACTTGAGGACCCAAAGGGCCACATGTGGCCTCAAGGCCACAGGTTCAAAACCCCTGGTAGACAGTAGTAACTTACGCAAATACTATTGCTTGTGTGCATAAAAGCTCTAGCCATTGGAATAGTCTTTGTACACACCTCCCTACTGGGTGGGCAGAAGACAATGACACTCTTACTTTAATGGAGCTTTGGGTGTGGCTCCTGAAACATAGGTTGAATAGAAAATTGATGACCAGACCATAGGAGTGCTGATAAAACTGTGCAGGGAAATTAAGCACCAGGTCCCTTCACACCAATGCAAGCCATTTCAAAGTATCTTCTAAAATCTCTGCCTCCTTTGGATTATTAAGGGGAAGTTACACGGGGCAGATAATGGAGGAAAGGCTCCATATCTATGCAGGCCCTTTCAGCAGCCCCTATTCATGTTACTGTGAGTAGGGCCAAATGGAAGCCCTTAGAGTTACTAGAACAATCCTTTATAGTTAATAACAAATATCAGATCCCTAGAGGGGTAAAAGACATTTCTTCTATAGTGATGAAAATGAAGGAAGCTAGAATACCTCACCATATCAGCTCCCCTTGCAACAGCCCTTTGTTTCCTTTGAGAAAAGTAGATGGCACCTGGCAGGTTATGGTGGTCTAGAGGGAGCTGAACAAAGTCATCCAGCCCATTTCTACAACTGTTCCTGACCTCATCAAAGTCATAAATCAGGTAGCCCAGGTCCAAGATGAGTGGTATGGGGTCAATGACCTTACCAGTATTCAATCTTTAGTCTCATAGGCTGAAACTAGTCAGGACCAGCTTGCTTTCACCTAAGAAAGAGTCCAGTATACAGTCAGTTCTACTATAACACAATATATGCATTCCCCAAAACCACTGCACTATGCAAAGTTATGCAATAAAAACCACAGAGCTTATAGGGAAAATGTGGTTAAGGGCACGATGTTCAAACACTTAGTCAAACATTAAAAAAAAAGGTGGAACAATAAAAATGGCAGCACAGTTTTATAAATGTTAAATGGTTAAGAAATATATAAATACTACAATAAATAGTGACCCCATCTGCAGCTTTAGGCTACTACTCAGTCTGTAACCAGGAGCTGTATAAGCAAAATGAGGCTACAACTCCTCCCTCCCCTAAGGCCTCTAAGAGGATGGAGTGGGGTTGAGAGTGGCATGAATTTGGGCTTCTCTGCTTATAGCTTCTACCGAACTAGAAGACATCCAATGAATATGGCACTTTTCCTTTATAAAGACTTGAAGTTTGTTCATGGAAGTGAGTGTCAGAAAGTTTGTAACTTATGAGTTAATATGAGGAAGTGTGAGTTTCAGCATTCTCAATGCTTCTTGCAGAAGAAATTATTCAGAAGCAAACTCAAAATCCACATTACCCTCAAAATGTTCCCTAATGTATCAATCCTATTGGAACAAATTCACATTTTTGAATTGTGTTACAGAAGAACTGACTTCCCCAAGGCAACCTGAATCCTCCCTCATAATACTCCATTACGGTGGACAGAGACATGAAAGTGGTCTCTCTTTCTTTTGTTGTTGTTCAGTCAGTTCAGTCATGTCCAACTCTTTGTGACCCCATCTGGGGTTTTCTGGCAAAGATACCAGAGTGGTTTGCCATTTCCTTCTTCAGCTCATTTTACAGGTGAGGAATCTGAAACAAACAGGTATAAGTGACTTGCCTAAGGTCACATAGCTACTAATTCTGAGGCCTGTTTTGAATTTAGGTCTTCCTGATTCCAGGCCTGGCTCTATTCACTGCATCACCTAGTTGCACCACATTGATGACATAATGCTGACCAGATCAGATAAGGCCACAGTGGCAGTGGCATATATCAGATAACAACCTTATGAGAAAAGAGAGGTGGGAAATCAACCTTAAGAAAATTCAGATTCTAGCCTGCCCAGTTCAATTTGAAGAAATATAGTAGATAATGAAAACCTAGGAAATTCTGGGCACAGTCTAGAATAAGCTACTGACACTTCCCCACAAGCTAAGAAGGAAGTCCAAAGATTTATTAGCCTCATCAGGATTTGGAGAGCCCACATTCCCCTCCTAGACTTACTGATTGCCCCCTTTACTCAGTCACCTATGAGACTGCCTCTTTCAAGTGGACCTAGAACAGGTTATAGTACAACATATAGCCTTAGAGATCTGGATAAGTAGAGCCTTTGGCAAGCACTAAGAGGTAGCTGGAATAAGAGACCATTAGGCTTCTGGAGCTCCAAGTTCTCCAAAGCAGCCACTCACTATACCACTTTTAAAAACCAGTTGTTCTCCTATTGTTGGGCCTTAAGATTTTTCCTTAATATATGACACAGGGCAAAATGATCCCCTTTTACTCAGTTACCTCTTATAGGTTAAGTGATACAAGATAGTCCCTCTAACAAGATGGGCTTCAATTGCTAAATGGAAATGGTAAATTCCAAATCACACTTGCCTGGGTTCTTTTAGTGTTAGTGCTCTTCACAAATACATGACAACTATGCCAGAGGATAACATTTCCCACCCAGACCCCAAGATCCTTCTTCCTGTACAGGCCCAACGGAGTCCCACCTATAAGGACCTGGCTCCTGGGGAATGTAATTTTCCCTTATTTACTGATGGATCCTTCTGCTTTAAACAGATGACTATACAACTGGACTTTGACAGCAACTAATCTGGCAATGGGATAGACCCTAGGGAATATGAGGGCTTACCATGGGCTCAGCTCCAGGCTACATGGCTGACTTGTGAAAGAGCTTAAGGAATGGGACAGAGAAAAATCATCAATAGTAATTCTTTGTCATGGGCCTGGGCAAACATTCTCAGGATTGGAGAGCAAAGGAGAGGTAATCAAAGGCTCTCTCCTTTGGGGTCTGGAGAATGGAAAATTTTGTTGCAGAGTTACTTGGGGGTAATTTCAATATCCATTAGAGACATCATAAGCCAACCAACCAAGTATGAGCTGTTACAAGAACTGAGATTGGTGATTAAGTTCTTTGCTAATGTGGACATTGAGGTGATGATATCACATTGCCCTGGGCATATGATCTCCATAACTAAAGAAAAGGCAGCTATTCCTATCCAACTCATCTCTTTGAACCACTCCTAGGGGCATCCACCTAATACAACTCACCCCCAAATGGTAAAATACAACTATCTTACCTCAGGGCAAGAGATTTATCTATTAATCATGAGTTGCATCATTATATACCTGACTGCCCAAATCATGCGCCCAACTTCCCAGGAGCCACATCTGTGGAAAAACTGGTGTCAGTCTAGGATGGGACAGCATTGTTAGTATAGCTGATTCTGGGATCCAATCGCCAAGAATACTTACCTGATGTAGACTGTTTTTAAATATAGTTCCAGCTGACCCTCCTCCACTCTTCCTTATTTCTTCCCTATCACACAGTTGCCTTGGCCTTAAGATTCTTGCCACCTCAAAGTGATGGAGAAGTTACTCAGGTCCCAATTAAATTTCAGGATTCTTTTCCTCTGGAATGGTTCAGACAATTCCTTCCCAGAAAGAGTCTGGGGATTAGGATTGGTGTTGCAGTGAGGCAACTTGCTTTTTTTTTTGTAGTCACTTTGTTTTATTTTTTAACATTTTATTTTTCCAAGTAAATGTAAAAACATTTTTTAAAATTCATTTAAAAAAAACAACTGAGTTCCAACTTCTTTCCTTCTCTCCTCTTACAGCCCTAGCAAATTGATACAGGTTATACATGTGCAGTCATTCAAAATATATTTCTGTATCGGTTATGTTGAAAAAGAAAACACAGACCCAAAAAAACCCCCAAGAAAAACAAAGTTTTTTTTTTTAAAAAAAGTATGCTTCAATCTATATTTTAGACTCTATCAGTTCTTTCTCTAGAGGGAGATAGCATTTTTGATTGCTTATTGCTTATTGTTTAAAATAGCTAAATCATTCACAGTAGACCATCATACAATATTGCTGTTACTGTGTACTCTATTCTCTTGTTTTTCATTCTGCATTAGTTAATGTAAGTCTTCCAAAGCTTTTCTGAAAGCATGCTGCTCATCATTTCTTATATCACAGTAGTTTTCCATCACAATGATATACCACAACTTGTTCAGCCATTCCCCAACTGATGGGCATCCCCTCACTTTCCAATTCTTTGTCACCACTAAAAAGCTACTATGAAAATTTTTTTACATGTAGGTCCTTTTCCTCTTTTTCTTAATCTCTTTGAGATACAGACCTACTAGTGGTATTGCTGAGTCAAAGGGTATGCATGGTTTTATAGCCCTTTGGGCATAGTTCCAAACTGCTCTCCAAAATGGCTGGGTCAATTCACAACTCCACCAATTCACCAACTCTATTTCAATTTTCCCGCATCTTCTCTAACATTTGTCATTTCCCTTTTTTGTCATACTAGCCAATCTCATAGGTGTGAGATGGTATCTCAGAGTTATTTTAGTTTGTATTTCTCTAGTCAATAGTGATTTAGAGCATATATATATATATATATATATATATATATATATTTTATATGACTATAGATAACTGATTACTTCATTAGAAAACTGCCTGTTCACATCCTTTGACCATTTATCAATTGGGGAATGACTTGCATTCTTACCAATTTGACTCAGTTGTCTCTATTTGACAAATGAGGCTTTTATTAGAGAAACTTGCTATAAAATTTTTTCACAGTTGTGAGTACTGTGTATTTTCCTCCATCCTATTTTACCCTATTTCTCTCTCTCTCTCCCCCTCTCTCTCTCCCTCTCTCTCTTTCTCCTTTCACTCTGTCCCTTTTAAAAGTGTTTTGCTTCACATCAATGTCTCCCCCAATCTGCTTTCTTCTATCAGTACTTCTCCTTCTCTTATATTTCTCCTTTCCTACTTCCCTGTAGGGGAAGTATGTGTGCCATTCTCTCTTTCAGCCAATTCCAATAAGAGTAAGGTTTATGTGTTGTCTGTCACTTCCTCCCATCTTCCCCTTCCCTTAAAAGGTCTTTCTTGCTTCTTTTATGTGAGATAATTTACTCAATTTTATCTCTTTCTCAGTGTATCCCTCTTTCTCACCCCTTAATTTTATTTTTTTAGATATCACCCCCATCATAGTGAACACACACCCATACCCTCTGTCTATGTATATTCCTAAATTCCCTAATAATAATAAAAGTTCTTAGGAGTTATAATCATCATCTTCCCATCAGGGAATGTAAACAGTTTAACCACATTTAGTCATTTTTTATTTCCCTTTCCTGTTTACCTTTTCGTGCTTCTCTTGAGTCTTGTATTTGAAAGTCAGATTTTCTATTCAGCTCTGGTTGTTTCATCAAGAATGCTTGAAAGTCCTCTATTTCATTGAATATCCATTTTGACCCTGAAAGATTATACTCAGCTTTTATGAGTAAGTGATTCTTGATTATAATCCTAGCTTCTTTGCCCTCCAGAATATCACATCCCAAGCCCTCCAAACATTTAATGATGAAGCTGCTAAATCTTGTGTTGTCCTGACTGTGGCTCCACAAATTTGAATTATTTCTTTCCAGCTGCTTGCAGTATTTTCTCATTGACCTAGGAGTTCTGGAATTTGGCTATAAAAATCCTGGAAGATTTCATTTTGGGATGTCTTTCAGAAGGTTATTGATGGATTCTTTCAATTTCTATTTTATCCTCTGATTCTGGGAGTTTGACAATTTCTTGAAAATGTGATGTCTATGTTATTTTTATAATCATTGTTTTCAGTTAGTCCAATAATTCTTAAATTATCTCTCCTCAATCTTTTTTCCAGGTCAGTTGCCTTTTTTTTTTTATCATTTTGTTTGATGTAGTCTTTAGCTGCCACTTGCCCAACATTAATTCAGTAAAATTTTGTCCCTTCTGTTTTATGTGGCCAATTCTGCTTTCCAAGTAATTATTTTCTTTAGTGGATTTTTAGGCATTTTTTCCATTTGGTCAATTTTGCTTTTTTAAGTTCTCTTTAATGAATATTTGTACATATTTTTCCATCTGGCCAATTCTGTTTTTTAAAGTCTTATCTTCTTCAGTATTTTTGTGCCTCTTTTACCAAGTTGTTGACTTTTTTCATGATTTTCTTGTATCACTCTCATTTCTTTTCTCAATATTTTCTCTACTTCTCTTATTTAATTGTTAACACCATTTTTGAGCTCTTCCAGGATTTTTTTTACCTGAGACCAATTCACAACTTTCTTTGAGATTTTGGATGTAGCTGTTTTGACTTTGTTCTTTGTTTTGACTTTGTTCTTGACTTCATCTTCTTCTGAGTTTATATTTTCATCTTCTCTCTGTCACCATAATAACTTTCTATGGTCAGGTTTTTTTTTGTTGTTGTTTGTTTATTTATTTTTCCCAGTCTCTTTCTTGACTTTCAACTTTATGTTAAAATTGGGCTTTCCTCCCAGGGTATAGGGGGCACTGTTCCAAGCTTCAGGTTTTTCTTGCCACTATTTTCAGAGCTAGTTCTACAAGTTTTCAGTTCTTCCAAGATATTATGATCTAAGAAGAAGTGTGGTCACTGTTCTCCTGGCCCAGGTGCTCTGATCTGTAAGTGACAACAGGCACTCTTTTCCACCCTGGTACTGTGACCAGGGTCCCTGCTTCCCTGGGGCCACACACTTGCAATGCAACAGAACCCTGCACCCAGTGTCAGCAAAGGTTCCCCTATAATATCCTGCTGACCAATCTTCCTAAACCATTACTTTCTGTAGGCTGAGAGTTCTGGAAGCCACCACTGCCAGTTCAGTCACTCTCAAAGCCTGTTGCTGGTGTGCTGTGTTGGCTATACTGAGTTCACCTTTAACCCCAGTGACACAGACCTTTTCTCCTGAACCTCTAAGTTGTCTTGGGCTGGAAAATTTTTCACCCCCTCCTCTTTTTTTTGGTCCTGCCACTCCAGAATTTGTTTTGAGGCATCATTTTAAAGTTGTTCAGAAGGGAATTTGGGAGACCTCAGGTGAGGCCCCACCTTTACTCCACCATTTTGGTTTCACCTCTTCAGCCTTGCTTTCTACTAACACAGGAGAGGTGAAATTGTCATTACATAACTTCGTATATTGATTTGAAAGGAAGGAGAAATCCTAACTGACTTGATTCTGAGTCCTTGGATAAGGGTGAGAGAGTCTTTATTTAGCCTCTGTTGGAGAAGGAGGAAGCCCTTCTACGGTAAAGATTGTGTATAAGTCCCCTACTGTGCCTATCAGAAAAGGAAAGGTTTTCCTGAGTTAATAAGGGAATACTGAGTAGGCTGTGGCATGAGATGTCATATTTAGTATAGATATAGTATCAACTTAGATCCCAAGAAAAGTTGCAAGCCAGAGGCTTATGACCTCTTAGCCATTATTTTTTCAAATGACTTTGATGCAGTTGTGCTCCCCAATATTCCCGATGCTACTTCTGCTCATTGCATTATTGTCACCACTGAACTGCAAATAGGTGGCATTATCCACTGCATTGACTGGAATTGATGCCTGAGACTCAGTTCCAAAAATGGAAAGAAAAGAAGCTTAGCATCTCTGGCTTTTGCCCTTCACATTTTTTTTTCTTTTTCATTATGGTGAATCTTAGTGGGAGGGGGTTGGAGAAATCTGATTTTCTCCTTATATTTCTTTTCCCCTTAGGATTGTTTTCACCAGAACAATTGTCCAGTAAAAGCTCTGAAAGCTTTTAAATCCTATGAGGTCCTTTATATGATACTTAGTACCTTGCCACCATGAAGGTGGTAGGTATTAGGAAGAAAGTCTTTCTTTACCCCAAATACAAAAGAATTTCCCCTGAAAGTCAACAAATTGTTGTTATGGTTGCTTGGCCCTTGCCTCCTTTGATGCAATTTCCTGGCCACCAAAGGACATGAAAAACCCACCTATGTGGATTTGGCACTTCTCTAACCTGATAAATGTCTGAAGTCTACTTACTTTACCTTGATAACCAGAATAATTTAGAGAAGGTAACGGGAGCTCATCTAGAGAAACTAAAAGTCACTGTATTCTTGTGGAATATCATTGATGCATTATGACAAAGTAACCAAAATTAATTGTTTGAAAACTTGTGAGTACCTCATTTTGTCCCAACATGGAACTTGAATTGATAGGGTATTAGTGTTAGGTAGCTAAGTAGTATGGTGAACAGAGCATTGAAACTGAAGTTATGAAGACCTGAATTCAAATATGACATCAGATACTTACTAGCTATATATATGACCCTGGGCAAATTCCTTAATATCTGTTTGCCTATTTTTCTAATCTATAAAATGGGGATAATAATAGCACCTACCTCCCAGAGCTGCTGAAAAGATGAAATGATGTTTTTAAAATGATTTTCAAACCTTTAAGCAGTATATAAATTCTAGTTATGATTATTATATCCCATCCTAAAGTATGGCAAAATACTTAAAGCAACGTTATTTATGTTAATTTAAAAAAACTAAAAACTAAACCCATCATTTGGATAAAAGATAAAAATAATATGACAAAAATGTAATAGAATAGTATTATAACATAAAAACATGAGAAGACTCATGAACTGATGCATAGTAAAGAAAGCAGAACCAAGAAAATAACATACACAATGAGTACAAAAATATTAATGAAGATCAAAGTGATTCATCTGAAATCTCTTTAAGTGTACTGGGCAATATTGGCTCCACAGTGCACTTGAGAGCACATCCGTCTTTCTGATAGAGATTGGTACAAAGAATGAAAATAGCAATGATTGAATATGTTGATAGGTATAATATGTATCAAAAAACCTGGTTTTATTGAACTTTTTGTTCTGTTTTCTTTTCATTACAAAGGAATGCACTGGGAATGGTAGGGTAATCAGAATATTCTTTGCTCACCACTGCTACTTCCAATCTCTACTGCAACTGAATAACCTCTCCTTCTTTGAAGTTTATTCAGTGTAAATATACCAATTCTCCTTCCTTCTTTGATGAGTTTCCATTCTTTCTATGAATTGGTTCAGTTTTTCTCTCTGCCCCAAATACCTACTTCCCTATTTCAGGATAGGTAGACAGATGGACAGAGAGATAGATACCACAGATAGATGGATAGTCCCCCAAACACCCTAAGTTTTCAATTCTTCAACCAACTCATTTCCCATGACCTACTTCCCTCCACTCCACCTTAGCCACACACACAATATATGACTACATCTTTGTCTTGCCATCACCTATAGATGCTAGATTTCTATGTTCATGAACTCTAAAATGGTTTTATCTGATCACAATCTTTTGAAATTCTATTTTGTCCCCCGTCTTATGTGGCCTAACCCTATTCTTCATCCTCATCATGTCCTCCGATCCCTCCATCCCTCAGTTCTTTCCCAGGTCATGATTCTACACTGAATATATTCCTTTACCTCTCTACCTTGGATCATTGTCAAGCCAGCACAACTCTACAACATTCTCTTGCCCCTTGTTCCCATTTTTAATCATTCTTTGCCAAGCCCCAAACTTGGGTTACTCCAGATTTCTCTTGACTTTACTCCTATTTGAGTTCTACTAAATGGAGCTTGAGAAAAATCACAAAAAAAAAATACTCACTAGGTCCAATAAAAATGTCTTATAGTATCTCAACTGGGTCCTCACTACAAGGTAATCCTTTTATACTTCCCTACTTAATTCAATATACCCCTACCATCACATTGCCAAATCATTTTACCTCTCTTAAAACCTATAACATCCCCTGCTACCATCTTTGCAGACAAGAATCTCACATTGTACTTTATAGGGAAAAAAAATTGAAGCCATTCTCAAAAGGTTTGCCTTTTTCCCTCCTCTTCATCTCCCATTCCTCAACCCTGTGTCACTCTTTGGCAGAAGACTGGATAGGATGAGATAAAGGGTGGATGTAAAGGGGATTGCCTTGGGAAATGCTGCCTCATCTCCAACTCTTCTATAATTTCAGCAATTTCACTTCTACCATTACAATTCAACTGTAATTACTATCTTTAGTTACCATTAATCTCTCAATTGACAAGTCTAGCTTTTCTTAATCCTCACTTTTCTTGACCTCACCCTTTTTGATGTGTCTATAGCCTTTGTCACTGATGGCTGCTCTCTTCTGAATATTCTCTCCTCTCTAGATTTTTATGACTGCTTTCTCTTTATTCTTCCACCCTAGAAGCTTTGTCCTTGGCCCTTCTCTCTTCTTCCTCTACATTGTCCCACTTGGTAATTGCAGCAATTTTCATGGGTTCAATTATCTCAAAATTAAAAAAAAAACTGGTTTGGTTTTTTTTTTATTTTCAAAAATTTGTTCTAACCAGCAACGATTGGCCTTCTTGCTCTCCCAACCCTCCATTCCAATCAAGAATGCAAGACAAACAAAACCCATTACAAACAGGTGTAATAAATCAAAGCTCTCCACATTGGCTATATCTAAAAATACATTTGTCTCATTCTACATTCTCAGTCCTGCACCTCTCTATCAAGAGGTGCATAACATATTTCACCATTAGTATTCTGGAATCATGATTGGTCATTATGCTGATAAAACTTCAGCACAGTATTATTCCATCACATTTATATGTTATAAATTGTTCTCAATTCAACTATTTATAGATATTTCCTCAGATTCCCATTCTTTGCCACCTCAGAAAGTTATAGATATTTGTGTACATCTGTAGAGTTTGTTTTGCTTAGGACTAATGCCTTCTTTAATCTATCAATCCCCCTAATTCTGCCTTCTACCCTTCTATCTTTTCCTTCTATTTCCCTGCTGAATGAAATGTATTTCTGTACCTAGCGGTGTGTACATGTGTATATTCTTCCTTCTTTGGATCAATTCAGATGAGAGTAAGAGGTTCAAGTGTCAGTAGGCAATGTACTAAGCCCTTTACAAATATTATCCCATTTGGTTCTCACAACAACCCTGCAAGGTAGGAGATCCTACCCCCAATTCTCATTCCCAATGTCCATAACCAACCTCTCCCTCTCCTTTTCTGAGCTGGACTGACCAAATGATTCACTGTAACTATTTCTTGATTTCCCCATCAGTATTTGGTCTGGAGCATTTTCTAAATCTGTTTGGAGGATTTTTGTGGAGGGACCCCATTGCAATGTTTCTCATGATTCCACCGTCTTCAGTCTGTCTTCCAATTATAATCTCTAGGTTTATAATTGATATGCAAATATATGTATATGTATACATATTTATACATGTGTATATATGTATGTCTTTATATACATATACATTTATATACATATATGTGTATGTGTATGTGTGTGTGTGTGTGTGTTGATCCAGCTCAAATTTTTTTTCTACTCAGCCACTACCATGGTAGAGGCCTTCATCACCTTAGACCTGAACCATACAATTACTTACTGATTTGTCTTCCTTTCTCATCACTCCCAGCTATAATCTATTTGCCAGTCACTCAGCTGCCAAAGTAATCTTCCTAAAGCTCAAGTCTGACTATGTATGCCACACACCCTTTCCCCTTCCTCCTATTCAATAAACATCACTGCCTCCCTATAAACTCCAGGATCAAATATAAAATCCTATTTAGCTTTTAATGTCTTTCACAATTTGGGCCCAGCATGCTTCTCCAATCTTGTTACCCTTTACTTCCCTCCATTTACTCTGTTATAGCTACATTGGTTTTCTTACTCTTCTTCTCCCATGATACTCCATTTCCAAACCAAATGCATTTTCACTGGCTATGCCACATTCCTGGAATGCTCTTTATTTCCTTAATGATTAGCAGAGTGTCTTGCATCTATATGCATTTAATAAATCCATGATGATAATGATAATGATAATGATAATGATGATGGTGGTGGTGGAGCAAAGGGAATGATGGCTGTATTATGTGAAAGGCAAATTGGGAAATAATTAGTGTAAAATACATAAAATCTTTAAAAATAAACAAATCTTGACAAAATAGTTTATCTATACAGAGTGTGTCAAAGTTAACAAAGTACTTCTTTTGTTGTTAAATTTTGTTTTGATATTCTTTACAACAAATTTCCAAATAATTCTCCACCATTAAATGCATTCCTTGAAAACAAGGAAGTGAAACTATTCAAGTTCTATTTCAACTGGTAGTATATATATCTCTTTTCATTTTTGTGGTTTGCCAGTTGTTGACAGAAAGTAAAACTGTATGCATTAACTTTGATAGTATTGTACTTACATTGTCCATTGTGTTTTAATGTTTTCTTAATTTATGTTCATTTAGTCACTGCTTGTATTATTTTACCTTTCCTTTCTTCATTCTAAATTACTTCATACAAACCTTACCATGTTTCCCTGAATTCTTCCAATTCATCATTAAAAAAAAAAAACTAAACCTGAGTTTAGAGGAAATTTCTCACACTGAGATTCTTACTACACAGACTGGTACCTTCTCTCTAATTTACAGTCTCAGAGAGCTGACTAGGCCCCTGAGAGTTTATGACTTGCCCTAGATCACACAGTCAGATGTAAGAGTAAGGATGCTGACCCAATTCATCATGACTCTGAGCCTATTTCCTTATCTGCATTAGCATGCTTCTTTTCATTCAACATTCCTTGTATTGTAAAAGTATGGACCAGGTTTTTTTTCAAGCTTTCACCAACTGTTATCAGATTTGTGTTCATGTTGAATCAATACAGACTTATTAAGTGTCTACTATGTATCAGGAACTGTGCCGTACATACAAGGAAAGGACAGGAAAAGTCTCTGCTTTCAAGGAGCTGATAGTCTAACAGGAGAACCTACATGAAAACAGATATGTCCAAATGAGATATATAAAGGATAAATTAGAGATAATCACAGAGAGAAAGCACTATTAAAGGGGATCATGAAGTGACAAAAGTGAGATTTTAGCTGGACCTTGAAAGAAGCTATGAAAATCTGGAGACAAAGATAAGATAAGGAGGGAGAGAATTCCAAACATGAGACAAAAACAACAAAAATGCACAGAGTTAGCAGGGAAGGTGCTATCAGAGAAACAGGAAAAAAGGCCAATCACTGGATCTCAGAATATGTGAAGAGAAATAAATTATATGAAGACTGGAAATATAGGAAGGAGGGTCAGTTTATGTAGGGCTTTAAAAGCCAAACAGATGGTTTTATATTCAATCCTGGAGGTAATAAGGAATTAACTGAATGTGGGAATGGAAGGGATGGTCAGACCTATACTTTAGAAACATCAGATCAATACTTTTCTTCCAAAAAAAGTCAATAATATTTTCACAATATATACTTTTTCTTTCTGAGGTTGACTCTGAGGTAATAGTTAACATTTTGCTTTACAGTATTTAAAATTGTTTCCAAATTAGTTGGATTAATCCACAGCTTTGTACATTCCAAATCCTGCAACCCCTTCAAAACTGAATTTTCCTTCTTCTGCACTCTTTCTAGCTCTCAGTCCTTTCTAGCTCTCAGATTCTGAGATAATATCTTTGTGTTATTGTATATCTTAGAGTTATTTCATAATTTAAGTTTCTAATGTTTGGCTAATTTAGGCAATTTTATACATGGTTAATAGTTTATATTGTTTTTTAAAAAAATACATAATAGATTTATGGCTAAGATGGCAATACATATGGTTCAAATGGAGTCTAGCACCTCTAAGAAATAATTCAGCAAAGATGAAAAAGGGACAAAAAATAAAACAATAATTCTTCAAAAGAAACAAAGTAAAACACTAAGAAACACTTTGATTCAGTCCAGTACTATTCAAATATCATGGATCCATGGTCAGGATTACCCAAGATTTAATAGTAGGAAAGAAGGGCTTAGAAAATGATATTCTGGGAGGCAAAAGAGCTAGAATTACATTCAAGGATCACTTATCCAGCAAAACTGAGTATAACCCTTCAAGGGGAAAATGGCTATTTAATAAAATAGAGGACTTTCAAGTATTCCTGATGACATTACTAGAGCTGAATAGAAAATCTGATATTCAAAAATAAGACTCAAGTGAAGCATAAAAAGGTAAACATGAAAGAGAAATGATGAAGGATTTAATGTGGTTAAGCTGTTTACATTCTCATATAGAAAAATCATACATGTAACTTCAACAAATTTTATTATTAGGACAATTACAAAAATCCTACATAGACAGAGAATGTGGAAGTAAGGAGATTATGTTGGGATGATGAAAAAAAATGGAAGGATGAGAAAGAGTAATGAGCTGGGAGGAGAAAGGGAGCAGAAGAAGAAACGAAATTATTTCACATAAAAGAGGCATGCAAGAAAGAGTTTTTAGAGTGAAGGGAAAAATGATGCGAGTGGGTGAGCAAGGCTTGAACTTAACACTCATCTATATTGGTTCAAAGAGGGAAAAATAGATATATATGCTGGGTATAGAAATCTATCTTACCCAGCAGGTAAGTAGGAAGGGAGGGAGGGAGATAAGAAAAAGTGGAAGGTGATAAAAGGAAGGATATATAAAGTAAGGCAGTAGTCAGAAGCAAAACAAACTGTAAAAAACAGGTACAGGACAAAAAGAGAAAAAGATAAAGAAAATAAGATGGTTGGAAATGGAGTTGGTGGTCATAACTCTGAATGTGAATGGTATGAACTCACCCATAAAATAGAAGTGAACAGCAGAAAAGATTAGATAACAGAATCTAGTAACATGTACATAAGAAACATCCTTGCACCAGAAAGACACACAAAGAGTTTTTAAAAAAAAGGCTAGAGCAGGATCTATTCTGCTTTAGTTAAGGTAAAAAATACACCCTTTTCAGATCACAATTCAATACAAAGCTGAGGAAGTACAAATTTAAAATTAATTGAAAACAGCATAATATAATCCTAAAGAAGGAGTAGATTAAAGGACAAATAGAAATGATTAACAGCTTCATTAAAGAGAATGACAACAATGAGGCAATATACC
This sequence comes from Phascolarctos cinereus, assembly GCF_003287225.1. Taxonomy (NCBI): domain Eukaryota; kingdom Metazoa; phylum Chordata; class Mammalia; order Diprotodontia; family Phascolarctidae; genus Phascolarctos; species Phascolarctos cinereus. The sequence goes on along the minus strand of NW_027556098.1, from coordinate 40,736,080 downwards.
AAAATTTATGGGATGCAGCCACAGTAGTACTTAGGGGAAAATCTATATCTCTAAATAAATACATCAATAAAATAGAGAAATAGAGATCAATATATTTGGCATGGAATTAAAAAAAAACAGGAAAATAGCAAAATAAAATACCCAATTATATTCCAAAATAGAAATCATGAAAATTAAAGGAAAGAGTAATAAAACTGAAAAGGTTGAATGCACCTCCAATGAAGATAAAAGCAATTGCTAGGAGCTATTTTGTTCAATTATATGACCCAAAACTAACAATCTAAGTGAAATGAATGAATGTTTACTAAAATATAAATTGCCCAGATTGACAGAAGAGGGAATAGAATATTTAAAAAAGCCTACCTAAGAAAAACAAATTGAACAAGTCATAAAGGAAATATCTAAGAAAAAATTCCCAGGACCAGATGGATTTACAAGCGAATTCTACCAAACATCTAAAGAACAAATAATTTCAGTACTACACAAACTATTTGAAAAAAAAACAAAACAGGTGAGGAAGGAGTTGTACCAGATTCTTTTTATGATATAAATATGGTTTTAATACCTAAACCAGAAAGAGGGGAAAAAAAGAAAATTATAGAACAGCTTCCTTAATAAATATCAATGCAAATATTTAAAATAAAATGCTAGAAAGGAGATTACAGCAATGTATTATAAAAATTATACATTATGACTATGTAGAACTTATACCAGGAATGTAGGGCTATTTTAGTTTTAGGAAAACTATTGGCATATTTGGCTATATCACTAACAAAAACCATATGACTATATCACTAGATGCAGAAAAAAACTTGTGACAAAATAAAATACCCATTCCTGTTAAAAAAAAATACCAGAAAGCATAGGAATCAATGGAACTTTTCTTAAAATAATAAGTACTATCTATCTAAAAGCAAAAGCAAGTATATCTGTAATTGGAATAAACTTGAGCCTTTCTAATAAGTCAGGGGTGAAACTAGGATGCTCATTATCAGCACTATTTTTAATGTCGTATTGCAATAAGACAAGGAAAAGGAATTAAAGGGAAAAAATAGGCAATGAGAAAACAAAATTCTCATGCTTTGCAGATGATATTATACTATACTTATAGAACACTACAGAATCAACTGAAAAAAAATCTAGTAGAAACTATGAACCACTTTAGCAAACTTGCAGCATGTAAAATAAACACATAAATCATCCACATTTCTATATATTACCAACACAATCCATCAGGAAGAGATAGAAATAGAAATTCCATTTTAAATAACTGTACACAATATAAAATAATTGAAAGTCTACCTGCCAAGACAAATCCAGGAACCATATGAACACAATTCCTAAACACTTTCCACACAAATAAAGTCAGATGTAAGCAAATGGAAAAATGTCATTCACTCATGAGTAAGCCAAGCTAATATAAGGAAAATAACTCTGCCTAAACTAATTTACTTATTCAGTGTCATACCAATCAAAATATGAAGTAATTATTTGATAGAGCTAGAAAAAAAACCAAAAAATTCATCTGGAAGAACAAAAGATAAAGAATATTAAGGAATTAATTTTTAAAGATGCAAAGGAAGGTAACCTAGCAATACAAGATCTATATTATAAAGTAGTAATCATCAAAACTATCTGATACTGGCTAAGAAATAGGGGGGGGTGGATCATTGGAATAGATTAAGAACATAAGACACAGTAGTAAATGACCATAGCAACATAATATTTGGTAAAGCAAAGAGCCCAGCCTCAGGAATTAGAACTCATTATTTGACAAAAATTACAGAGAAAACTGGAAAACAATGTGGCAGAAATGAGGTATAGACCAGCATCTCACACCACATACCAAGATAAGGTCAAAATGAGTACACAAATTAGACATAAAGAGTGATACTATAAGTAAATTAGAAGAACAAGGAATAATCTCCCTGTCAGATCTATGGAGAAGGGAAGAATTTATGACCAAACAAGAGACAGAGAACATTACAAAATGTAAATAGAAACCTGAAAGCATATTAAATTAGAAAGGTTTTTGCCCAAACAAACCAATGCAACCAAGATTAGAAGGAAAGCTGAAAGCTGGAAAACAATCTTCATAGCAAGTGTCTCTGATAAAAGTCAAATTTTTTCAAATATATAGTGAACTGAGTCAAATTTATAAGAACATAAGCCATTCTCCAATTGATGAAAGCTCCAAGGATATGAACAGGCAGTTTTCAGATAAAGAAATCAAAGTTATCTTCAGTTATATGAAAAGAAAATGCTCTAAATCACTATGGATTAGAGAAGTGTAAATTAAAACAACTCTAAAATACTATCTCGCACCTATAACATTAGCTAAAAAAATAAAATGATAACTATTGGAGAGGATGTAGGAAAATTGGGACACTAGTGCACTGCTGGTGCAGTTGTGAACTGATCCAATCATTCTAGAGAGCAATTTCAAACTATGCCCAAAGGACAACCAAATTGCATCTACCTTGTGATCCAGCAAAACCATCATTAGGTATGTATCCCGAAGAGATCATACCAAAAAATAAAAAGAACCTATTTGTACAAAAATTATTATAGCAGCTCTTTTTGTGGTAGCAAAAAAATGGAAATTGAGAGGATCCCCATCAACTGGAGAATGGCTGAACAAGTTGTGGTATATGAATATAATGAAATACTATTGTGGTATAACAAATGATAAGCAGGCAGATTTCAGGAAAAGAAAATCTTGGAAAGACTTGAATAAACTGATGCAAAGTGAAATGAGCAGAATCATGCAGGCAGTATCAGCAACACTGTGTGATGATTAACTATGAATGACTTAGCTCTTCTCAGCAATACAATGATTCAAGACAATTACAAAGGATTCATGATGGAAAATGCTGTCCATGTCCAGATAAAGGACTGCTGACTGATGGTCTCTGAATGCAGATCACAGAATACTATTTTTACTTACTTTATATTTCATCGGGTTCTTTTTCCTTTTTCATGCTTCTTCTTTTACAACTGTGACTAAGAAAGAAATGTTTTACATGATTACACATAGATAATGTATATCAAACTGCTTAACATTTTAGGGAGAAGGAAGGGAAGTGAGAAAGAGAGAAAAAATTGGAACTCAGAATCTTATAAAAATGAATGCTAAAAATTCTTTATATATGATTGGGGAAAAAATAAAATACTTTAAAAAAAGAATATCAAGGGAATCAATCAAAAAAATTGAGGGAAGGCAGCCCAGCAGCACTAGATATCAAATTATATTAAAAAGTGGTAATCTGGTACTGAACAAGAAATAGAGTAGTGGATCAGTGGAATAAATTAGGGTATACAATACACAATAATAAATGGCCAAAGCAATGTAGTGTTTGATTAATACAAAGATACAAACTTTTGGAACAAGAACTCACCATTTGACAAAAATTGCTTGAAAAATTAGAAAGTAGTTAGGAAGAAACTAGGCATAGACCAATATCTCACAACCCATATCAAGATGAGTTCAAAATTGATAAACAATTCAGTTATAAAGGGTGATATCATAAGGAAATTGGTAGAGCATGGAAATTTGTACCTGTCAGATCTATAGATAATGGAAAAGTGTATGACCAAACAAGAGATAGAGAGGATTTTAGGAAGTAAAATGGATGATTTTGATTATATGAACTTAAAAGGGTTTTTCACAAACAGTATCAACACAGTCAAAATGAAAAGAAAAACAGGAAATTGTGGGGGGAAAATGCATAGCAAATTTCTCTGATAAAGGTCTCATTAATCAAATATATAGGGAACTAAGCCAAATTTATAAAAATAAGAGTCATTCCCTAATTGATAAATGATCATAGGATATGCACAGGCAGTTTTTGGAAGAAATAATCAAGTCTATCAATAACTATTAAAAACACTCTAAATCACTACTGATTACAGAAATGCTAATTAAACAATCTTGAGATACCTATCATACCTATTAGATTGGCCAACACAACAGAAAAGGAAAATAACAAATACTAGAAGGGATGTGAGAAAGCAATTACATAATACACTGTTAGTGGAGTTGTACACTGGTCCAACCATTCTGGAAAATAATTTGGAATTACAATCACAAGACTATCAAAATGTGTATGTCAAATTACCAATATCACTACTGTAAAGATATTAAAGAAAAAGGGAACAGTCTATGTGTTCAAAAATATTTATAGCAGTTCTTTTTGTGGCAGCAAAGAATTACAATTTGAGGGCATACTTATCAATTGGAGGATGGATGAATGAATTGTTATATATGATTGCGATGGAATACTATTGTGCTACAAGAATGGTTTCAGAAGTGAGCAGATCCACAAGTACATTATACACAGTAACAGCAATATTGTGAGGTTGATCAATGGTGAAAAACTTAGCTACGCTGATCAAGACAATGATACAAGACAATTCCAATGAAGTCAAGATAAAAAAAGTTTGTTATACACCTTCAGAGAGAAAGAACTGTCGAACTCTGAGTGCACATTGAAGCATATTTTTTTAAAACTTTATTCTTCTTATTTGTGTATGTGTTTTCTTTTGCAATACGGCTAATATAGCTAATACAGAAATGTATTTTGTTTGAATTCACATGTATAAATAAATACGATATTTCTAGCCTTCTGCAGGGATATGATGCATCTGCATGAGAGAGATAATTTGGAACTCAAAATTTAAAAATAGAATGTCAAAAATTTTCATATATATGTGGGAAATATTTAACAAAAAAAATTATATTTTAAAAAAGAACACTAATGTGTCATCAGGAGTCATAAAGAAAGTCAAATAGGATAGATGGACTGGTAATAGTTTTATTGTGTTTCCATTGTTTTAAAAGACTAAAGGAAAGGAAGAGAGGATATACCAAGAAGAAAAGATGGGAAAAATAGAGAATTTTACATATAATTGGAATGGAAAAGATGACAAACAAAAGGAGTGGATGTCACTTGAACTTTATATTCTTCCTAGTCAAAGGAAGGTGAAACACAGCCATACACAAGACCATACATGCAGAGAAACACAATAAAAAGTTGGGCATAGAAATACATTCAACTAAATAAAATAATTAGAAGGAAAGGAGGAGGTAATAAAGTAAGTTTAATTTAGGAGTTATAAGCAAAACAAATGCAAACATCAGATTGGATCATTTAGATGAATTTTAAAAAGAAGAGAACAAAAGGTTTCTTAACTGTGACCAGAGGCAGAGCCATGACCTCTAAGTAGCAGGAAGCCCATTCTACACCCCAACTCCTCTAAACAGATCTAGAACATTCACTGGACCAAATCCTAGATGGGGAAATCAAGAAAAAGTTAAAGAGAGTTGTTTGCCTTGCCCAGGTCACCAGAGAGCAGACAGAGAGGTCTTTGGCCCTAGGGTTATGATCTAGTCAGGAACACACTGCACACTGAACACTCCAATAGCCAGGGTAGTGCTCTGCACCATGGTAAAAAGAGGTCCCAGACCAATAAAAAGGTACTACATGAAGAATTCCATTCCTAACAGGGTGCCCTTTTGGTTGAATATATCATTCTCAGTCTACCCTAGATCTGTAAGGCAGCTTTGGCTCCCATTAGCTATTTCAGATTTTCAGATCTAGGTCAGACTAACAAGGGCATCTGTGTCCAGGAGTGGCGTTTCCCTAGTAGGGAGGACCTGGACATTGTATAAGGAAAAGACCAAGCTCAGAAGTAAGCATCATTGTTCAGACCACAATAGAATAAGATGAATTTAGTTCCAGCATCAAGCACAGTTTGAAGCCTGCAGAAAAATAAGAACAGTATTGCAGACTAAAGGGGAATCTGCTATTCTGTCACTCTGAACCACAACAGCTTTCCAACTAGCTGACAGAGGCTGAGTCCAGCAGATTACTCTTATACTTACCCAAACCCGGGAAGGTATTTGCAAAGCTGAGACTTCTCAGGCAGGGAGTAGGGGAGCAGCAATCATACTTTGCCCTGCAACTGACAACTTTAAGAGTATTGAAAGCTTATAGGTCCCCAGAGTATCCCCAAGATCCTGAAATAACACAACACTATATACTCCAAGAAAGCAGCAAAAAAAAATTTTCCTTCCAGAAGTGCAGAAGAGTCCAGCTGTAACATTAAATCTCAAGTCAGGAAATATGCTTGAAGAATGAACAAGTGAAAAAAGAACTCTACCATAATGAGCTGTTACAGTGGCAAGGACACTCAAGACATAAACTCAAAAGAGAATGAAAATCTACAAGCAAAGCCTCAGAAAAAACTAGGATGGACACAGATTCAACTAGAATTCCTGGAAGAGATGATACAAAAGGTTTACAAGAGTTGAAAAGATTTTATAAATGAAATAAAAGTACTTTAAGGAAAAAATAGAAAAAATTACAGCTACAGGAGAAAGAACTGAAAAGGTACTTAACAGCTTGACACAAGAAATATAAAAGCTTGACCAAGCAACAAACTCCCTGACAATTAGAATGGATCAAATAGTAGCCAATGACTCCATGAAACAAGAAATATTGAATAACATCAAAAGACTAGGGAAAAATATTAAAAAAATGCAAGGTACTCTACAAAAAACAACTGACCAGGAAAACAAATTAAATTTAAAAAAATTAAGAATCATTGTACTATCTGAACACTATAACCAAAAAAATTAAATAACATAGCCTAGTCAATATATTTTTAAAAATCTTAAAACTGTCCACAGCTTTTAGAATCAGGGGGCAAAATGGAAATATAATCCATCACTCAGTTCTTGAAAGAAACTCCAAAATGAAAACTCCCAAGAATATTTTAACCAAAATTCAGAGTTTCTAGGTGAAAGAAAAAAATACTGCAAGTAGCCACAAAGAAAGAATTCAAGTACTAAGGAGCCATAGTCAGAATCACACATGATTTAGTATCCACCACTTCGAAGGAGCAGTAAGCTTCATAAACTATATTCCAGAAGTCAAAGGATATTAACAAATTGAATACAATCCTAAAATAGGGGGGAAATGGACCTTTCATGAAATAAAAGACTTCCAAGAATTCCTGATGAAGAGATCAGAATTGCAAAAAAACGAAGTTCAAACACAGGAGTTAAAGGAAACATGGAAAGGTAAACATGAAAGCACAATAATAAAGGAGAAAACAAGGATAAATTGCTTATCTGTAATTATACATGTTTTGCCTCTGAATACCATCATCATCAGGAGTTATAGAGGGAGTCTAACTAGATAAGGCCTGGAAGTGGTGCTGCTATATTGTTGGTGGTTTCAGAAGAATGGAAAAAGAAAGGAAAAGGAATAAACTAGTGGAACTAGGGAAAGGGAAAAGAAGATTAGGGAAATTTATCTTACATAACCAGGGTGCAGAACTAGACAAATTTTAACTATAAAGGTTCTGACAGTAAACATTCTAGGCTTTGTAGGTACTAATATAATGAGACAAAACAAATTTCTACAAAATTTTTACTAATAAAATTTAAAATATAATAATGAGTATAATTTTTGGTAATACAGGTCTACAAATGAGAAGAATAATTTCTTGGCAACAAAATTTTTCTTTATTATGGTTCAAAGTTAGTGTTCCTTATAATCAAAATCAATTGTAATTAATCATGTGTTAATGCTGATCTATAGTAAGATTTTATGTATTTCATTAAAAAGATCTTTTATATAGATAGGTATTGTCAAATGCTGATATTAGTCCACGAGCATATTATTTAAATTGAACATATCCATCTCTTAGAAGGCTTTAGTAGAATTATATTAGATATTTCTTTTGATATTTTCTTTTTCATCGCAGATTAATCACTTCCATTTGAAGGCAAGGGAGAAACTCCTCATTTGCACAAATGGATTTTGAAATATGAAAACTTCTTTTACACTTGCATCAAGGTCTGTAAAACACTGTTGAAACTGTAGCTGAACTGGTCAAAGGAGCAAAGAATACACACACACACACACACACACACACACACACACAAAACTGGGTAAAGAAATGCATTTCATTTAACAGGGATATGGGAGAGAAGGAAATGGGACTGGAGAATTGAGGGAAGGAAGATTAAAGGAGGGATTAAAATACTAAGCCAAACGAAGTCTAACTAGTGACATGCAAAAATATTTATATCTTTTTGGAGCAAAAAATAATATGACTTTGAGAAGGTGCCCCAAATTGAGGAATGACTGAAGAAGGTATGTTATGTCTATATATTGTGCTAGAATACTATTGTGCTACAAGAAATGATGAGAGGGTTGGTTTCAGAGAAACCTGGGAAGACTTATATGAAGTGACAAATTGAACCAGAAAAGATAACTTCAAAAGAATTAGGAACTTTTAGCAGTGTAATAACCAACAACAATTCTAGAAAACTTATGAAGAAACATGTTAACCTCTTCCAAATAGAGGTAAGGGACTCAGAGTACAGGAGACATTTTCTTTTTGGACATGGCCAATGTGGAAATTTGTTTTGCTTGACTATACATTGTAAGGCGAGTTTTATTTTTCTTTTGTTTTCAGTGCAGGTGGAGTGGCAGAGAGGATGAAAAGGTAAATTTCCACTGATTAAAAACATATGTGTGTATCATTTAAAAAAAAGAAAGTTACTGAAGCTTGAGTGAAGAGAAAAGATGAAGAGCAAGAAACCAAAATCAGAAAGCATCTAATGTAAATCACTGGTACTGAACACATTTATCTCTCACCTCCCTCTTCTTTGTAAAGAGAGAGGGTTGAGGGAAAAATGAAAAAAAAATACTATAAGAGAAAACTATGAAGAGAAACACACAATTAATGATCATATCACTTAATGTTAATGGGATGAACTCGCCCCCAAATGGAAGAAGATACCAGAATTAACTGGAACAAAAATCCAACAACGTATTTCTTATTTTAATTTAATTTTCTATTTTTAAATGAACAAAAGTCTCTTTTCTCATTATTTGCCCACCTCCCACACCCCCAATATAAAAAATAGATAAAACAAATTCTTGCAACAAATATACAGTCAAGCAAAATACATTCTTGCACTGGCCATGTCTAAAAATTTCATAACTTATTCCATACTCTGAGTTCATCACCTCTCTGTCATGGCGTGAAGAGCATATTTCATCATTGTTAGTTTGGAATTGTACTGGATTATTACATTGATTAAATTTCTTAAGTCTTTCAAAGTTGTCTGTCTTTATATTATTGTTCTTGCTATATAAATTACCCTTCCAGTACTACTAACTTTACACTGTCAGTTCATATGAATTTTCCCAAGATTCTCTGAAATTATTAATCATTTTTCTGATATATTCATAATCCATTATAGTCATATATATGTATGCTATATATGTTCAAGAAATACTCATTTGATGAGCCCTTGGCTTCCAAGGGTTTTGGTTGTTGTTGTTGTTGTTTGCCTCCACAAAGAGCTGCTTTAAATATTTTGAAATGTATGAGTTATTTTGTTGTTTTGACCTAGTGGCATCCCTGAATCCCTGAATGAAAAAAATATAGTTTATAAACTGTTTGTATATATGTACAAAGCACTTTCTAGAAGACACAGAAAAATTCATGGTTTTGCCAACAGTGCCTTCATATGCCTATTGTTTGCCAGCCCTTCCAGCATCTTTTCATTTTCCTTTTTTGTTATCTTTGAGTATTAACTTCGAGGTAGGACCTCAGAGTTTATTTAATTTGCAATTTTTGAATTATTAGTTACTTGGAGTGATTTTAATATGGTTACTTATTGTTTGCATTTCTACCTTAGAAAATTGACTATTCATATTATTGAAACATTTATCAGTAGGGAAATGGAGCTTATCTTTATAAATTGGAATGAGTACCTTATATATCTTAAAACAAGGAAACAACACCAAAATAAATAAACAAATTGCAATGGGTACCTTACATATCTTAGAAATGAGACCTTTATCACAGAAATATGATTTAGAGGTTTGTTTTTTTTTTCCTTTGCTCCCCTTCTAATTTTAGCTGCATTGGTTTAATTACACAAAACTTTTTCATTTAATCAAAATTGATCAATTTATTTTCTATGTGCCCCATGACCTTGATGGGCTATGAACTTTAAACCTCATTTAGAAAGGAATTCTCTTCCTGACTCTTCTAATTTGTTCATGATGTCAACAAATCAACAAACATATTAAATATTTACTATTTGCCAGACACTGTGTTAGGTGGAAAGGCAAGCAGTCATTGTCCTGAAGGAGCTCACATTCTAATGGGGGAGGGGGTGGGAAACAACATGTAAAAAACCAACCTCTTTACATAAAATGGTATAGAGATAGAGTGTCTTGTTCATGGACCAATAGGGTGGCCAGTGCCACTGAATCAGGAATACATAGTGAAAGGTAAAGTATAAGAAGATTGTAAAGGAAGGAAGGGGCTAGGTTCTGAAAGTTTTAAACACCAGAGTTTTTATTTGATCCTGGAAGTAATAGAGACTTAGTGGAGTTTATTCATTCAGGTGGGGGTGGGGTGAGACCTTCACTTTAAAAAAAATCATTTGGGTGGCTGAATGGAGGATGTATTGAAATAAAGAGAGATTTGAGGCAGCCAGACTCACAGCAGGCTATTGCTATAGTCCAGTCATGAAGTGATGAGGGCCTATACTAGAGTGCTGGCAATGTCAGAGGAAATAAGAAGGTCATATTCAAGAAGATGTTCTGGAGGTAAAATCAAAAGGCCTTGGCAACAGACTGGATATGGGGTGTGGAGATAGATTTTTCAATGTTCCATGCCTGCATGAAGGGTAGAGTTGGGAAGAGTTTGAAAGAAGAGAGCTCTTGGTCTTTTGGCTTCCAACTTCAAGAGAGAATATTCATAGTTCTGTTGTCTTTTTTGGGTCACTAAGGGAGAGAAAGACCCTGGAAGAAACCAAGATGTAGAGGAAATGGCAACCTCAATAGCATCCCTATCCCCAGCTTACTGCACTCAAGACTTTAGGGAATTTCGCCTTGAGTGAAATCTGGGACTTTCTGTTGAGCTGAGTTATCTGTCTCCTAAAAGGGAAGCTTTTTGATTTGTTTGTTCTCTAATTGCATAAATGGGTTTATTTGCTAATTACTATGTGTGCTCATTGTGAGACTAGCATCTGCTGGTAAGGGAGTCGAGCTTTTGATATAAAGCTTTGGGCATAATATCCTCAGTGAGGGATAGCGATTGGGAGTACCACTTGAAACTAAATATTATTTCCCCTAGAGTAACAATATTTAGGAAGATAGATAGATAGAGTTCTAATTCAACAACCCCTCTCTCTAAGGAAAGTTGAGTAATCAGTTTCTAGTCCTAATCTCCTGCTGCCATGAATCAAAATCTCCCTTTTAAAAAGGGTTGGGGAGGAGACAATAGAGATATCTATTCTAATCTCCCTGGGATTCACATCTAGATAGACTTATATACATACATAATTTACTTGGGTAAAACAATACAATACCACCTCCTGCACTAAAAAGTCTTTCAGTTTATTCCCATTGCATATAACTTGGGCTCTTGGCTTTATGTACATAGTACTTAGTATTAATATGTTAATTGGCAAAAGCAAAAAATTAGGAAGAAATAGTAAAAGTTGATACATTCCCATTCTCCATATCTTCATTAACAAGAATGAGTGTTGTGCATATCAAAAGTTTTCTTTCATATATTGACATAATCACCACTATTATTTTTCATGTTATTAAGATGATCTATTTTGTACATTTTATCCTATACTGACTCAATCACTTATAATGACTACTATAAATAAAAAACAGGTCACAATATATAAGACTTAAGATATGCTGCTATAGGCTAAGTTTTATGACTGTGTTTTAGTTTTTCATTGATTTTTCAGTGTTTATTTGGGATATTGTTTTTTTTTTCCCCTCTCTATCTGGGTTAAAGAATATGACCTTATTTGTATCATAAAGGTAAGATTTCTTCTCTCATATTTAAAAACAATGTAATATTGGAATTAGTTGTTATTTGGATGTTTGAAAGCATTTGATTGTAAGCCCATATGTTCCCACTGAGTCCTTTTCCTAGGTATTTATTTATGGCATATTCAATATGTTCTGAGAAGTTATCATTTTATATTATCATACACATACATCCACTTAATTTATAATGACATTTTCATTATATATTATTGGGCAAAAAATTCTAATAATTTCCTCTACTGCTTCTTCATGTGTTATTATTTCTCTTGTATTTGATACAAGTAATTTGATTTTCTTCTTTTTTTATCAAATTAGTTAATATTTTATTTTTAAGTAATATCCCCTACTTTTATTATACCAGTGCTTTTGTTTTGCTTTCATTATTATTCATTATTTCCTTGATTTTCAGAAGTTCTGTTTTGGTGTCTAATTGAAGTTTTAATTTGTTAGTGTTCTGGGTATTTTAGTTACACATCAAGCCAATTGATCTGTTCTTTCTCTCTTTGGTTCATGAAAGTGTTTCATTACATAAGTATATCCCTAAAGGCTCTTTTGGCTGCATCCCCCCAAATTCTGTGTGTTCATTCATTATCATCATTTTCCTTGATGTTTCTATGGTTTGTTCATAAAAGGTTGGATTTATACAAAGAATGTGTTTGGTTTCATATTAAGAAAACTATAGAGGCAGAGGTCAAGATCTCAGAGTAGAAGGAAGAAACACAGTGATCTGCCAACCAAAAGATTTTCAAAGAAATTGAGAAAATGCACCAGAGCAAGTATTGATAGAAAAACCTAAGATAAAGTAACAGTGAGTCATTGTTCCAGTCCAGGTCAGCATACGGGGACAACTGTCTATGGACACCAGGGTGGAATCTGGCCAAGTACCACATGTCAGGTGTACAGCATTCCAGATGAAGAAGAGACTGTTCACCACAACAATGATAGGCCAGCAACACAGTTCTATAAATCTGCTGAGCCTTTCAGTTAATTGACAAGGGCTAGGGCCAACCATTGTCTATAGTGCCAACCAGGGGGCAAATATGTAGCTGTGCTGCCTAGACAAAAACTGGATTCTAAAGTCTGGAAAACCCTAAAGCAATCTAGTCATGACCTTGATCTGACTAGACAGGGCCCAGGGAAAGTCTGGTATTCTCTGCCTCAAGCCATAACTAAGATTCTTGAAGTACTAAATATCTAAAGAACTTAGCCAGCATAAGACAGGCCAGGATCAAAAAGGTAGAGTCTGGTCCTATCACAAACTCTCAATCTGGAAAGTAAAACTGAAAGAATGAGTTTAAAAAAAGACGACTAAATAAAAAAAGACAAAGAGTTGTTATGATGTCATGGATAACCAAGTCAGAAACCCAAGACAAGATAAAAACTAACACATAAAACAAAGCTTCAAAGAAAGACAGAACTTGGCCACAATTAGAATTCCTAGAAAAAATTAATCAAGAGATTGAAAAGATTTAATAAGCATATCATAAAATGAAATGAGAGGTATAGAACAAAGTATTTGAAAGGAAAAGATCGTGTTAGAGGAAAGATTTAGAAAGAGAATTAACAATTTACCACAAAAGGTACAAGGACTCACCCAAGCAACTGACTCTAAAAAATATAATATATATTCAGTGCGATATCACATGACTATAATTAGCTACCAAAGGGGCTGAGGCTGGTGAAGGAAGGAAGGAAGGAGGGAAGGAAGGAAGGAGGGAAGGATGGAAGGAAGGAAGGAAGGAAGGAAGGAGGAAGGAAGGACGGAAGGAAGGAAGGAAGGAAGGAAGGAAGGAAGGAAGGAAGGAAGGAAGGAAAGAGAGAAAGAGAGAAAGAGAAAGAAAGAAAGAAAGAAAGAAAGAAAGAAAGAAAGAAAGAAAGAAAGAAAGAAAGAAAGAAAGAAAGAAAGAAAGAAAGAAAAGAGGGAGGGAGCAAAGGAAGGAAGGGGGAAGGAAGGAAGATAGATATAGATAGATGATAGACAGACAGATGGATAGATAGATAGATAGATAGATAGATAGATAGATAGATAGAGGGCTTTAAAGTTGAGAACCCAAATAGAATTTTGGAAAAATTAAATATGATAGACCTCAGAAAATATTGAATAGGAATACATATACATACACACACACACAAACACAAACACATATATATGTATATATACACATATATACATACATATATTTCTTAGCTGTTCATGGCACCTATATTAGGGCATAAAACATCTCAAAAGCAGAAAGGCTAAAATATTAAACACATCCTTTACTGACCACAATACAATAAAAATTATTGTCAGTCAAGGACTATTGTTAAAAAAAGATGGAAATTAATTGGAGACTAAACAATCCTGAAGAATTGTTTGGTAAATGAAGAGATCACAGAAATGACAAATAAATTTTAATGAAATAATCACAATCATAAGATACTGGGGCAAAATTTGGGGAGTGAAGCCAAAATATCATTAAGGGAAATCTTATATCTGTGAACACTTTCATCAACAGAGGAAAGAAGAAGAGACCAATAAATTGGACACACATCTTAAAAAAAAGTGAACAACTATTAAAAAAATTAAAAATAAAAATAAAAACTGAAAAAAATATAAAAGAAAATAATAAAATTGAAAGTAGAAATTGATTTTAACAAGAAACTGTTTTTAAATCATAAAATAGAGCCCTAGTAATTTGATTTTTAAAAGAGAGGAAAATAAAATTACCCTTATAAAAATGTAAACAGAAATAAAAAAAAAAGAAATAAAGAATATGATTAGAAACTGTTTTGGCCAAAAACATGCTAATAAAAGTACTAAGTTAAATGAAATGCTTTAATATTTATTAAAATACAAAATGCCCAGACTAAGAAATAGAAATAAGAAATAGAAATTTCAAACTACTCTATCTCAGAAAAAAAAAATTATTGAACAAGCCTTCAGCAAAAATCTAAGGGAAAACAAAATCCAGGACCAGATGGCTTTATAAGCAAATTTCATCAAAACACAAAAATAAGAATTGATTCTAATATTATACAAACTGTAAAATAAAGAGGGAAATGACGGATCTTATCAAATTCCTTCTAGTATACAAACAATGTCTTGAAGCTTAAGCCAAGGAGAGAAAAAGCAAAGAAAAAATAGAGAAATGTGTGTGTGTGTGTGTGTGTGTGTGTGTGTGAGTGTGTGTGTGTAATTTTCCATTTTTAAAATTTTTATTTTTAATTTATGGAATGAAATAAGTATTTCCATAACAGTACAATAAAAAGATGATTGCACATGAAACTGCAAATCTACTATGCACAACTTGCTATTTCTTTGAAACATATAACAAAATGATCATGCAAATTTATTTTTAATCCCTCTTCCCCACCCTACAGATGGCTATGACCCAAATATATGTGTGTGTATATATATATATATATATACATACATATATGTGTGTATATATATACGCATATATATACACACATACATATATATGTGTGTGTATATATATATACACACATACATATATGTGTGTATATATATACACATAATATATGTGTGTGTTATATGTATACATATATATACATATATGTGTATGTATATGTAAAATTATTCACTATATACTACTATTTATCAGTCCTTTCTCTGGATTCAGATAGAATCTCTCTTCATATGTCCTTTATAGTTAATTTGGGTATTTATAATAGTCAAAATGACTTATTCACTCAAAGTCATTCTTAAAACAAAATCGCTATTACTATATACACTGTACTCTTGGTTCTGCTTATTTCACTCTTCATTACTTCACACAAATCCTCCCATGTTTTTTCTAAAATCATTGAGCTCATAATCTCTTTTAGCATAGTAATATTTTATCACAATCATATACAATAACTTGTTCAGCCATTCCCCAATTGATGGGCATTGCCTCAATTTTGAGTTCTTTGCTACCACAAAGACAGCTACTATAAACATTTTAGAACATATAGCTTCTTTTCCTTTTTCTTTAATCATATTTGGAAACAGACCTAACAGTGATATCCTAGGGTTAAAATGTATAGGTAGTTTAATAATTCTTTGGGTATAATTCCAGATTGCTTTCCAAAATGATTAGATCACTTCACAATTCTATCAACAATGAATTAGTGTCCCAATTTTTCCATATCCTCTCCAACATTTGTCATTTTCCCCTTCTGTTATTTTGGCCAATCTGGTAGGTATAAAATGATATCTAAAAGTTGTTTTAATTTGCCTTTCTCTAATCAATAATAATTTAGAGCAATTTTCATGTAGCCACAAATTATTTTGATTGCTTCACTGCTTGTCTATATCCTTTGACCATTTATCAAATGTAGAATGACTATTTGTATTCTTATACACTTGACAAATTTCTTTACGTATTTTTTATATGAGACCTTTATTTGATATGCTGTTTTTCTCCAGTTTTCTGCTTTCCTTCTGATCTTGGCTACATTTGTTTTATTTTCACAAAAACTTTTTAATTTAATGTAATTGAAATTATGCATTCAACACCAAATTTTGCTTTCTATCTCTTGTTTATTTATAAATTATTTGCCTATCCATAAGTCTGATAAGCAATAGGTTCCATGTTCTTCTAATTTTCTTGCAATACTCTCTTTATATCTAGGTCATGTATTCATTTTGACCTTATCTTTGTAAGTGCTGTAACATATAGGTCTATGCCTAGTTATTTTTACTCATTATTTTCCTTCTCAGCCTCTCTTTTCACCTATCCCTGTTACCTTATTTTCTCACCTTAACCTTTTATTCTTTATTTTATTCACTCCTCTAAAAGTCCCTCCCCCACACAATCCCCAAATTTTTTCACCTCTCTAGAAGCTCAAAAGACTTTTAAACCTCTTCAGATGTATACTTGTTTCCTCTTCAACCTAGATGAGAATAAGATTCCAAAGTTACTAGCTCTCCATCCCCTACCTGCTTTGTCTACATTAGTTCTTCCTTTCACACTCCCATTTTCATGAGATAATTTCTCCTTTTAACCTTTTCCTATGCAATTTTGTTCTTTAGAATCACCTCATCATACACAACTCTGCCCCAACCTTTCTTTCAAACTACTTTAGTAATGATAACAATTTTAAGAATGCTATTATTAATAATATATTAATAATTACTAATATTAATGACATTTTCATACATCATAAGTAAATAGTTTGACTTTAATCAGTGTCATATTCCCAGAATGCATCCTGACAAATATCTTTAATGAACACTAACACAAATATTTTAAATAAAGTATTAACAAAAATGTTAGCACAACATATCATAAAGATTATACACTACAACCAGACGGGATTTATACCAGGAATGCAGAGTTTATTCAATATTAGGGAAAGAATCTGTAAAATAAACCATATTAATAATAAAAGTACTAAAAAAAAACCTCACAATAATATTAATAGATGGAAAAAAGCCTTTGACAAAATATAAAATTTGTTTAAAAAAAAACAAAAGTAAATACAGAAAAAAGACTTTTATTTAATACAAGTAGTATTTACCAAAACCTAAGAGCAAAGTATTATATTAAGAAGGATAAACTTGATATTTTCCCAATAAGATGAAGGGCAAAGTAGGATGTCTGCTATTACCATTATTATTTGTTATAGTGCTAGAAATAGTAGGTATATCAATAAACAGGAGGAAAAAATTGAGAAAATAATTCTAACCAAAGAAGAAGAAAAAAAAAATGGTTTTGCAGATGATATGATTGTGCACTTACAGAACCTTAGAAAGTAAATGGAGACAGGAAGGGAAGGGAATAAGCATTTATTATGTGCTAAGTACTATGCTTTTATTTGCTTTACAAATATCACCTCATCTGATCCTCACAATAATTCTACAAGATAGGTACTGTTATTATCCCCATTATATAGTTGAGAAAACTGAGGCAAACAAATGACTTGCCTAGGGTCACACAGCTAATGCATCTGGGATCAGATCTGAACTTACATCTTCCTGATTCCAGGCCCAGCTCTATCCATTGCACTACCTAGATAACTATTTGACTAAAATTAGTTTAGTCAACTAAATTGATTAAAATAACTTCTAAAATGATGTGAGTTACAAAATAAGTCCACAAATATCATCATCATGTCTTTATATTGCCCAGAAATATAAAGGGAAATTCCATTTATAATAAATACGAAATCTATGTAAACCCGGGAATTTACTTGCCAAAACACACAGAGGAACTGTAAAAATAAAACTACAAAACAATTTTTGAGGTAATAGAGACCTAAACAGAGAAATATGAATTGTTCAGGGATAGCTGAGCTAGTATAATAAAATGACAATGCTATTTAAGTTAATTTACTTATTTAGTGCCATACCAAACTTTCAAAGATTACTTTATTAGTATTAATAACAATTCATCTGGAGGAAGAACAGGTCAAAAATCTCAAGGGAAATAATGAGGGGAGGAGTGAGAATTAAGAGGGCCTAGCAATACCAAACCTCAAACTCTTTTACAAAAGAGTAATCATCAAAACAATTCAACACTGGTCAAAAAATGGAGGTGTAAACCAGTGGAATAAAAACTGGGCACACAACATCCAGAAGCAAATGAAAAGCAGACTATTTTTCAACAAATCCAAAGATCCTAGTTACTAGGGTTAAAAACCCATTATTTAAAAAAAATACTGCAGGGGAAACTAGGCAGTAGTGTGACAAAAAATTAGGTATTGATCAATGACACACACCATATACAAAGAGAAGTTCCAAATATATGCATGACATATATAAAATGTCAAATCATAAACAATTAAGGGAACTAAAAAAAAATATCTCTCAAGTCTCTCTATACAGTAAGAGTTCATAAACTAGAAAGGACCAAATAAGATAAAATGGACAATTTTTATTACAAAAAATTTAAGTTTTCACAGAAACTAAGATAGTTAAATTTTGAAGGCAAATAATAGATGCCTAGAAAAAAATCTTTTCAACAAATATCTATGATAAAGGTCTCATATGAGGAAATGATTCAAATTAAAAACCCTTCCCGCTAAAAAACATTAGCCATTCTCCAGTAGATAAATAGTAAAGGATATGAACATGCAGTTTTCAAAGAAAGAAATCTATTATCATCAACCATATGAAAAAATGCTCTAATTACTAATAATTACAGAAATATACTTCAAATGTATCAGACCAGCAAAGATAATAAAAGAAAATGGCAAATAATGTAATGATTGTGGGGAAACAGTGGTATTAGTACACTATTAGTGTAGTTGAGATTTGGTGCAGCCACTTTGAAAAGCAATTTACACATGAACCTATGAATCTATTATATATAGCTTATTTTTTAAAAAGAACATGTGATATAATACTTGGCACTAAGTTCCAAAGCAGTCATTGTACTATCATTTTGGGGTGTTGCATGATTTTGCTTTCCTAGAATGGCTAAACCAATTTACAACTCCATCAACACTACATACCTTGTGTTCCCACATCCTTTCCAACAATGGTCATTTTCCATCTTTGACAATTTGATGAGTATAAAGTGGAATCTCAGAATTATTTTTTCATGTGGTCATTACTAACTTGCGTAATAGAGGTAGGAAGTGATACTTCCACTCTTGCTTGGCTGATTAAATAATAGCTTATATAGCTGACATAAAGTTTTAATGCTAAAAATGTGGCTATCCATTTAATCCCATCATAATTGGCTGAGTAAACAAATTAGATATACCTCTCAAGACTTTAAAAAGATGAATTCAAGAAGTTACAATTTGAGTCAGATACAGTAGACATTTTCACTTTTACCAGCAAGTAGCTGGGGAAGGGAAACCTGGAGACTTTATCTCTTCTCCTCTATTGACCATGTAATCAGAGGATCTGTGTCAGGAGGAGAAATTCATTCTACTAAGAGCCTAGACAAAGACAGACATGGATTCAGAGATACAGTCAAACAAGTTTCAGCAATCAGGATCACTCATGGCAGAGAGAAGTTTGGCTATGAACCCAAAGAAGGAGGAGACCCTGAGATGCTAGATTAGGGGTCAAACCAGAAGAGAACTTCATCCAAGGGTACCTGCAAGAGGACTCTACAAGGGTAGAAAGGAATTCTGATATTGGGAGTTGTAAGTTACTCTTTGCCAGATGTATCATACACATTTGATTCACTGCTCTTGTACTATAAATTTGAACACACTCTTCCCATGGATAATATAAGTATTTGTGGAAGAGTGTGCCCAAGATATTTTCAAGAAATGTTTATGCAGCTACTGTTTTGCTAAGCCATTTGAACAAGAGCTAATTAAGTTTGTTGGCCGAATGTAACTGTAGAGTATGCTACTGAGGGGCCCATTAACTACAGCAGCAGCAGCTGCTTATCAGGTTATCTATACAACCTAAGGTAGTAACTACCCTCTGTGGACCCAACCAACAGGTGAAAGTAGGAGGAGTGGCCCATAGGTCTGTTAACATTTGCTTTTCTTCTTTGAGCAACACCTTTTTATATTCTTTGAATGCATTACAGAATTAATCTCATTCATATACACATTAATCATTTCTTCACATATCTTGAATCTCACACTTTTCTGAAAAAAAAAACTTCCTGAAAATATTTCCTTCTAATAAGTTTCTTTTCTAATTTTAATTACATTGATTTTGTTTGTGCAAAAACATTTCAATTTTATTTAATCAAAATTATCCATTATTTTCTCCTACGATTCACTAAATTCCCGGTATGGTCAATAACTTTTCCTATCCATATTTATGAAAAGTATTTCATTCCCTTCTTTTATAACATGCTTATAATGTGGCTCTTAATATCAAGGTCATGTATCCATTTGGAGTTTATCTTGGTATAACATAAGAAATGTTGATCTAAGTATAATTTTTGCTGGACTGCTTTCCAATTTTCCTTCGTTCCTTTGTTCCTTCCTTCCTTCCAACACTGAGTCTCCTCCTTTCCACAACCCAAAGGAACTGCAATCTTTGAGTTCGGTGAAGATTATTTTACTATCTTCACTTTGTCTGCATCTTCTGCAACTATTCCTCACTGATCAACTTTTGTATTTTATTTTTTTTAATTTTATTAATTTATTTTATCAACAATCCCTTCCATATGCTTTTGAGTTGAAAATGTTCTCCCCCTTCCTCCCCACCACCCTCCCCAAGATGGCACACAATCTGATGTAGGCTTTACTTTTACATGCCCATTAAACATATTTTCACATTAGTGAAGTTGTAAGTAAAAATTAAAACCAATAGGAGGAACCATTAGAAAGATGAAACAAAACTCAACAGAAGGTAAAAATAAGTGATAGCGATTTGACTTCCATAGTTCTTTCTTTGGATGTGGACAGCATTTTCCATCCCAAGGCCTCTGGAGATGTCTTAGATACTTGTAATGCTGAGAAAGGTTCAGTTTAACAACATTAGTCATTGCATAACATGGCTGTTATTGTGTACAAAGTTCTCTTGGTTCTACTCACTTCACTCAGCATCAGACCATATAAGTCTTTCCAGGCTTTTTTGAAGTCAGCCTGTTCAGTATTTCTTATAGCACAATAGTATTCCATTACATTCACACACCACAACTTGCTCAGCCATTCCCCAATTGATGGGCATCCTCTCAATTTCCAATTCTTTGCCACCACAAAAAGAGCTGCTATGAATGTTTTTATACATGTGGGTCCTTTTCCCATTTGTTTGATCTCTTTGGGATATAGCCCTAGAAGTGCTATTGCTGGATCAAAGGGTATGCACATTTTTGTAGCCCTTTGGGCATAGTTCCAAATTGTTCTCCAAAATGGTTGGATCATTTCACAACTCCACCAACAATGTATTAGTGTTCCAATTTTCCCACATCTCTCCAACATTTATCATTTTCCTGTTTTGTCATGTTGGCCAATCTGATAGGTGTGATGTGGTACCTCAGAGTTGTTTTGATTTGCATTTCTCTAATCAATAATTTAGAGCATTTTTTCATATGACTATAGATGGCTTTAATTTCTTCATCTGAGAACTGTCTGTTCATATCCTTTGACCATTTATCAATTGGGAATGGCTTGTGTTCTTATAAATTTGTCTTAATTCTCTATATTTTAGAAATGAGGCCTTTATCAGAGAGACTGGTTGTAAAAATTCTTTCCCAATTTTCTACCTTCCTTCTAATCTTAGTTGCATTGGCTTTGTTTGTGCAAAAACTTTTCAATTTAATGTAATCAAAATTATCCATTTTGCTTTTCATAATGTTCTCTATCTCCTGTTTGGTCATGAATTCTTCTGTTCTCCATAGATCTGATAGGTAAACTATTCCTTGTTCTCCCAGTTTACTTATGGTATCAGCCTTTATATCTAAGTCATGAACCCATTTTGACTTTATTTTGGTATATGGTGTGAGATTTGGGTCTATGCCTAGTTTCTGCCATACTCTTTTCCAGTTTTTCCAGCAGTTTTTTTCAAAGAGTGGGTTCTTATCCCAGAAAGTAGGGTCTTTGGGTTTATCAAATAATAGATTACACATTGACTACTGTGTCTTGCATATTTAACCTATTCCACTGATCCACCTCCCTATTTCTTAGCCAGTACCAAGCAGTTTTGATGATTGCTGCTTTATAATACAATTTAAGATCTGGAATTGCTAGGCCACCTTCCCCTGCATTTCTTTTCATTAGTTCCTTTGATATTCTGGACCTTTTTTTTTCCAAATGAATCTTGTTATTATTTTTTCTAACTCTATAAAATAATTCTTGGTAGTTTGATTGGTATGGCACTGAATAAGTAATTAGCTTAGGTAGGATTGTTATTTTCATTATATTAGCTCGGCCTACCCATGAGCAACTGATGTTTTTCCAATTATTTAGATATGATTTTGTGTGAAAAGTGTTTTGTAATTGTGTTCATAGAGTTCCTGGGTTTGTTTTGGTGGGTAGACTCCTAAATATTTTATAATGTCTACAGTAAGTTTAAATGGGATTTCTCTTTCTATCTCTTGCTGTTGGGCTTTGTTGGTAATATATAGAAATGCTGATGATTTATGTGGGTTTATTTTATAGCCTGCAACTTTGCTAAAGTTGTTTATTATTTCAAGTAGTTTTTTACTTGATTCTCTAGGATTCTCTAAGTATATCATCATGTCATCTGCAAAGAGTGATAGCTTTGTTTCTTCTTTGCCTATTCTAATACCTTCAATTTCTTTTTCTTCTCTTATTGCTAAAGCTAAGTTTCCAGTACAATATTGAATAACAGTGTGATAATGGACATCCTTGTTTCACCCCGATCTTATTGGAAATGCTTCTAGCCTGTCCCATTACATATAATGCTTGCTGAAGGTTTTAGATATGCTATTTATTATTTTAAGGAAGACTCCATTTATACCTATGCTTTCTAGTGTTTTTAATAGGAATGGGTGTTGTATTTTATCAAAAGCTTTTTCTGCATCTATTGAGATGATCATGTGGTTTCTGTTGGTTTTGTTGTTGATATGCTCAATGATGCTGATAGTTTTCCTAATATTGAACCAACCCTGCATTCCTGGTATAAATCCTACCTGGTCATAGTGTATTATTCTTGTGATAAGTTGCTGCAATCTATTTGCTAGTATTTTGTTTAAAATTTTTGCATCTATATTCATTAGAGAAATTGGTCTATAATTTTCTTTCTCTATTTTGACTCTTCCTGGTTTAGGTATCAACACCATATTTGTATCATAAAAAGAATTTGGTAAGACTCCTTCTTCACCTATTTTCCCAAATAGTCTATATAGTATTGGAATTAATTGTTCTTTAAATGTTTGATAGAATTCATGTAAATCCATCTGGCCCTGGAGATTTTTTCCTAGGGAGTTCATCAATGGCTTGTTCAATTTCTTTTTCTGAGATGGGGTTATTTAAGTATTTTACTTCCTCTTCGTTAATCTGGGCAATTTATATTTTTGTAAATATGTATCCATTTCACTAAGATTGTCAAATTTGTTGGCATATAGTTGGGCAAAATAATTCCTAATTATTGTTTTAATTTCCTCTTCCTTGGTGGTAGCTTCACCCTTTTCATTCTTGATACTAGTAATTTGGTTTTCTTCTTTCTTTTTTTAATTAAATTAACCAAAGGTTTCTATTTTATTGGTTTTTTCATAAAACCAGCTCTTAGTTTTATTTATTAGTTCAATAGTTTTCTTAATTTCAATTTTATTAATTTTTCCTTTGGTTTTCAATATTTCTAATTTGGTGTTTAGTTGAGGATTTTTAATTTGTTCTTTTTCTAGTTTTTTTAGTTGTATGCCCAATTCATTAATCTCCTCTTTTTCTATTTTATTTATGTAAGCATTTAGAGATATAAAACTTCCCCTAAGAACTGCTTTCCTGCATCCCATAGGTTTTGGTATGTTGTCTCATTATTGTCATTCTCTTGAATGAAATTATTGATTGTTTCTATGATTTGTTGTTTGACCCAATCATTTTTTAGGATTAGATTATTTAGTTTCCAATTATTTTTTAGCCTATCTTTCCATGGCCCTTTATTACATATAATTTTTATTGCATCATGATCTGAAAAGGATGCATTTAATATTTCTGCCTTTCTGCATTGGATTGTGAGGTTTTTATGCCCTAGTACATGGTCAATTTTTGTGTATGTGCCATGTACTGAGAAAAAAGTATATTCCTTTCTATCCCCATTCACTTTTCTCCAGAGGTCTATCATACCTAACTTTTCTAATTTTCTATTCACCTCCTTAACTTCTTTCTTGTTTATTTTGTGGTTAGACTTATCTAGTGCAAGAGGGGGAGGTTCAGGTCCCCACTAGTATAGTTTTGCTGTCTATTTCTTCCTGTAACTCCCTGAACTTCTCCTGTAAGAATTTGGATGCTATACCATTTGGTGCATATATGTTTAGTAATGATATTACTTCATTGTCTATGGTGCCTTTTAGCAGGATTTAGTTTCCTTCCTTATCTCTTTTGATTAGATCTATTTTTGCTTTTGCTTTGTCTGAGATCAGGATTGCTACCCCTGCTTTTTTTACTTCAGCTGAAGCATAAAATATTCTGCTCCAGCCTTTTACCTTTACCCTGTATGTGTCACTCTTTTTCAAATGTGTTTCCTGTAAACAACATATTGTAGGATTATGGTTTTTAATCCATTCTGCAATCCGTTTCTGTTTTATGGGAGAGTTCATCCCATTCACATTCACAGATATGATTACTATCTGTGTCTTTTTCTCCATCCTTTTCCCCCCATTTATGCTTTTCTTTCTTCTTTTTCCTTTCCCCCTTCACTAGTGTTTTGCTTTTGACCACCACCTCTTTCAGTCCCTTCCCCCTTTTATTATCCCTTTCCCTTTTCTCCCCCTTTACTGTTACTTCTTCTTCCCTCCCTTCTTTCTCCCCCTCCCTTTTCTCTCCCCTTTTCCCTCCTACTGCCTATAGGGAAAGTTAGATTTCTATACTTAACTGATTATGTTGCACCCTTCTTAAGACAAATCTGATGAGAGTAAGGTTCAAACAATGCTCCCCCCACTTCATATAACTATGGATAGCTCCAATTTCTTCATCTAAAAACTGCTTGTTCATATCCTTTGACCATTTGTCAATTGGGGAATTACTTATATACTTATCAATTTGAGTTAGTCCTCTATATATTTTAGAAATTAAGCCTTATCAGAAACACTGCCTGTAAAAATTATTCCCAGCTTTCTGCTTTCCTTTTAGTTGTATTGGTTTTGTTTGTGCAATGTAATCAAAATCATCCATTTTGCATTTCATAATGTTGCTATCTCTTGTTATAACTTCTTCCCTTTTCCATAGATCTGACAGGTAAACTATTCCTTGCCCTCCTAATTTCCTTATGGTATCACCCTTTATGTCTGAATCATGTACCCATTTTGACCTTATCTTGGTATAATGTGTGAGATGTTGGTCTATACCTATTTTCTGCCATATTATTTTCCAGCTTTTCTAGCAGTTTTTCTCAAATAATGAGTTCCTATCCACTGATCCACTAATCTCTTTCTTAGTCAGTACCACCTTCCTTTTTTTTCCAGTAATTCCCTTGATATTCTTCAACTTTTCTCCTTCCAGATGAATTTTATCATTTTTTTTCTAGCTTTATAAAACAATTTGTGGTAGTTTTATTGGTATGACACTAAATAAGTAAATTAATTATGAAGAATTTTCATTTTTATTATATTAGTTTGGCCTACTCAAGAGCAATTAATGTTTTTCAAGTTGTTTAGATCCGACTTTATTTGTGTGAAATGTGTTTTGTAACTTTTCCTAGGTTTGTTTTGGCAGATAGAACAATTCTCACTTTTAAAGAATTATTTTCTTCAGTGGATTTTTGTCTTTTTTTTTTTTACCATTAGGCCAATTCTGTTTTTCTTCACTATTTTTGTGCCTCATTTACCAAGCTATTAACTCTCTTTTCATGATTTTCTTGTATTACTCTCATTTCTTTTCACAATTTCCCACCAACTTCTCTTATTTGATTTTTAAAATCATTTTTTGAGTTTTGACAAAAAGGTTTTTTTTTCAGTTTGAGACCAATTCACATTTTTCTTTGAGGCTTTGCATGTAGCTCTTTTGACATTCCTATAAGCTCCCTGTGTGTATTAGCTGTTTCATTTTTTGTGCTATTTTATCAGTACCTAGCAAAGTTCCTTACAAATAGTAAACATAGGCTTCCAGAAGACAAGATGGCAGAGTAAGCAGCAAATCACTGTAATTCTTTCCTATTCACATCCAAACAACCATACAATAGTGCCCCAGGGCAACTCCTAGAATGGTAGAGCCAGCAAAAAGATGAAGTGAAACAATCTTTTAACCCAAGAGACTTGGAAGATCAAAAAGAGTGGTCCATTTCACTCAGAGTCAAAAGGGAATACATTCCAGGACTGGAGGCATGCCAGCAGGCCAGTGGCAGGTCCCACCTCAGCAAACCATTAGGAGATCCTGAGTCCCAGTATAGTAGAACAGACAAATACCAACACCAGGAGCCCCCTGCCATTCATTAGCATGGCCAAAGGGAACATCAGACTCCACCTCTGAAAACTACCAAATGCTTCATCATAGCCCCAGGCAGACAGGCATCCTCCAGTGGCCAAATGTCCCTGAACTTCAGTGCAGCTCCAGGTGGACATACTCCAGTAGCTGGACATCCACATGTTTCAGCACAGCTCTTGGCAAGTAGGCATCCTCCAGTGGCCAGGCCTCCAGACAACATCAATGCAGCACCAGGTAATCAGCCAGGGCCTATAGTCACTGGCACAACAAGCCTGAGACAGTGTCCCTTCAACCCCAGGTGCAGAGCTAAAATTTAAAAGAAAGGGGAAAAGGTCAAAAAAAAAAAAAGATGAGCACAAAACAACAGAAAAATAATCTGACAATAGAAAGTTATTATGTCAACAGGGAAGACCATGACACAAACTCAATAGAGGACAACATTGTCAAAACATGTATGGGCAAAACCCTAAATGAAAATAGGAAGTGGTCTCAAGCCCTGAAACAACTCATGGAAGAGTTCAAAAGGGAGCTTTAAAATCATAAAAAAGAGGTAGAATAAAAATGGGGAAAGAAATTAGAGTGATGCAAGACAATTAAGAAAAAAGAGTCAACAGCTTGGAAAAATAGTTAAAAAGTAGAATTGGTCAAATAGAAAAGAAAGTACAAAAGATAATTAAGGAAAACAATACCTCAGGAGTGAGAATTTGGCAGGTGGAATCTAATGACTTTATGAGACATCAAGAATCAATCAAACAAAATCAAAAGAATGGAAGAATAGAAGAAAATTTAAAATACTTCATCTGAAAAAGAAACTGACCCAAAAATACATTCAGGAAAGAGAGTGTCAAAATCATTGGACTACCTGAAAGACATAATCCAAACAAGGACCTGGACAGCATCTTTCAAAGAATTATCAAGGAAAACTGCTCTGATGTCCTGGAACCAGAGGGCAAAATAGGCATTGAAAGAATCCAACAATCACCTTAGGAAAGAGATCCCAAAATAAAAATTCCAAGGAACATTTTAGGCAAATTTCATAACTATCAGATCAAGGGGAAAAAATGCCACAAGTGGCCAGATAGAAACAATCCAAATATAGGGGAGTCATAATCAGGATCACACAGAATTTGGTAGCTGCAACATTAAAGAATCTGAGGTCATGGAGCATGATATTCTGCAAGGCAAAGGAGCTAGGGCTACAACCAAGAATCACTTACCCAGCAAAATCAAGCATAATACAATGAGGGAAAAATGGTCATCCCATAAAATAAAAGGATTGCAATCTTTAATAAGGAGACCAGAACTGAACCAAAAATTTGACCTCCAATATCAAGATCCAAGAGAAGTATAAACAGTTATAAGGACAAAAGAAAACATAAGGGATTCAATAGAGCTAAACAATTTACATTCCTACACAGGAAGATGATACTTGGAATTCTTAAATACTGTATCACTAATAGTACAGCTAGAAGGAATATACATGGACAGAGGGTATGGGTATAAGGTGAATTTGAGGGAATGACATAAAAAACAAGGGATGAGAAAGAGGAGTACAGTGGGTACAGAAGGAAGAGAAAGGTAGAATGGGATAAATTATTTCATATGAAGAGGTGCAAAAAACCTATTACAGTGGAGGTGAAGATGGGAGGGTGGGTGATGAGCATCACTTGAATCTTCCTCTCATCAGTATTGGCTCAGAGAGGCAATCATATACACAATCAGTTGAATATAGAAATCTATTTTAACCTACAGGGAAGTAGGAGGGTAGGAGATCACATAAAGGAGGGGGGAGAGACTTACAGAAGGGAGGGCAGATCAGAGGAAGTGGTAGACAGAATCAAAACACTGGTGAGGAGGGAAAGGGTGAAAGGAGAGGAAAAACAGGAGGAAGAATAAGATGGAGGGAAATACACAGGCAGTAATCGTAACTGTGAATGTGAATAAGATGAACTCTTCCATAAAATGGAAGTGGATAGCACAGTGCATTAAAAAACAGAATTTTGCAATATGGTGTTTACAAGAAACACACTTGAAGCAGAGAGACACACACAGAGTAAAGGGGTTGGAGCAGAATCTATTATGCTTCAGCTGAAGTAAAAAAAAAAAAGCTGGGGTAGCAATCCTGAATTCAGACAAAGTAAAATCAAAAACAGACCTAATTAAAATAGATAAGTAAACTACATCTTTCTAAAAGGTACCATAAACAATGAGGCATTAATACTAAACATATATACATGAAGTAGTATAGCATCCAAATTCTTTAAGTTCAGTGGGTAACAGGAAGAAATAGACAGGAAAATTATACTAGTGGGGGACCTCAACTGTCCCTTCTCAGGCATTGATAAATACAACCAAAAAATAAACAAGAAAGAACATAAAAAGTTAAAGAGAACATTAGAAAAGTTACATATGACAGACTTTTGGCATGATTTATACATAAAGGGTGACACCATAAGCAAATTAGAAGAGCCAGGAATAATCTACTTGTTAGATCTATGGTGAGGGAAGGAATTCATGACCAAATAAGAGATAGAGAGCATTACAAAATGTAAAATAGATAATTTTGGTTATATTAAATTAAAAACTTTTGTACAAACAAAACCAATGCAACCAAGATTAGAAAGAAAGCAGAAAGCTGGGAAAAAATCTTTACAGTAATGTCTCTGATAAAGGCCTCATTTCTAAAATATGTAGAAAACTGAGTTAAATTGACAAGAATACAAGTCATTCCCCAATTGATAAATGGTCAAAGGATATGAACAGGCATTTTTCAAATTAAGAAATAAAAGGTATCCATAGGCATATGAAGAAGTTCTTCAAATGACTTTTGATTAGAGAAATGCAAATTAAAACAATTCTGAGATATCACTCACACCAATCAGGTTGGCTAATATGACAAAATAAAAGAAAATGATAAATGTTGGAGAGGATGTGAGAAAATTGGGACACTAATGCACTCTTGGTGGAGTTGTGAACTGATCTAACCATTCTGGAGAGCAATTTGGAACTACGCCCAAAGGGCAACCAAACTGTGTATACCCTTTGAGCCAGCAATACTACTACTATGTCTGTATCCCAAAGAGATAATTAAAAAAGAGGAAAGGATCTACATGTGCAAATATATTTATAGCAGCCCTTTTCATGGTGGCAAAAGATTGGAAATTGAGGGGATGCCCATCAGTTGGGGAATAGATGAACAAGCTGTGGCATATGAATGTAATGCAATATTATTGTGCAATAAGAAATGATGAACAGGCAGATTTCAGAAAACCCTGGAAAGAGTTTCATGAGCTGATGCAAGTGAAATGAGCAGAGCCAGGAAAACATTCTACGCAGTATGAGCAACCTTGTGTGATGATCAACTGTGAATGACTCAGCTCTTCTCAGCAACGCAACGATCCAAGACAAGTACAAAAGACTCATGAAGGAAAATGCTATCCTTATTCAGATAAAGAACTGACAGACTCTGAATGCAGATTGAAGCATGTTTTTTTCACTTACTTTATTCTTTTTTGTTTTTTTTTCTTTTGATGTGTTTTTTTTCACAACTGTGACTAATATGGAAATATTTTTACATGATAGCACATGTATAAGCTATATCAAACTGCCTACATTTTCAGAATATGAGAGGGGAAGGGAGTGGAGGGAGGAAGTGAGAATTTGGAACTCAAAATCTTACAAAAATGAATGCTGAAAATTTTCTTATTATATAACTGAGGGGAAATAAAATACTGTTAAAAATACAAAGAGTTAGTAAGCACTACAAATGGTTATTGATAAGCAACAAGCTGTAAACACAACGGGATCTTGTATTTACTACACCATTAAATTTGTGATTATAAAGGTGTAGTATGTCACTTACATTTTCCCTGTTTCTTGTTTCCAGCTTGTACCATTCTTTTTCTTTTAATACACTAATTAAGGAAAATACATTCACTGATTATAGATAGAAAGTAGGTAAATACTTTCCAGTTTCCAGAAATTGGATTTAATTTTTTTATCAAAATTTTTTTTAAATTTCAGTAGGAAATTCCTAAATAATCAAAAGACTGAAGATGTGTATTGATTTTAAGTTTCCCTTTCTTCTAACTGGCATTTATTAAGCATTATAATATGCTATATATGTATGTATATGCATATATATATACATACATGTGTGTGTATATATGTATATATATACATATATATATACATACATACATACATACATACAAAGAGATTTACATATACACATTCTCACATCTACCTCTCCACTCATAAGGTTAACACTCTAATTCAGGTCCTATCACATCTTGCCTTTCTGAAGAGAGGAGGGAAATTACTATGGAGGTATGATAGCATGCTGTTTTGTTTTGTTTCTCTTTGTTTCATTTTGTTTTTAGATATAATGACTTGTAATTTCTCAGGGCAGTTTTGGGTCTTGGGACAATGGAGATTTGTATCTCCTTGATGGAAGAAACTGCCCTCACCTCTGTATTTCAGGCCCTATGTTAGTGTCTCACACTAGAGCTTAATAAAGCTTATTGTAGCTAAGTGCCTGAAGTCAAGAAAAACATTCTACTCTTAATCTGAGGATTGAACTGTGGTAAGAGAATTTTTCTGTATTGGTTTTATGACCAACATTTCTTAAAGACAGCTAAACATATTACTAAACTAGAACTTGCAGCTCTTGCTGTAATTATTTGCAGCTAAATAACTGATTAGTGCTAGAAGAATTTCTGGCTCAGCTTTATTTCCTCTATTTATTTAGGTCAAAATATGACCTAGGTAAAATCTGAAAAAATCAAACTTACATATCAGTTATAGAGCTGGTGAAATCTAGTTAGGTTCTGGTTTGTCTGTTTGTAAGATTCCAGTTTGAGATATCAATAATAGTGTCATCATTATTTACTATCTAATTTCCTGTTTTCCTTGATAAATGTTTCCTTCTGCTATCAGCTCTTTGATGTATAAATCCTTACCATTTCCCTTTTGTCCTCTGTTAAAATTCTAATTATATACATTTTGCCTTGTCCTATATAAGATTTTTTTTAATGCTACTCATGGCTCATTGGTTTTTAAGCTTATGTTGTGAATATAATATACATGTTATTTAAATGTCTTTAAGTATTTAGGGAAAATTGTATGTATGTAGGGATATAAATATAATTGGCAGCAGTACCTATCAAGGAAACAATTAATATTTTTATATCAGAACTAACATCCTTTGACTCCAAATCCACTACCCTTTTGACTATGAAACAGTTGTATAATCTCTGACTTGTGAGAGACTTCAGAGGCCATGCAGACCCAACTGTACATGAACAAGAATACCCTCTATATAATATCTGAAAAGTGATCATATAGGCTTTGCTTGGAGAATTGTAATGACAGAAACCTACTCCCTTCTGTGATTTCCTTTTCCATTTAGGGATCACTCTAATGTTGGGAAATTTTCCCTTAGATCAGGCCTAAATTTGCCTCTCTGCAACTTCTACCTACTACTTGTAATTCTGGCAACTGGGATCAAGCAGAACAAGTCTGAATTCTTTTCCACATGATAGCTTTTCAAATACTTTGAAGAAAACTATCATATCCTGCTTGTCATTTTTACACCATGTTAAACATCCCCAGTTCCTTCAATCAGTTCTCATATGGGATGTTTCTGAGGACCTTCACCACCTAGTTGTTCGATTCTAGAATCTTTCCAGCTTATCAGTCTTTCCCAAATCACGAAATGGGAATTTAATTAATAATATTAATATCTATCACTTATATGATGCTTTCAGGCTTGCAAAATGATTTACATGCTATCTCATTTAATCCTCTCAACAATTCTGTAAGGAAGGTAATACTACTCTCTTCTTATGGATGAGGAAATTGAGGCTGAGAAAGTTTAATTTATTTGCCCAGAATCACAGAGCTACTATGTGTCTGAGGTAAGATTTGGACTTAGGTCTTTAAGCCAGCAATATCAGTACTCTTTGCACTTTGTCACATAGTTGTCTTTATTTCAGATTTGGTCTCACAAGTGCAGAGTACAGATGTACTACTGCCTTTCTAGATCCCTATGTCAGTAGTGTCAAATAGAAATGGATCAGTACAGGCTGTATGTTAACTTAGAAAATTTGTGTGTTTTTTGAGTGTACATGCTTTACTATGCTTATACTACTTTTTCTCCATAAACCCTCATTTAAAGATGTTGAAGACTTTTCATGCCTCTCCATTGCCCAAAGGAATAAAAAAAGAAATTCCATTCAAAATATATGCCAATTTTTTAGTCCAATAGTCTTGAGTCACAAAAATAACTATAAGAATACAGCTACAAAATGCTCTTTACAATGTCACTTGTACACAAAATAATTTTATCTCCATTGTATTATATTTGTTCTTTTGAACATTTCCCAATTACATTTTAATCCAGTTCAGGCTACATTTGGCAGTTTTATGGACTACTTTATGGCATGTGGGCCATGAGTTTGACATCTCTGTTATACAGTATTCCTCTTGATACTAACTTAACTTTTATTCTCATAGCACAGTAATATTTCATTATATTAATGGGCAATGATATATTTAGCCATCCCCTAGGTAAAGAGAATCTACTTGGTTTCCAGTTTTTTCCTAGCACAAAAAGTAGTGCTCTAAATATTTTAGTAGAAATAGGGGACTTTTTTTTTCAGTGTCAGCCCCCACTTTTGGCATATGTACCCACTGGTGGAAATCTCTGAATCAAAGGGTATAGCTATTTTATTCACTTTGTTTGCATAATTCCAAATTGCTTTCCCAAATGGTTGTACTAATTTATAGTTCTGACAACAATACATTGGTGTGCCTTAGCCCCTACAATATTAAATATTCCTGTCTTTTGTCACTTTTGCCAGTTTGCTGGCTATGAAGAAAATCCTTATGCATGTTGTCCTTTACTATTTCATTAATGGCTTTAACATTCCTAATGCTGGTAATATGGAACCCTCATTTGTATTAACCCTCTGTTTCCTGCCCTTGCTTCCATCTACTGTACATGCTTTAAAAAAAATCTATATTGGTTGGGAAGTCCCCTGTCTATTTACCTTGATCTATTTAGATAACTCTTCTTTTCCTCTTGGAATAGTTACTCTTTTTATTTTTGGAATTTTGCTTCTGAGTGCTTCCCATCCCTCCTGACCTGGCTTCACCTACAAAATTTTAGGCCATGAATTCCTGCCTATCATTTTTCTGTACCCTTTCAAGTCAGCTGGCCTAACAACCTAGAATACATGTCGGTTTATGGCCAGTTTTTCTTCTATCACAAATTCTAAGGTGGAATGATAACTTTTTTCTTTGGATTCCTTTCATTTACATCTCCAGAAACCAGGTCTTCCTTATTGGCAAGAATCAGATTCAGAGTAGAATTTTCCATTGTCAGTTATTTCATTATTTGAAGCACAAAATTATTAATTTGGCAAATAAAGAAATTTTTAACTACCACAGGAATTATTTGTGCCTTCTTTGGGGTATAATGATTGCTAACAACCAGAATGTAAGTATTCATGTCTGTAAATATTAATAAATATTTGAAACAGAGAAGATGGAATACAAATTTGCACAAAAAGTGATATTATCCTGAAGGTCATTGCTAAAAATAGAGGCATGTTAGACAGTATTTAAGTTTAGGGGGGAAGTCATTGTAATGGGAAAATGGTAGATGAGGTTATGATTAAGGAAGTAAAGAAGTCAGAATTCAGGATCAAAAGTTATTTAAACTTTCAGAGATACACTTCAGAAGTTTAACATAAAGGACTGTATGTATAATCATCAGGCTTTCCTATTTGATATGGTATTGATTTACTTTATAATTCACCTAAATTTTGGTTCAACACTACATATCAAGGGTAACTATAGATTTTATATCTGAATATAAGTCTTGTTTCTTTCAGTACTCCCTTGAAGTGATTATGTCTTTAGGCAGGGTGTTGTAAGGTTTAGTTCACTATGTTTCAGTTCTGTTTCTCTACTATTTCTTCTATTTGACTTCTGCTTTCACTCTTGCCTACTTGTGTGCATTTAGAAATAAATGTCAAGGACTTACAAACTGCATGAACAATGAGATGGAGGATCAGATATTTTCCCTGACTCCCATGACCTCTCAGCCCTCTCGAAGAAATTATGCAGCAAAAACAAAGGACCTTCAGCTCTTTCCATGGTCTAGTACACCCAGAATCCAAGAGAAGATTGATAAAAACATGAACTAATTCTCACTGATCCTGAACTGACTGATAACCTATATGTACCTATATATACCTATATGCAACCCCATAAGTAGCAAGGCTGCAGATATATTGTTTAAGGAGGGCAAGTACCTCTAGTGGGAGGGCTGTTGACCCCTTTTTTAGGGCTACTTATTTCTCTTTGAAGTCTACCTGCTATCCAACTCTTACCTCTGGCTCTGAGAGGCTATAGCACGCACAGCAGCCACACCCTGGTAAAACCATTTAAGCAGAGAAGCTAAACCAGGTTGAGGATTAACCTATGGGCTTTAAATCCTTTGGTGAGTTGGGGGATATCTAAGCTTATGAAGACTTCCCTGGTGAAACAGGCCGTTGTGAACAGTGTGTTAAAAAAAAAAAGACCATTTAGGCAGTGGAAGCAGGCACTGAGGAGAGCTTAGAGCTTGGTCAGACATCAAAAATGCCAAGGTCATCCACAGCACCCTGAACCATCACTAGTCATCTTGACTTTTGTCTTGCCACTGGATTGTGATGACTGTGGAAGAGACAGTGAGGCTGATGACTTCATGCAATTTTGCCTCACTTAAATCCAGTTTATGCACAAGCCAAAAGACATAACCCATATCATTTTGCTATTTTGCCATTTCATTATTTTGTTACTTTATTATTCAACATGTGTTTGTCTTACTGCTATAGCAAGCATTTCTGGAACTATACACACACACACACACAAATGTATATGTGTGTGTGTGTGCGTGTGTGTATATATATATATGTACATATATACATATATATGTCATAATAGGAGACATCTTTATTCATCTATGACTTTATTTTAAATGACTTTAATATTTATCTATTACATTAATGCTGACTCTAGGTTTTAGATAGATACTGATTATTATATTAAGAAAATCTCCATGTAGTCCTTTGCTTTTAAAGTTTATTATTTTTTCTAACATAAAAAGTAGCATATTTCTTCAAAAGTTTTTTCTGCATCTTTTAATATAATCATATAGATTTTATTATTGTTTTGGTAGTTTTCCATCACAGTAGTATTCCATCACAATATACCACAATTTGTTCCAGTTCCCCAATTGATCCTGCATTCCTGTAATTTCCAGTTATTCACTACCACAAAGAGAGCTGCTATAAACATTTTAGAACACATAGGTTCGTTCCCCTTTTCCCTAATCATCTTTGGAAACAGATCTAGTAGTGGTATTGCTATGTGAAAGGGTATAGGTTGTTTAATAACTCTTTGAGCAAAATTCTAGATTGCTCTCTAAAAAGGTTTCATCAGTTCACAGTTCCACCAACAGCAAATTAGTGTCCCAATTTTCCACATCCCCTCCAACATTTGTTGCTTTCCCCTTCCATCATTTTAGCCAATGTGGTAGGTGTATAATGATATCTCAAGGTTATTTTAATTTGCATTCTCTAATCAAGAATGATTTAGAGCACTGTTTCACATGATTGTAAATTGTTCTGATTTCTTCATTGGAAAACCACCTATTCGTATCCTTTGGCCATTTTATCTACTGGTGAATGACTTATGTTCTTATAGATATGGGAAATCTTTTATATATTTGAGGTATGAGACCTTTATCTGAGAAAATATCTATAAATTTTTTCTCAATTTTTTGCTTTCCTTCTGATCTTGGCCATATTTGTTTTGCTTTTATAAAACCTTTGAATTTAATGTAATCAAAATTTTATCTATTTTATACCTCACACTGCTCACTATCTCTTGCTTATTCATAAATTGTTTGCCTGTCCATAACTCTGATAGGTAATATGTTACATGTCCTTTAAATTTTCTCATAATGTCAATCTTTATATCTAGGTCATCTATTTTGACCTTCTCTTGATAAATGGCATATGATATTGGTCTATTTTTAATTTCTAACAGACAGCTTTCCAGCTTTCCCAAAAATTTTTACCAAATGATGAATACGTATCCCAAAATCTTGAATGTTTACATTTGCCAAACACAAGGTTCCTATCATTCACGTTTGTAAATTGGATGTCTGTTCTGTTCTGCAAATCTGCCTTTCTA
Organism: Phascolarctos cinereus; assembly: GCF_003287225.1. Classification (NCBI taxonomy): domain Eukaryota; kingdom Metazoa; phylum Chordata; class Mammalia; order Diprotodontia; family Phascolarctidae; genus Phascolarctos; species Phascolarctos cinereus. Next base: position 40,698,986 of record NW_027556098.1, on the reverse strand, counting down.
TTTCTTAGCCAGTACCAGATAGTTTTGATAATTACTGCCTTATAGCATAGTTTAAGATCTGGTACTGCTAAACCTCCTCCTTTACATTTTAAAAAATTAGTTCTTTTGATATTATTGAACTTTTGTTCTTCCAAATAAATTTTATTTTTTCTAACTCAGTAAAAGAATTTTTGGTAATTTAATTGGAATGACATTGAATATATAAATTAGTTTAGGTAAAGTTTTCATTTTTATTATATTGGCCCTGCCTACCCAATAATTAATATGTCTCTGATTACTTAAATCTGCTTTCATTTCCACAATTTTTTAAAATAATTTTGTTAATGTGGTTCCTGGGTTTGTTTTCATAGGTTTACTAGAAGGCATTTTAAACTGTCTAGAATTATTTTAAATAGGGTATCTCTTACTATCTCTTCTTATAGGGTTTTATTTGTGATATATAGGAATGCCAGTGATTTATGTGGATTTGCTTTATATACTACTACTCTGCTAAAATTATTCATTGTTTTAACTAACTTTTTAGTTCAGTCTTTAGGATTTTCCAAGTATATCATGACCTTGTCTGTAAAAATAAATTGTTTTATTACCTCATTTCCCAAGCCGATTGCTTCTATTTCTTTTTCTTCTCTTATTGCTATTGCTAGCATTTACAAAACCATACTGAATAATATTGGTGACAGTGGGTATCCTTGTTTCACACTTAATCTTACTGGGAAGACTTTTGACTTATCCTCATTACAAACAATGTCTGCTGATTGTTTTAGATAAATGTTTTTTATCAACTTAAGGAAAAATGCATTTACATCTATACTTTCAAGTATTTTTTAGACAGAAATGAGTCTTGTACTTTATCAAAAACCTTTTCCTGCATATATTGATATAATTTTGTTACTATTATGATGATGATGATGGTTAACTATTATTGTTATCATTTTTGTTACTTTTGTTATTAATATAATCAATTATGTTAAGTTTTCCTTATGTTAAACTATCCCTGCATTCTTGGTCTCAATCTTGCTTGGTCAAAATGTAAAACCTCTGTAACATATTGTTGTGATCTTTTAGGTGTTTTATTTAGGATTTTTGCTTCCATATTCATTAATAAAGTTGGCCTATAATTTTCTTTTTCTATTTTACTCTTCCTGGTTTGGTATTATATTTCATATCAAAATATATGTGTATATATGTGTGTGTGGTATAGATGTAATATGTGTGACATATACATGTATATGATATATATCATACATCACATATATCATGTGTGTGCTATATATGACATATCATATATGATATCAGTATCATTTTTGTTTCATATTTTTAGCTACTGTTTCTATTATTTATTCTTTTACTCACCAATTCTTTAAGAGTGAATAATTTAGTTTATCTTTAAGTTACAAACATACACATATATAACATAATCAAATATATTAAATATAATCATATCAAACAGCATAAATTTTAATGTAATATATTTATAAGGATAAGATATGTGCATATTTATGTATTTCATTTTAATATATACAGATGTATTCTCACCATTATACATGCCTATATGTACTGGTGTATATATAAGATTTTCATATACTTGAATATTTTAAATTTATATATGTTATTAAAAACCATGTGTTCTCATATACTCACATATTTACTATATTGTAGCAGATAATACATCACATATGGTTCTATATGCATATAACTATATAAATATATAATATAATTTTATGACATACTATTTATTAACTATATGCTCACATATAGTTATCAATTATATTTTGCACACATAGCATGGTATATAATGTAAAATCATACTTATTATATGTATAGAATTATATAAAAATTATATTATATATCATAATCTTATGCTATCTACATAATGATACATTATCATAGTGTGGGATACAGTATACATAAAACATCAAAATAAAGATAAAATACTATACACAATATTATGACATATGTTGCATTGTATCCTGTTATCCTATATATGACTATATAATATATAAACAATATATATTATAGCTAGAAATTATATGTATATACACAGCAGACATACACACATCAATACTTGTGGATGTCTTCTTGCTTTCTTTTTTTAAATCAAAACTTTTAAGAATTTTCCATGTCTTTGGTATCCTCCCTTCCATTAGATTCCATGTAAAACAGTCTCACAATGCCCTCACATTTGTATTGCATCATTATGGATATCAACCTTATATACTCAATCCAATCTGGCTGCTTTCCACATCTTTTTTTCTCCTTAGTGCCGTCTACTCTCTTTGCAAACACCTCAGTGACTATAATGTTAGGGTACAAGTGTTACGATTAAAATATCCTTGATCTAGAAAATATTTTTTCATAATTTTTTGCAAATATTTTCTATTTTTCTTGCTTTTAGTAATATTATTATATACACATTATGTCATATTATTTACCATAAAAAGCTATCATATTATGTTTTGTTGTGGATTTAATATAGAGAATATGTTACATAATTTCTGTATGTATTTATATACAAATGTGCAATTATAACATGACATAATATTTTAATGTAATTGCATATTATACATTAAAATGTACATGCATTCAATACGATGGATAATGTTTCTTATAATGCGCATGTTATTTTTAACATATCATACGTGAAAGAATATATTACATTATAAACAAGTCAACAAGTATTTATTAAGCATCTACTACATGCCAGGCACTATAGTAAGCACTTGCAAAAAGAAATCCTTACTCTCAAGAAACTCATACTGTAATAGGAGAGATAGCTCGCAAACACTACGTATAAACAAGCTATATTCAGGATACACTGGAAATAATCTTCAAAGAAAGGAGCTAAGATTAAAAAACACCAATAAAGTTTTCCACCAGAAGGTAGGATTTTTAAATGAGATTTCAAGGAAGCCATAGAATAGTAAGCAGAGATGAAGAGGGAGAGAATTTTATGCGTGGGTGACACCCAGTTAAAATTTCCATAGCTGGGAGGTGGAGTGTCTCAATATGAGATTGCAGACTACAGAAAGAGGAATTACGTGAAAAAAAAAAACACTAAAAGAGGCTTGACTATGACAGGCCTTCAAAATCAAAAAGAGGGTTTTTATTTGATCTTGGGGTTAATAGAGAGCTACTAGAGTTATTGAAGAGAGAGGTGACTTGGTCTGTGCACTTTAGGAAAAACAATTGGACAGCTTAATGGAGGATAGATTGGAATGTGAAGAGACTTCAGACATAGAGACCAGTCAGCAAACATTTGAAATAGTCCAGGCAGGAGGTGATAAGCTCCTGGACCAGAGTAGTGACAGTATCAGAAAAGAGAAAGGGACATTTTTAGGAGTGGAGCCAAAGACTTCAGAATAGAAGAAGCAGGCAAGTTCTCCCAACATTCCCCTCCAAACAACTTTAAAATAATGCCTCAAATCAAATTCTGGAGGGTCAGAGCCAATGAAAGGTCAGAATTAGACATTTTTCCAGCCCAATATAATTTAGGTCAGAAGAAGAGTTCTGTGATACTGCAACAAGGCTGGGCCAGAGCCCACAAGGAGGCAACACTAGCAGTAGACCTTGGATGTGGCAACAGCAGGAGTAGTGGTTTTAGGAGCTCTCAAACTAGAGATGGTAAAGTGATCAGCAACTGGTCAGAAAGAGTCTATAGAGAACTCCTGTGCTCATATTGGGAATAGGACAGGGTGCTCAGGCAACTCCACTGACTATACTCACAACTTCAGGGCCAAGAGAAATACTTGCTGTCTCAAGGAAGGAAGGGCCTTGAGGAACAGTATCATTTTCTGTCCCAAGGGAGCAGGGCCCCTGAGGAGTAACATCATATTTGTCACAAGGGAGCAGTATCCATTCTGGTTACAAAGGAGCAATGACCAGATTACACCAACTTGGAAACACCAAAAACTTCCAAAATATCCAAACTAGCTCTGAAAACATCAATGAGAAAAAGCCTGAAGCTTGGGACAATGCCCCAAACACCCGCCTTGGGGACAGAGCCCAACTTTAACATAAAGTAAAAAGCCAAAGCTGGGAAAATGAGCAAATAACAACAACAAGAACGTGATAGTAGAAAGTTTCTATAGTGACAAGGAAGATCAAGAAAGAAACTCAGAAGTGATAAAAGGGAGGGCAGGTTAAAAGAGGCAGTGGTCAGAAGCAAAACAGGCTTTTGAGGAGGGACAGAGTAAAAAGAAAAAGAAGGATAAATAGAAGAAAATAACAAGGATGGAAATAAACAGTAATCATAATTGTGAATGTGAATGGCATGAACCTAAAACAGACATGGATAGCAGAATGGATTAGAAGCAAGAAGCCAACAATATGTTGTTTACAAGAAACACACTTGAAACAGAAAGACACACACAGAGTGCTGAAGCAGAATCTATTATGCTTCAGCTAAGGCCAAAAAAAAAACTTGGATAGTAATTATGATCTCACACAAAGCAAAAGCAAAAACAATAATAGAGAAATTAGAAAGCAAAACTATACTAGTTAAATGAATTACAAGTGGAGATAGTAGTCTATAATATTACATGACTTTAATTTTCACATCTCAGAACTAGATAAATCTAACCAAAAAAGAAATTTAAAAGAAGTTAAGGAAATGAATAGAATTTTTGATAAACTAGATATGACAGATATCTGGAGAGAAAGACATGCACCTTTTTCTCAGCAGTTCATCACATCTTTATAAAGATTTACCATATATTAGTATATAAAAATTTTATAGTTAAAAGCAGAAAAGCAGAAATATTAAAAGTACCCCTTTCAGATCACAATGCAATAAAAATTATATTTAATATGGGACTAAAGAAACATGTTTTTTAAATAATTGGAAATTGAACAACCTAATCTTAAAAAATGAGTGGGTTAAACAACAAATGATAGAAAGAATAATTTCATTAAAACAATGATAACATTGAGATAACATATCAAAACCTGCAAAAGCAGTGACTAGAGGATAATTTATATCTCTAAATGCTTATATCAATAAAAAAGAGAAAAAGCAGACTAATGAATTGGGTATCCAATTTCAAAAAAAACTAAAAAAAGAACAGATTAAAAATTTCCAATTAAAAACTAAATAGGAAATCCTAACAACTAAAGGTGAGATTAATAAAACTGAGACTAAAAAATTATTGAATTAATAAATAAAACTAAGAGTTAGTTTTATTAAAAAAAATAAAATAGATAAACAACTGGTCAATTTGATTTAAAAAAGAGAAAACCAAATGCTAGTATTGAAAATGAAAAGAGTGAATGTGTCACCCACAAAATGAAATTAAAACAATTTAAAGGAGTTATTTTGCCCAATAAGTATAACAATTTAAGTGAAATGAAAGAATATTTACAAAAATATAAATGGCCTAGATTAGCAGAAGAGGGAATAGAATATGTAAAATCATGTATTTTAGAAAAAAATAAAATAAAATAGGACATAAATGAGCTTCCTAAGAGAAAAGCACCAGGACCAAATGGATTTACAAGTAAATTCTATCAAACATTTAAAGATCAGCTAATTTCAATATTAAATAAATTATTTGTAATATTATGTAAAGAAAAGATTCTACTAAACTCCTTTTATGAAACAAATATGATACAATTTCACTAATGAATATGGACACAAAAATCCTAAATAAAATATAGGCTAAAAGATTACAATAATACATTACAAAGATTATATAATATAATCAAGTGGGATTTATACCAGGTGTGCAGGGATGGTTTAAAATAATAATTATTAACATAATTCATTACATCAATAATAAAAGTTTAAAAATATGATTCTATCAATAGATGTAGAAAAACGTTTTGATAAAATTCAACACTCATTGCTATTAAAAACATTTAAAAGTAGTGGTATGAAATGATTTTTCCTTAAATTAACAAGACTATTAGTAAGCATTATCTGTAATGGGGGAAAACTGGAGGCATTCCAAGTAAGATCAGGTGTGAAACAAGAATGCCCATTGTCACCAATGCTATTCAATATTGGATCAGAAATCCTAGCAATTGCAATAAGAGATTAAAAAAAAGACATTGAATGAATCAGAATAGCAAATGAGTTGATAAAAACTATCTCTTATTACAGATGATGAGATGATATTCTTAGAAAATCCTAAAGACTCAACTAAAAACTTAGTTGAAACAATAATTTTAGCAAAGTAGCAAGACATAAAGTAAATTCAAATAAATTGTCAGCATTGCCATATATCATAAACAAAACTCTGAGAGATAGAAAAAAATACCATTAAAAATAACTCAAGACAGCATAAAACACCTTCCAGTACACCTGCCAAAACAAACTCAGAAACCAAAATTATAAAAACTTTTTAGGCAAATAAAATCAGATTTAAATAATTGGATATTAAATGTTCATGAGTAGGCAAGGCCAATATAATAAAAATGATAATTTTATCTAAATTAATTCATATATTCAACATTATCCCAACTAAATTACCAAAAATTTATTTTACTGCATTAGAAAAAATAATAAAATAATTCATTTGCAAAAACAAAAAAAATCAAGAGCATATTAAAAAAGGAATAAAAACATATAAAGGAAGGAGCTTTAGCAGTACCAAGTCATAAACTGTATTATAAGGCAGGAACTATCAAAACTGTCTGGTACTGGCTAAACTGACAACTGTAGGAGAGGATATGGAAAAATTGGTACACTAATTCATTGTTGGTGGAATTATGAAATGATCCAACCATTTTAGAGAACAATCTGGAATTATGCCCAAAGAGTTATTAAACTACCTATACCCTTTGACCCAGCAATACCACCACTTGGTCTATTTGCAAAGATGAATAAGTAAAAAGAAAAAGAACCTATATGTTTTACAATGTTTATAGCAGTTCCCTTTGTGATGGCAAAGAACTGGAATTTGTGGGGATACCTTATGCAATAAGTTGCCACAATGCTGCGGCTGAACAAATTGTGGTATATCACTAGTAGTGATAGAATTCTAGTATGGTATAAGAAATGATGAATTAAAGTATTTTAGAAAAATATGGAAAGACTTTCATAAAATAATGAGAAGTTAAATGAGTAGAAACAAGAGAACATCATATATAATAACAGCAATATTGTTTTAAGAATTGTGTGTGTGTGTGTGTGCGTGTGTGTGTGTGTATAAAACTATTTGTGTCTACTTGTAGCTATCTTTAGGGTGGGGAGGAGGGAAGAAAAAAAGAAATTTACATGATAATTTTGTTGTATATTTGAAAGGAATAGCAAGTTGTTCATAGTAGATTTGCAGTTTTATGTACAATCTTTTGTTTTTAATTGTACTATGTGTTATGGAAATGTTTATTTTGTTCCATAAATTAAAATTTTAAAAATTAAAAAAGAAAGTAAAGCATGACCAAAGATGACCAAGGTTGCTGCAAATTTGAAAAAAAAAATATTATACTAGTGGGGGACCTCAACTTTCCCTTCTCAGAGATAGATAAGCCTAACCACAAAATCCATAAGAAAGAAGTTAAAGAGATGAATAGTATCTGAGAAAAGTTAGGCATGATATGACTCTGAAGAAAACTGAATGGGAATAGAAAAGACTACATCTGTTTCTAAACTGTACACGGCACCTTAACAAAAACTGATCACATATTAGAGCGTAAGAACCTTACAAACAAATGTAGAAGAGTAGATATATTAAATGCACCCATTTCAGGCCATAATACAATAAAATTACATCCAATATAGGGCCTTGAAAGCATAGATTAAGAATTAATTAGAAATTAAATAATCTAATCCTAAAGAATGAGTGGGTCAAGAACAAATCATAGAAACAATCATTAATTTAATTATAGATAATAACAATAATAAGAAAACATACCAAAATTGGTGGAATGCAGCCAAAGCTGTGCTTAGGAGAACATTTATGTCTCTAAACAAATATATCAACAAAATAATTGTAATTAATAATTGCAATTGTTGTGGTGCTGTGATGACATAGTCAAAGGCTGTAGTCAATGAAGCAGAAGTCGATTTTTTTTCTGGAATTCCTTTGCTTTCTCTTTAATCCAGTGAATGTTGGTAATTTGGTCTCAAGTTCCTTTGCCTCTTCAAAAACCAGCCTGCTCTTCTGGTAATTCCTGGTTTCCATATTGCTGAAGCCCAGCTTGCAGAATCTTAAGCATAACCTTGCTGGTGTGTGACAAGAGTGCAACTATTTGGTAATTTGCACAATCCTTGGCATCTCCTTTCTTTAGGATGAGGATGTAAACTGATCTTTTCCAAGCCAACAGCCACTACTGAGTTTTCCAAATTGGCTGGCATACTGAGTGCAGCACTTTAGTGGCATGATCTTTTAGGGTTTTAAATAGCTTACCTGGAATTCCATCACCTCCACTAGCCTTATGGTTAACAATACTCCTGACTTTCTGGACTTCAAAATCATACCCCAGTATCAGGTACTTTCCTTACACATCTCCCCTTTTCAGCACCCTTTTGTGTTCAGTCTTCTCTATTGGAAGGTAAGTTCCTTGAGGGCAGAGACTATCTTCCTTGCATTTAATAATGTTTGTTTCCTTCCTTTCTTCCAAATTTTGTCATTCTACCTTCAAAATGTCTCTCCTACTTGGCCCATTCTCTCTACTCATAGTAGAGAGCTCCAATCCTAAGCTAATTTAAGCCCTTACAACCTTTATCTCAAATTATTGCAATAACTTCCTTATTTGTCCCCTCACCATGAGTCTCTCTTCTTCAATCCATATACCACACAGCAGCCAAACTGATTTTCCTAAAGTGTAAGTCTGAGTCTGTTTCTCCTACTCAAACTCCAATGACTCATTACACCTCTAGGATCAAATACTGTTTCATCTGTATTTCATCCTTTTTAAAAGTTTTATTTCTGTTCAAGTTTTATAATGTACACAAATAGTCATATAGTAGTATATGTATATGATTTATAAATACACATATTGGGGGTGTACACTCAAAAATTTTTTCTAATGTAGGCATTCAAAAGTTTGGAAAACACTGGACTCTAAGATTTCTGAGGTCCCAAGAATGCTACTCAATTCTGTGCATTGTTCCACCATCAAACAAGCTTAGGTGAAAGTAAAAGTGATGGAGAACTAATGAAGGACCCCTAAAAGACCAGGCACTTTCCCACGTGGCCCAGGTCCCAGCTGTTCACGTAGGGCACCTGGCCCTTCACAGTTAATCCTTTCAACTGCCCTTTCATATTGACCCTCATTATCTGTACCTGGTCCTACCCTATATTGCCACACCTTGATTCCATCTAGACTCCTTCCACCTTCTTAGTCCTTCTGGGTCCTTTTCTATTACCTCACATATGTATGTATATATGTGTGTGTGTGTGTGTGTGTGTGTGTGTGTGTGTGTGTGTGTGTGTATATTCATAACAGCTCTTTTCTGGGGGCAAAGCATTGGAAATTGAGGAGATATCCTTCAATTGGGGAATGGCTAAACAAGTGGTGGCACATAATTGTGGTGGAATACTATTGTGCTATAAGACATGATAAGCAGAATGCTCTCAGAAAAACCTGGAAAGACTTACATGAACTGATGCAAAGTGAAATGAGTAGAACCATGAGAACATCATACACACTAAGAACAATATTGTAAGATGATCATCTGTGAACAATTTAGTTATTCTTAGCAATAAAATGATCCAAGACAATTCTAAAGAATTTAGGAAGAAAAATGCTATCCATCCCCAGAGAAAGAACTGATAGAGTCTGAATACAGATCAAAGCACACTTTTTTTAAACTTTCTTTTTCTTGGAATTGTTTCTTGGGGGATGGCTGTGTTTTTTCTTACAACATGACTAATATGTAAATATGTTTTGTGTAACTACACATGTAAAACCTACATTAAATTTCTTGCCTTCTCAATGAAGGGATTGGGAGAGAAATTGGAAATTAAATTTTTGAAAAATGAATATTTAAATTGTTTTTACATGTAATTGGGAAAATATAAAATATTAGCAAATAATTTTAAAATGCTAGAAAGGATATGAACCAATGGAGTTTTTCTTAAATTAATAAGTATTATCTATCTAAAACCAATAGCAAGCATTACCTGTAATTGGGATTAGCTAGGAACCTTCTCAAAATATCAGAGGTAAAGCAAGGATGCCCATTATCATCACTACTATTCAACTTTGTTTTAGAAAAACTGGCTATAGCAATGACAAGAAAAAGAAATTGTGTTAATGAAATAGGTGATGGGGAAATGAAACTACCATTCTTTGCAGATGATATGATGGTATACTTAATGAAGACCAGAGAATCAACTAAAAGACTAGTTGAAATAACAACTTTGGCAAAGTTACAGGATATCAAATAAATCCCTATAAATTATCATCATTTATATATACTACCAACAAAACCCAGCAGAAAAATATAAAGAAATTCTATTTAAAATAACTGCAGATATTATGAAATGCTTGGAAGTCTACCTTCCAAGACCAACACAGAGACAAAATTGAAAAAAAAAAAACACCACTTGTCAAAAAAAAAAAAAGACAGATCTAAAAAATGGAGAAATTATTAATTGGTCATGGGTAAGTCAAATCAATATAATAAAAAAGACAACTCTCCCTAATTAATCTACTTCTTCAGTACTAAACCAATCAACCTACTAAATAATTATTTTATAGAGCTAGAAAAAATAATAACCATATGAATCTGGAAGAACAAATGGTCAAGAATATCAAGGGAACCAATTTTTAAAACGTAAAGGTAGACTAGAAGTACCAGATTTCAAACTGTATTATAAAACACTAATCATGAAAAACCATCTGGCACTGGCTAAGAAAAAGAGTGGCAGATCAGTGAACTAGATTTGGTATACAATGACCATAATAACCTAGTGTTTGAAAAATCAAAAAATCCAAGCTTTGGGAGGGAGAACTCAAGATTTGCCAAAAATTCCTGAAAAAACTGGAGACTGCTTTGGCAGAAGCTAGGCACAGACTAACATTTCACACTCTGTACCAAGACAAGGTCAAAAAGACATAAAGGGTGATATCATAAGACAATTAAGAGGGCATGGAAATTTTTACTTGTTAGATCTATAAATAAAGAAATGTATTGAAGATGGTGGAGTGAAAGCAGTGACTTGCTTGAGCTCTCCCCAAACCCCTCCAAATACTCATAAAAAATGGCTCTAAACAAATTCTGAAGCAGCAGAACCAACAAAAAGACAGAGTGAAACAAATTTCCAGCCCAAGACAACCTGGATGATTGATCAGAAAGGTATATCGCGCTGGGGTGGGAGCTCAGCACAGCACGGTGTGGCCACAGCGAACCTAGAGGAGGGCTCAGAGGACTGAATCTCGAGCAGTTGTGGAGGTTTCCAGACTCCTCAATCCACCAATGCCAAAGACAACTGAGAAGGTCAGTGGGAAAAGTCTGTTTCTGTCAGTGCTGAAACAGGAAGGCGAGGTCTCAGCTCCACTCCCCAAGAGCGTGGCCATGGGGGTTGCAGCTGCTTCCCGAGCTTCCGGCCCACAGACTGAGGGAGAGTCCAGTGGCTGATCAGAGAGGGATTGCAGGGATCTTTTTGCCAGTGCTGAGGCAGGAATCTCTTGCTTTGCCCCTGTTTGGATCTGGGTCACAGTTCTGGGCGGCAGTGCTGGGGTGAGGAGGAGTGCTGGCATGGCGGAGCTTATAGTGGCTGTAAAGAGAAACTCCTCCTCACAGTTACAGGACAGAAAGGAGTACTTGTGGTCATAGGCCAGGAAAGGAGTAAACACCTTGCCCCTTACCATACCACCTTGGAAGAAATGAAAATTTACAGGTCCCTACAAGTATCTCTGAAAACAGCCATACAAACCCCCAAAGCTTAGGACAGTACATTCTCCACATTGGAAGCAGACTCTCACCTTAATAAAGAGTTTAAAACTCAAGTAATTGTCCAGGATCATGAGCAAGCAGCACAAAAAGAGTCAGACTATATTATCTTACTTTGGTGACAAAGAAGATCAAAATATACAACCAGAAGAAGACAACAAAGTCAAAGCTCCTACATCCAAAGCCTCCAAGAAAAATATGAATCAGTCCCAGGCCTTGGAAGAGCTCAAAAGGGATTTTGAGAAGCAAGTAAGGGAAGTAGAGGAAAAACTGGGAAGAGAAATGAGAGTGATGCAAGAAAATCATGAAAAACAAGTCAACAGCTTGCTAAAGGAGACCCAAAAAAATACTGAAGAAAAAAACACCTTAAAAAATAGCCTAACCCAAATGGCAAAAGAGGTCCAAAAAGCCAATGAGGAGAAAAATGCCCTAAAAAGAAAAATTGGCCAAATGGAAAAGGAAGTCCAAAAGCTTACTGAAGAAAATACTTCCTTAAAAATTAGAATAGAGCAATTGGAAGCTAGTGACTTTATGAGAAATCAAGACACTGTAAAACAAATCCAAAAGAATGAAAAATTAGAAAACAATGTGAAATATCTCATTGGAAAAACAACTGACCTGGAAAATAGATCCAGGAGAGAGAATTTAAAAATTATTGGACTATCTGAAAGCCATGATCAAAAAAAGAGCCTAGACATCATCTTTCAAGAAATTATCAAGGAAAACTGCCCTTATTAGAACTAGAGGGCAAAATAGAAATTGAAAGAATCCACGATCTCCTCCTGAAAGAGATCTCCAAAGGAAAACTCCTAGGAATATTATAGCCAAATTCCAGAGTTCCCAGGTCAAGGAGAAAATATTACAAGCTGCCAGAAATAAACAATTCAAGTACTGTGGAAACACAATCAGGTTAACACAAGATTTAGCAGCTTCTACATTAAAGGACCGCAGGGCACGGAACATAATATTCCGGAGGGCAAAGGAGATAGGATTACAACCAAGAATCACCTACCCAGCAAAACTGAGTATAATCCTTCAGGGGGAAAAATGGTCATTCAGTGAAATAGAGGACTTTCAAGCATTCCTGATGAAAAGACCAGAGCTGAATAGAAAATTTGACTTTCAAATACAGGACTCAAGTGGAACATGAAGAGGTAAACAGGAAAGAGAAATCATAAGAGACTTATTAAGATTGAATTGTTTACATTCCTGCATGGAAAGATGATATTTATAACTCATGAGACCTTTATCAGTATTAGGGTAGTTGGAGGAAAAAATTATATGTGTGTTTATATAGACAGATAGAAGGCACAGGGTGAGTTGAAGATTAAGGGGTCATATCTGGAGAATAAAATTAAGGGATGAGAGGATTATACTGGAGAAGAAGAAAGGGAGAGGTAGAATGGGGTAAATTATCTCACAAAAAAAACAGAAAAGAAAAGTCTCTTACAGTGGAGGGGAAAGGGGAAGTGAGGGAATGAGGAATCTTATTCTCATAGGATTTGGCTTAAGGAGGGAATAACATACACATTCAATTGGGTATGGAAATCTGTCTTACCCTACAGGAAAATAGGGGGAGAAGGGGACACAAGAGAAGGGGGATGATAGAAAGGAGGGCAGATTGGGAAAGGGTGTAGCCAGAAGTAAGTACTTCTGAGGAGGGACAGAGTCAAAAGACAGAATAGAATAAATGGGAGGCAGGATGGGATTAAGGGAAATAGAGTTAGTTTTTCACAACATATCTACTATGGAAGTGTTTTGCATAACTGGACATGTACAGCCTATATTGAGTTGCTTGCCTTTTCAGTGAGGCTGTGTGGGGAGGGAGGAAGAGAGAAAATTTGAAACCTAAAGTTTTAAAAACATATGTTCAAAAAAAATATTTTCACATGCTACTGGGAAATAAGAAATATAGGAAATGGAGTACAGAAGTCTATCCTGCCCTACAGGAAAATAGAAGGGGAAGGGGATAAGAGAAGGGGGAGAGATAGAAGAGAGGACAGACTAAGGGAAGGGATATTCAGAGTACATCCCATCCTGGGGTGGGGGGAGGGGTGAGATGGGGTGGAAATTTGGAACTCACAAACTTGTGGAAGTGAATGTTGAAAACTAAAAATAAATAAATAAATATTTAAAAAATGTATTTATGACCAAAAGAGAGAGAAAAAAGATTCCAGGAAAGAAAATGGATAATTTTTTAACATGAAATTAAACAGGTTTTGTACAAAACAAAACCAGTGCAGCCAAAATTATAAAAAAAAAAGCAGGAAATGGGGGGGGAAATAATAATAAGTTCCTCTGATAAAAACTTCATTTTTTAAAATACATGGGGAACAAAGCCAACTTTGAAAAATAGGAGCCATTCCCCCTTACACCAATAGAGAATTTAGGAAAGAAGGGGTGTTTAGAGGGAAAGATAATGAGTTCATTTTCAAACATGTCAGATTTAAGGTGAATATTTGATATCCAGTTTAAGATGTCCTCTGGCATTTAGAGATGTGAAACTGAAATAAAAATATTTAGATAAATACATCTCAGAATAATTGCCATAAATATGATCATTGAATCCATGGGAACTTATGAAATCACAAAGCAAAAAGAATAGAAAAAGAAGAGGGCTTAACACTGAGGATTAAGTGGACACCTACAATTAGCAGGTGTGACTTGGATGAAGATCTAGTAAAAAAAAAAAAAGATGGAGAGAGAAAAGTCAAACAGGCAGGAAAAGAGAATTGTCATAAAAAACTAGAGAGAAGAGAATATTAAGAAGATGGTAATCTGTTTTGTAAAAGCTGAAGAGAATTGAAGATGCATGAGTATTCAGAGAAGGACATTATTATTTGGCAGGGAAGACATAACTGGTATTTTGGAGAGAGCAGTTTCTTCTTTTTTTATATATTTAGCATTTTATTTTTCCCCAATTATATGAAAAACCCATTTTTAATATTTGTTTTTAAGACTTTGAGTTCCAAATTTTTTCATTTCCTCCCTCCCCATCCACCACCATAGATTATACATGTGTAGTCATGCAAAACATTTCCATAACAGTCATGTTGTGAAAGAAAACATAGACCAAAAAAAAAAAAACTTCAAGAAAAATAAAGAAAGTAAAAAATGTGTGCTTCAATTTGTATTCAGACACCATCAGTTCTTTATTTGGGGATGGATAGCATTTTCATCATAAATCTCCAGAGCTGTCTAGGATCATTGTATTCCTAAGAATAGCTAAGTGATTCATGGCCGATCATCTTAAAATATTGTTACTTAGTACACAGTACATTTCCATTTGAATCGTATCATGGAAGTCTTTCCAGGTTTTTCTGAAAGCATCCTGCTCATCATTTATTATAGCAAAATAACATTCCATCAAAATCACATACCATAATTTGTTCAGCCATTCCCCAATTTGTGAACATTCCCTCAATTTCCAATTCTTTGCCACCAGAAAAAGAACTGCTATAAATATTTTTTTTTACATATAAGTCCTTTTCCTTTTTCTTTTCATTTCATTTTGGTTTTTTTATCTCTTTTGGGATACAGACCTAGTAGTGATATTGTTAGGTCAAAGAGTATGCAAGGTTGTATAGCCCTTTTAGCAAAGCTCCAAATTGAGAGAGCAGTTTCAATTAGATGAAGTTGGATACTAGACTGCAGAGTGAAGAAAGTGAAAGGAAAAGAAGCAGAGACAAATATTGTAAATGAACTTCTCAAGAAGTTTAGCCATGGGGGGGGGGAAGATATGGGACCACAGCTAGTAGGGATATGTTGATCAAATGAGAGGTTTTTTAGTTTGTTTTTTTCTTGAGAATGGGATGAACCTGGGCATGTGTGTAAGCACTAGAGCTAGTATATGAAAAGATTGAAGACAAGTGAGAGAATGAGAATGAAAGGAGAATCTGATGCAAAAAATGAGATGGAATAGGATCACATGCACATACAGAGGGTTGAAGGACCATCTCTCCACATGAAAGAGTGAAGGGAGAGATTATTTCAGAAGGCATTTGAGTAGTGCTCAATACAGGGGAAGGAAGAAGAGAAAACTCCTAGCAAATGAGATTTTGTTCAGTGAAATATGAAACAGCTAGGTGGCCCAGTGGATATGATGAGGACTGGATCTAGACCCCAAAAAAGGAAAAACCCTAGATTTTCCCACATGGCCAAGTCTCTGGGGTTAGCCTGAGGCTATAATCCTATAAACTGGCCTTTCATTGTGGCTACCTGTAATTTCCCAATTCTCTGTTACCCTTAACCTAGCCTAGCCCTCCATTGTTTTACCTCCTTATGGCCCTGGCCATTTCCCACCCTTAATTCTTGCTAAGCTCCATTCTCCTAGGCCATGTGGTCCAGGTCCTAGGCTTTATGTTCACCCCAGCTTACTTGCCACTCATACCCAGGTTTTCCTCAGACTCCTCCTCTAGTCACCCCAAACTACTTGATCACTCCTAGATTTTTCACACAGTATTTCTGTACATAAGGTCTATCTTGCCTATATTAAGGTGCTCACATTCTTATAAAATCTAGCCACTGCTCAGATTTTTACAATCTAGCCAATAGCTCACAGGTGCTCAGATTCCTTAAGAGTCTGGCTAATATGGTAGCTCTTTTATAAATCTTGTCTTTGAATGAAAGAAGGCTTGGGTTGAATTCTTTCAGACAGGACCCACATTTTGTGATCTTGGGGTCTCAGTACCCCTAAACCTCTAGACTTCCTTAGATAGTGTTAGACTTGAAATCAAAAGACCTCAGTTCAAATATAGCCTCAGACACTTGCCACATGTGTGACCCTGGTTAAGTCACTCTGCCTGTCTCACTTTCCTCACTTGTAAATTTAGAATAATGATACCTACCTACATCACAGGGTTTTTGTGAATATTGAATGTCTGAATATGTGAAGTAATGAATGTATGACTATTTAAAGTGCTTTGCAAGTCTTAAGCATTATATAAATGCTTATTGTTACTATATCATTTTAATGATATATATGTAGATGTACATATATATATTATTTATATATGTATATCTATATTTATAATACACATAAAACTTTCAAAATAAATTTTGTGGTTCTGTGACAATATATAATTTTATATATGAAATGATAAAAGATGATATGATATACTAAACTACATTATATCATCATTGTACTTATAATGCATCATATGTAAAATAATTATATTATATCATATTAATGCTATTATATTTTGTTATATAACACATTACATTACTTTATAATCATATTCTATGTCTTCATGTGTAAAACAAAATATATTAGTGTAAGTATAGTCTTCAAATATGTACATGTATATGTACAGAATATAATTATAACACATTGTAATATGTGAGGTACAAATATATACACTTAGATCCTGTGAAATAATGTGAGAAGGTATATTACACTATAATTTTATTGTCTATGATATATAATTTAGTGATATAAAAGTAGCAGAGTATTTCATATATATATTATCATATATAATCACATATTATATTATTAAAAAATCATAGAATTTGAGAGTTGAGAGAGACTACAGTGGCCATCTAGTTCAACACACACTTGAAGTAATACTCTGTATAATATATGCAACAAGTTGTTGTCCATTCAACAAAATACTCAACTACCTTCAGTTTTCAAGACAATACCCTAAACCTCTAAAATGCAGAGAAGTGCTGATCTGCAGGGTAGAATGATTTGCCTCATCTCTCCAAGATCCTTGAACCAAGGAAATCATCAGGCCAAGTCATAACATATTATGCCATATATCATTACACATATTTAGTAAGGACAACCAGTAATTTGGGTTAGAAGAGAAAAGTAAAAACTGACTAGACATCATAAAAGCTGTAGCCTCCCCCTTCCCTTGTCCTTACTTTAAATTTTTATCCATCATTTTTATCTTTTACCACATTTACTTCTAATTGAGGCCCTCAAATTCCCACTCTCCTATTTCCATCATGTAACCAAAGGATGCTATTTCTTCTTTTTAAGTTTACAAAGTTATTCAGCATATAGAAAGGACATTAATTTGACATACACACATACACAAAACTCATTTCTCATAATATCCCATCTTACCTTCACCCAATATGACCAAATGCCCTTGGCTTAATCCTGGATTCAAATTTAATAAAAATTACTTGGAATTACTTTAAATAGTCTCCCATTCTTGATAAAGCAATTAAAGAGGTCATTTGACTTTGAAGAAGGCATTTTCTTCATTCTTTAACATTCGACCAGTTGCACACTTTAAATTTGGTGGGAATAATAAAAAAGGGAAATACCAACATCTTACAACACTGATTCCATTTTGCCCTTTAACAGTAGTCAACCTGAAATAAAGAAGATTGTCAAAAGAGCAAACATTAGGGTCTTTTAATCTAGGTAAGAGAATTGCAGTAGGAGGCATTGTGCCCCATAAAGTACAGGAGTGCCCAAGACGGGATAAGGGGAGTAGGGTTAAATACATTTCAACAGGGAGGGAATCTCATGGGATGCATAGCCTCAGGAATCTGTTACATAGTTGTTTTGCATAACAACTGAAAGTGTGTAGAGAAGGAGTGGTGATGGCTGGGGTGGGGTGGCTAGGAGGGGGGACAGCTGCTCAGAATGGAAAGGCTCCTTTTTTCTCTTTTCTTTTTTTTAACTGGTTTTCACCAGCCTCTTTTAACTGCTTTTGATCATCCTTAGGCAATTTGTAGCTCTGGGATCTGGCAAAGTCAATTCACAGTCAGCTGCATTCAACATTGTGAATAAAAGGTTAACTAATGGCATTTACTTTTGGTTAAGATATCTGTAACTGGTAATTAGAGGTATCAGTGATATTCTAAATAGCTGTGTAAGACTTAAGAGTTAGAAAGTCTAGAATTCAAAATCTGTTTCTGACATTTATTAGCTACATTACCATGGCAGAAAGTATTTTGTTCTGAGATTTCTTTTAATGAATGAGATAAATTCCCAAACCCTTAATATGTAAAGACTTATTGACATCAAGTTATAGAAAAAAATTAATAAGTAGTAAGTATTCCATTTTGAACACTGTCATATTTTTCACTATTATATTAGACAAAAACATACTGAAATATCTGCTTTATATAGGAAGCAGCCTGTATTACCTGGCTTTCCTTTTCTATCCTTAATATGACCAGAAACATATTAACAATTTTCCTATAGAGAGGGCTTGAGATTCTGGTTCATTCAAGAAAAAAAAAAGCACAGAAAAGTACACTAGCTTCTCCATTTCTTTAAGGTCATGGAGATTTTTTTAGGCTTCAGGTGCTGAGTAACCTACTGGTATTCAAAATGTCATTCCTGAAAAATTGCTTTAAAATAAGTATTCCATGTATCTTTGAGTACCGAGAACAGCTATCTTTGATGAAACAGAAATTAGTAAGGGAGGGAAAAGAGGCTTAAACACTTATCCATTATATTTTTTGGCAGTCAGTAACACAATAAATGACCATAAATATTCTTCTACAATAATTTTTTCTATATAAATAATGAATTCTATGAAAAGCCTCTCTTCTTCCTGCTTTTTCCTCCTATACCCTGTCAATGTTCTTTCTTGGCTATATTTTGATGACATTCCTTGTCACTGACATAGCCTTTTCCTAGAAGCTGAGAAAACTGTCTGCCATTAGAGCCCTTTAGGCTTATCCTCTAGTGCTTTTGTGAGAAAATGAGTCCTTTTATGTCCTATTGCTTTAATTCTCTCTACCCCTCCCAAATTCTTCATTTTCTTGCCACCTTCAACGAATGGAATTTACTAGCCCAATGGAATTAATAATTTCCTCTGGGAAAGGAGGATTTATCTCACCATTATGCTTTGAAATGGAAAATTTACTCTCCACTCACACATTCACCCCCACCCCCATTTTATCAAGTTTCTGCATTTTGGCTGTTCTACCTAACTGCCTTCATTTAAAACATCCTAATGCAAAATGACAGTGTATGATGATCAAACAGACACCAATACTTACTGTTTATATATAAAAGTGAAAATGTTCTTAACAGCAATATGGCCTTTTTAGTGAGTAGAGCCAAGGAAAGTAATCATGCCTTTAGGGGATTAGTAAAATTAATCTGTATCTCATTCTCAATCAGACCCTAAGGAAGTGATTAGTCCAAGCTACTCCTCCTGTTCTTCTCTCACCAAATACATCAGTAATTGTATAAAGATCTTTTTTCAAAGTGGTCAAGCAAGATAGTGTTGCAACCATTTTTTAAGATAACATAATGCCAAAGTTGATCGTTACAAATATTAATTAACCTTTCTATCTAAGGAAATCTAGAGAGCCACATTTCCAAAGGAGAATGACTTTCCTCTCTCTTCTTTAATATGGTAGTCTCTCTTAGTAGCACATGCTCAGCTTCAGGCTCTTTGTGTCAAAATATACCAGCTGAAAATGTAGGATAAGAATAGCTGCAGGCTTTCTTCTTGTTCTCCCCCACATTTCAAATCTATATTTTCCTGATTAACACAGTATGATGGAGCACAAACATTATTTTCTTTTCTGATATCTAAATCTGGGAGCAGGTATAATCTGTCACCAAAAAAGGTGTCGAAGGAGAATGTGGCAGAATAGGAAAGTGATGTGTGCGTACATATATATGTACATATGTGTGTGTGTCTATTTACACACATATATAGATATAGATAGATGCAGATATTTAGTTATAGATATAGATAGATAAAAATACTAGAGATTGCATAAACTTGCCTTTTACATTTACAGGAGGGGGCATTTAAGAGAGTTCTTTAAGATGAAAAACCTACAAATATTTGGAATCAATGAAAGTTATATGTTAAAGGAATTTTGTTTCACTAATCATTTAGAATGGCATGAATTCCTGCTATAGCTGATTACTTTACTGAATAACTCAAATGATAGGATTCACTGTGGTAAGACAAGAAGAAAGTTTTTCCACCTACTCCATTTGGGAATGTTTTGGTAGGATGCGGGTTTTTTGTTTGTTTGAAGTACTCTGGTCATTTTCCAGTTGCTTTATAAGAATTTAGCCAACAGCAGCAGTATTTGCTTTGCTTCCTACAAGCACTGCACTTGTTCTATGAATGGACAGTATAATTCATGAAGAAATAGAAAAGATATAAACATGTGTTTGATTCTTTTATGGTAACAACTCAATCTTTCATGACTTGGAAAACTAAAATTTGCAGTTATTGAAATGGGAGATTTGAAAACTGAACTATTCCCAGATAGAATCATCAGAAAGTCTTATGAATTGACAGTACTCAAGGGAAAATGGTGTCAAAAAAGCTAGTTTAGGTTTATAGGATGACAGGCTGCTATCTCTAACAAGTGACCAGGGAATTGTTTGTACTAAGAATCAAGATCCTTAATAAGCTTTCTCAAGAGAAAACTCTTTCTTTCTTGCTTCAGTCATTAACCTACTTCATCATGTTCAAAGTTTAGAAGAGGATCTATTTGCTGCTTTTAAAAGTATTTAAAATATTTTGGAAATTGTGGTAGAATGTGTAGAGGAGGTAGAAGAACATGAATACTATGAGTCTGAGGAAAATATCTTACCAGAAAAAGTAACTTCAGAATCCAAAGAAATAGAGATGTGAGATTATATAAATAGAAACTCTCAAACTGTGTTGTTCCTCTCCTTAAAGACAGCAACAGAATCACCCTGACTGATTCTATTTTGAAGGCAGCCTCCACCACCTTAGAAACTTAAATACTGCCAACCCTGGATGGTCTGATAAGACTAACAACCAAGAAATGCATTTTCCCACTTGAACAACTTTGACCTTTGGAAATTCCTGTGACCTGAAATCTTGCACATTTCCCTCATTTCTATTCTGTTCAGAATACCTTGGCTGTGTACTCTAAGCAAGCATACTGTATCCTAAGAAGTTGAAGTTACTACCAGGAAGCAGTCTTCCTTAGTGCAGTAATATATTTCTTTCCCTTTCAGTCTAGTTTTCACTTTTTTACATACACACCACACCTCCCACCTCCTCCCCAGTCTTGAACACCTCAAGGTGAGTGATATTCTTCCTGGGCTATCATGGAATCTAAGCTGAGAAATTCCCATAACAAATGTAAGAAGTACATTTCCACAAACCATAAGGAGCTGAATGAATCATTTAATCTTTTCATTTTGTAGATGAGAAAATTGAGGTCCACAAATTTTGAGTGAATTAATCAAAATCATAAAGCTAGTTGTTGGCAAATTTAGGCATAAAGAGCTCAGTTCCCACCTAGATTAGTTCTATTTTCACTGCAGTATGTTGGTTTCAGCTCCTTAGTAAGTCAAATCATTTATTAACAGAGAAGGTGATGATTTGCACTATCAAAGAAAATTCCTGACTTGAAATTTCCTATCCTGATTAAAATTGCAGTCAGATAAAAATACTAATAATTAATGTTATGTAGAGCTTTAATGTGTGTAAAGCACTTTTCTCATTACAGTCATGTAAGAGGGATAATGCAAGTGTTATTATCCACAAAGAAATATACGCAAAAATAAAGATAGAGCTCCAAAAGGCAATATTTTCCATTCTTACTTCCGAATCACTATAATATGTTTTATTTTTATTTCTTCTCTCACTTTTTTTATTCCTCTATATCTTGCTCTCCTATACTACCTGTGCAACCTTAGGCAAGCCAGTATACTTCTCAGGGCCTATTTCTTCACTTGCAAAATAGGGATTATAATAACTAAACTATCTACCACCAGAAGATATTAGAACTTCAGCATCTAATATCTTTTGATGTATAATCACTAATTCCCCTTTGAGTAAACTAATGCAAGGCTCAAAAACATGAACAGTTCTATTTATGACTTAACAGAAACAGGATTTGAACCTGACCTTTTAGAAAGATAAAATGTCCCCTAATCATCAACTCTCCCCAACAGACCTATTGAGTTATGATTCTTCCTGTACAATCTATAAAAATTTCAGGGTCTACCTCATTAAAGAAAATTATTAAAATACTGATCCTGCAGCCTTTCAAGTATAGGCCTATTACTTGCACAGCCAAACTCCTAAGGAAAAAAAAAAACACCTGCAATCATTGCTTATAATTCCTCACTTCTACTCATTTGACCAAGTCCTTTCCATCTGCCTTCCATTCAACAAACAACTGACTGAAACTACTTTCTCCACTCTAAGAAATAGTCTCTTAAAGTCTAAATTTAATGATCTTTCTCAATCCTGACTACAGATCTCTTGTCCATTTTGGGCACTGTCTACTTCTTGAATTCTCTCCCACCTTCCTCACTTATCCAGACATTTGCTGAAGTTGTCTCTCTGCCATGAACAGAGCTGCTAGTAACTTCTTTACATGCCTTAGTAATTCTCTCTTCCTTTCAAAGTTAGAGCATCTGAAAAAAGAAAATTTTATTTTTGATCCATTTCTCATTAACATGAAGCTGCTTGTGAGAATGGAAATAATGGGAACCTTGGAGGGAAGTAATAGAAAAAGATAGAAATTCTTGTCATAGTTAAACATTCACCTTAGATTTGAGGAGATTTCAGAATATAGTGGAAGGACCCTAGATAAAAAAGACCAGGACCATATGTGGTCAACTAAGCCCTTCAAAAAATGCACAGAGGATGGCCCTAACACAATAACCCAATCCGGAATGTAAGACTGAAAGAATGAGCACACAAGCAAAAAAAAGATTCTCATAGTTATGGTTGTAGGAATGTCATAGACAAAAAACATAGATGAAGAGAATAATATCAAAGTACCTAATGAAAACTCTGTAAGGAAAAAAAACACAATTTAGCCAAATGGTCAGTCAGAATTAAGATAAGAAATGAACGAAGAGTTTTAAAAATATTTCATAAATAAAATTAGAACACTGGGAAATAGTTGAAAAAGAAATAAGAGCTTTGGAGGAATGACTTAGAAAAAGAATCAGCATGTTAGGTGCTGACACAAGAGGAACAAAATAATACCCACATAATAGAGTACTTGAAAATTAGAAGCAAACAGAAGCTAATGACTAAAGAAGAATTGTTGAAACAAAATCAAAAGATTGAGAGAATGGAAGAAAATATTACATATCTCATTAAAAAAAATACCAGGAAAATAGATGAAGGAGAGAAAAATCAAGAATCATTTAACTACCTGAAAGTCGTGATCAAATTCTCCTAAACAAAATCCAAAAATGAAAACTTCCAGGAATATCAGCAAAATCCAGAGCTTCCAGGTCAAAGATAAAAATACTGTAAGCATTCAAAAAGAAAGAGTTCAAGTCCTGAGGAACCACACTCAAGATCACACAAGATTTAGCAGCTAAGGGGCAGTGGATAGAGTACCAGCCCTGAAGTCAGGAGGACCTGAGCTCAAATCTGGTCTCAGACCAAACACTTGACACTTACTAACTGTGTGACCCTGGGCAAGTCACTTAACCTCAAATGCCTAAAAAAAAAAAAAAGATTTAGCAGCTGCCATTTGATAAGGAGCAAAGATGGAATATATTTGAAAGGAAAAAGAGATAGAATTGCAACACAAAATAAGTTACCCAGGAATCTTAGATATCAGAGTAATCTGACAGAGGAAAAAAATGGTCTTTTAATGAAATATAGAACTTTTAATCATTCCTGATTTTAAAAAAACATAGCATAGTAGAAACTTTGAAATACAAACACAGAAATAAGGAGAAATATAAAAAGATCAATAAGAATAAATAACCAGAAATTACTATATAAGAATCAAGTGTTCACATTATGATTAAATGGATAATAAAAAAAAATCTTTTCAGAACCCTGGTTTCATCAGGGTTAAATAACAGTGAGTTAAATAAGATGGAGGGCCTTATGTTTTTAGCATCTCAAAAAATAAAGTAAAAACAGGGGGAGAGATATACTAAAGATTAAAAAGAGAGGAAGGTTAGAAGAATTTATTATAGCATGTAATTGTGGTACAGAAGAACAAGTTTGTATAAACGATGAAAAGGATGGAAGCACAGGCATTACTTGAACCTGGCTTTCACTGAACGATTCAAAGAAAGGTAGCAACATACATACGCACACACACACACACACACACACACACACACGGACTCATGCATGCATGCACACACAGATATGTATTTATTGATCCACTACCTGTGATACTTGAAAGGCAATGGAAAATAAAAGAAGCACCACAATACTGGAAAAAAGCAAATGTCATCCAAATTTTTAAAAAAGACACAAGAATAGTCTTAAAAATATTGGCCAAAGAGCTGTTTGATTCCAACACAACTTCTAGAATGAATCATTAAAGAGATAGTCAACAATGCTATAGATAGGGAAGTAATGATAACAGAGAATCAGGTGGCTTCATCAAGAATAGTCCATGCCAGACTAAACTCATTTCTACTTTTGATAGGATTACTAACAGTTTATAAGAGAGAATTCTATGTATATAGTTTGCCCAGATTTTCACAAATCTTTTGATAAAATATCTCACGCTATTCTTATAGAGAAGTTTTTAAAAAATGGATTAAATGATAACATGATAAGATCGATTCAGAACTACATAGATGACCAGACTCAAAAAGGAATTCTTAATGTTTTAGTGTCAACATAGTAGGATGTCTCCAGTCGAGTATGTCATGGATCTGTGCTTGGCCCTGTGCTATTTAACATTTCTATCAATTACTTGGATAAATTCATAGAAAGCATGCTCATTAAAGTTTCAGATGACATAAGCTGGGTGGAATATATTGCACAGTAAATGACAGAGTCAACATTCAAAAGGATCTTGACAAGCTCAATAACTGGGCTGAATCTAATAAGAGAAAATTCAGTAGGAATAAATATAATGTCTAAAACTTGTGTAAAAAAAATCAACCTTATACATACAAGATAGGGAAGGCATTTAAACACGACATTCTGAAAGGGATCTGGGAGTTTTAGTGTACTGCAAGTTCAGTAAGTCAGCAGTGTGGTATGGTAGACAAAAAACCTAATGGGATCTTTAACATATTTTCAAGGATTAGAGTCAACTAGAAGGGACAGTGGAAAGAGTGCTGACCTTGGAGTCAGAAACACCTGAGTTCAAATCCGACCTCACATACACACTAGCTGTGTGACTATGGGCAAGTTATTTAACCTCTGTCTGCCTCAATTTTCATAACTGTAACATAGGGATTGTAATAGTGCCTTCCTCACAGAGTTTTGAGGATCAAATGAGATAATATCTGTAACAGAGATCTGGAATAAAAATGCTTGTTCCCTTCCCCTTCTCCCAGGAAGGTGATAGGTAGGTGATAGCCCCATTGTAGTCTTCCCTCAAAAGACCTCATATCCGGGGCTTAAGGACAACTGTTAAGCTACATAATAATCAGAGGGCATTGAGTCTATGTCACATGATACTCATTTAAAGGATTTTTGTAATGGGAATTCCTTTTATGTATGATTTGAAATAGATGGCTGCTGAGGTGCCTTCCAGGTTTCACATTCTGTGATTCTGTGGTAACTAGGAAATGGATAAACAAATTATTCTACATGAATATAATGAAATATTTTTAATTAATTTATTTTGATTTATCAACAATCACTTCCACGTGCTTTTGAGTTTAAGATTGTTCTCGCCCTTCCTCGTCACCACCCTCCCCAAGACGGCGCACAATCTGATATAGGCTATACATATACATTCCTATTAGACATGTTTTAATGTAATGAAATACTAATGCACATAAGACCTTGTTAACATGAAGAATTCAAAGATGCACGAAAAGACTTGTGTGAACCGATATGATGTGAAGTCAGCAAAATCAGAAATACGGTAGACACAATAACTAGCACAACATACGTGGAAAAAAACCACACAGGATATTATGTGATTATAATAACCAAGCTTGGTCATAAGTAGACATGAGAAAATATACCTGCTTCTCTTAAGGGCTGGGAAACTATGGTATGGAGTATTGAATACATGAAGGATGGAGAACCTGCAGCCTCGATGCCACATGTGGCCTCCTAGGTCCTTTGGCATGGCCTTTTAACTGAATCCAAGTTTTAAAAAACAAATTCTTTTGTTAACGGGGTTTGTTCTGTGAAGTTTGGATTCAGTCAAAGGGCTGCACTTGAGGATCTAGGAGGCCACATGTGGCATCAAGGCTGCAGGTTCCCCACCCCTGGAATAGATTGTCAGAATCAGCTGAAATGTTGGTTAGTTTTGCCGAAATACTTTTTCTTCTTTCTTTCTTTTTTTTTTGGTTCATGCTTACATTGGATGACTTGCTAGGTATGGGATGACAGATATATATATATATCTATATCTATATATAGATATAGATAGATATAGATATAGACATAGATATATCTATCTATATCTATATAGAGATATATAGATATAGATAGATAGATATAGATATAGATATAGATATAGATATAGATATAGATATAGATATAGATATAGATATAGATATAGATATAGATATAGATGTAGATATAGATATAGATATAGATATAGATATAGATATAGATATAGATATAGATATAGATATAGAATGTAGATGTAGATATAGATATATATTCATAAATGAAGATAACATAAGAAGAAATTGTATATATATGCGCTTTTTAGATACAGAAATATGGCAATTATAAAAATATCTAACCAAAAAGACAGACTTAAAAAGTGTTGGTGCTTAATTGCATAGGCTTTATTTTTCTGCAGCAACCAAAGAATGATAACCAGGATGATAAAGGTACTTGGGTCCATGACAATTGGTTGAAGCAACTCAGTGTTTAACTAAGAGGGGGAGAAAAAAACAGAACAGTGCAGGGAGAATATAGAGTGATAGTTGTTTGAAAATTTTGGAAAGTTTGACATGTGGAAGAGGATTAGATATGTTTTGTTTGGCTTCAGAGAGTTGGAACAACAGCAATAGGTGGGAAGTTATAAAGATGCAAATTTAGGACTGATGTCAGGAAAACTTCCCCAACAACTAGAGTTGTGTAAATATGGAATAGGTTGCCTAAAGAGTTGATTTGGGTTCCCCTTCCCTGGAAATCTTCAGTCTGAGAGTGGCTGATACCTTTATGAAAGTGTTTCGAGACATCCTTTCCTTTTAGAACTTATTTAGTGAAGTCTTAAAAGTTTTGGTATGTTGTCTCATTGTTTTCTATACTTAAATTTTTCTATATTTCTATGATTTGTTCTTTAACCAATGAATTTTTTAAATCATTATTCTTTAATAAGCCCTTTACTGAATGTGGTTTTATTTCATTGTAGTCAGTAAAGGATGTGTATAATATTTCTACCTTTTTTTATACTTATTTTTAAGGTTTACATGCCCCACTTCATACTTGATATTTGTAAAGGGGCCTAGCATAGATAAGGTATATGTATACTTTTTTTTTTCTGTTTCCATTCAGTAATCATCAGAAATCTATCATATCTACCTAAAATAAAATCCATGCTAATTCTTTATTTACTTTTTGCTGGTTTTTGTTAGGCTTGCCTAGATTATAGACTAATACCTTGGGGTCTCAAACATGATTGTTTTACTGTTTATCTACCCCTGCAATTAGGTTAACTTTAAGTATTCTATCTCTCTTGGTGTTACGTAAATATTTGTGTGTGTGTGTGTGTGTGTGTGTGTGTGTGTGTGTGTGTGTGTGCATGTGCGTGTGTATGTGTCTGTGTGTGTGTTTGTATTATAGATGGTATTACTGGGTAATAATTCATTGATTATGATACTTTTTAGCATGTTGTGTTTCCCTGTTTATTTATTTTAATTGATTCTATCAATAGTGTTGCTTCCCTGATATCACAATTGTTCACACTGCTCTTTTGAACTTACAGGAATCATGAATGATTTTGCTCCAGACCATTATTTTGTTGCTGTGTGAATGTTTATGTTTAAGTATTTCTCATAAGCAACATATTGCGTTGTATTTTTTAATCAAACTTGATACCTCCTCTGTTTTATGTGCGAGTTCCATTTGTGTTCATAGTTATGACTGTTAATTGTTTATTTTCCTCAGTCCTACTGTTTAATACTTTTCCTTTCCTTTTCTCCCTAACCCTCTTTTTTTCCAAGAAAAAGAAGATGTTGAGAGAAAAGGAATGTCATCAACTCTATTTATCTATATTTGATATGATTACTTTGAATTCTATCACTCATCTTGTCACTTGGGACAAACCCCAGTTATAAATCCAGTCCTTTACTTCCCTTCTCTTCTCTCTTTCTTTTCTTCCTAAATAAATCATGGAATAATATTTCAAGGTCTCCCACTATGATTCTTTTAAGCATTTGGTTAGGCTATAGGACCTGAAGTCAACAGATAACCTAGATTCATAGTGCATCTTTGAAATGTAATAACTTTGTAGCCATAGACAAGTCAGTAATGTTTTTGAGCTCCCCATTCCCCCATATGTCAAATGTGGATGATATTACATCTATGATACATATATCACAGAGTTTTTATGAAGTGAGAAAATAGCCATAAAGGGCTTGGTCAGCCTTAAAGGTGGCTATGTAAATATGAGCTATTATTAACTCCTATTTTGCTTCTAATTTCACCGCCAAAAAAAACCCAGTTCTTTGGACTAGTAAAGAAGGAACAAAATGGTTAACAAGGAATTGAAACTGAAGCTAAATGAAGAGATGATGAAGGCACCTAGCTAGAGGTGATTGTGCTTATTAATCTTTGAAAGCTCCAGAATAGCAGAGGTGTCCCAGGACTTCAGAAAGTCAAAATTTAATCCAATTTTCATTTTAAAAAAAGGTATGGTTCATTTTCTTTTCAAAAAAGCAAATAAGATATAATCTTTCTATTATAAGCCAATGAACTTCTCTTCCTCTCAAAAATACAGATTATTAAATAGTGGCCTAAGAGAATGGTAACAAATGGGCCAAATCTATTATGATAAAATTTAAAGGAAAGAAAAGATTAAGCCAGGATGACAGAATAGGAAGGAGCCATAATCCTGCCTACCCCTACAAATATTCCAACAACAATCTAAGAACATCATTCTGAGGAATAATTAGGAAACCAAATGACAAACTACAGTGGATAATATTTCCAGATCAATTGTGGGTGGGGAAGATCAGAGGCTGAGCTCCCAGAGGTACAATTAGGCCAACAGCTTGTAGATGACCACAGTTGACCAGGTACTCAGTGCTAGGTCATGGCCAACACCTGGGTTTTCCCACAGGGCCCAGGACAGTAGCAAGGAGGCATCTAGAACTGATGGTAATTTTAGGTCTTTTCATTATAGTAGCAATAGAGAGGATGGGATATGGCCAAAGGGCCAGAATTACAGATTCAGTTACCCAATCTCTCAGGTTGACCAGAAAATCCCAGATGCCCAGAAACAATCTCTGGAAAAATGAATAAACAGACAAGCAAACAAAGAAACAAACACAACAACAACAACAAAAGATATAGAACTATAATGATGACAGAGATGCCTAAGCCCCAAATTGGAAGAGGAGAACAACTGCAAAAGTTGTACAAGCACAGCCTCAAAGAAAATTTATTCTTCCCACAAGATCAGTTAGAATTATGAGGAAATTATGTAAGAGGTTTTTGGTTTTGTTTTTAAAGAATGATATAAATAAAATGAGAGTGCTAGAGTAAAAGAATTTTTTAAAAAATGAAATCATAGAGAAGAGACTTGGAAAGGGAATTAATAGCAAGAGGTACAAAAATTTAGCTTCTTGGCTCCTTAAACAGACTCCTTAAAAATTAGAATGGAGGGGCAGCTAAGTGGCACATTAGATAGAGCTCTTCCTTGGAGTCAGGAGGACCTGAGTTCAAATCCAGCCTCAGACAAATGACACTTACTAGCTGTGTGACCCTGGGCAAGTCACTTAATTCCTATTGCCTCATCAAAAAAAAGCAAAAAAAAAATTAGAATGGTCCAAATGAAAGTACATGGCTCCTTTGGAAAACATTAAAACAATATTCAAAGACTAAAAAAAATAAGTTAAAGCTGACCTTGAAAACAGATGAAGGAGAAATAATTTAAAAGTCATTAGACTACCTGAAAGTCATGACCAAATAAAAAGCTTGGGTATCATATTTCAATTAATAATGAAAAAACCCTTCCCAGAACTATTAGAAGAAGAAAATTCCTGAATGAAACCTCAAAAATAAAATCTAGGAATAGCATAGCAAAATCCAGATCTTTCAGGTCAAAGAAGAAAATACTACAATCTGCTAGGGAAAAAAAAAGAATAACTCAAGAAGTAAGAAACCATGATCAAGATTACACAGGACTAATATAAAAGACCCGGAATATGTAATATGATATTCCAAAACACATATAAAAGATCACAAAGTCAAAAATATGAACAACTGACCCATCACAGGTTAATATAATTCTAAGGGGGAAGGAAATAAACTATTACTGAAATGGAGAATTTCAAACATTACTGATTGAAAGACTAGAATTCAGTAGAAACCTTGAAATACAAATACATGAGTAAATAGAAAAATATGTAAATAAATACAAGTGAGCAATAAGAAAAAGCTTTTATTTGCATTCTTATGGGGAAAAAAGTAGAAATGATAAAGTATACTCTAAGAATCATAATGTCATCAGGAATCATGAAGGGAGTCAAATAAGATAGGGCTTGAAGTGATTTTTGTTCTATCTTGATGATAGTAAAAATGAAAGAAAAGGAAAAGGGGAAAGGATTCACAAGGAGGACAAAAAGGAAAAGAAAGGGAATGGCAATCATTATCTCACACAACTAGAAGAGGCAAAAAGTCTGTACAACTAAGGGTTGGGTGCTGAGCAACATTTGAATCTCACTTTGATTTGAACTGGTCAAAGAAGGGGACAAAATATACACATAAAAACAAATGCATACACAAAGAGATTCATGTAAATGAATGACCGAAGAGAAAAAAAACACAAAATTGTGTTGACTTGGTGCACTTCAAACTTATGTTGCACAATCTCAACGGAGCCTTCAATTTATCCCTTTACTCCTCTCTAATTGATTCATTATCCTATATACAATAAATTTTTTATACATGTATTCATCTCAACTTAAACTTTCCATGGCTTCCCCTCCCATCACCCTCTCAGCTGAAAGCCTTGACTCATATTTTATTAAAAAAAACCAAAGTTTGTAGCCATTTACTAAGAACTCTCACTTCTACTCTCCTCCCCATCTCACATCACTCTTATACCGTCTCCTATTTTCTCCTACTTCAGACCCAACTCACTTGAACAGGTGGCTC
The DNA here is from genome assembly GCF_003287225.1 of Phascolarctos cinereus. Taxonomy (NCBI): domain Eukaryota; kingdom Metazoa; phylum Chordata; class Mammalia; order Diprotodontia; family Phascolarctidae; genus Phascolarctos; species Phascolarctos cinereus. Next base: position 40,666,973 of record NW_027556098.1, on the reverse strand, counting down.
TTCTTTCCAGGGTGAACTGCTTTATGTGAATAAATGATTCCATTCCATCCTTGTCTTCTATAGCAAGTTGCTCCCTCTATAATCCTCTCTCTCTCTCTCTCTCTCTCTCTCTCTCTCTCTCTCTCTCTCTCTCTCACTCTCTCTCTCTGTCTGTCTCTCTGTCTTTGTCTCTGTCTCTCTCTCCCTCTCTTTCTCTCTCTTTCAGTCTTTTCTTCCTACTGGCTGCTTCCCTGTGGCCTGAAAGCATACTCATGTTTCCTCTGACCTAAAAATAAATAAATAAACTACCTTGATCCAGCTATCTCCATTAGCTATCATTCTATATTTCTCCTCCCTTTTGTAGCTACATTCCTTAAGAAAACTGTTTATAACTGGTGCCTCCATTTCATTTCCTTTCCTCTCCTCTCTATCTTCATAACTCTCTATAGCCTGGCTTCAAAACCAACAGTTTCAAATGAAATTTTTCTCTCCAAAGTTATCAATAATCTCTTAATTGCCAAATATTTGTCTTTAAAAAGTCTTTTCTTAGTCCTCATTCTTCTTTTCCTCTCTGCAGCTTTTGATATTGTCAATTTACTTTCTTGTCATGAATAGTTTCTTCTCTATTGGTTTTTGTGACACCTCTCTCTGGTTTTTCTTATATGTATCTAGTCTCGTTTAGACCCTTTGCTAGATCTTCATCCAGGTCCTGCCTGCTTACTGTGGGTTTCTTCAAAGGTTTTGTGATGGTTCCTCTTCTTTTCTCTGTTCATACTATTTAGCTGGTTAATTTCTTCAAGTTTCCATGGATTCACTGATCACATTTATGCAGATGGTTCTCAGAACTATTTATCCAGCCCAAACCTCCATTATCACATCTCCAACTGGGGAAGGGAATGAGCATTTATATATCACTTACTATACTGGACCTAGTGCTAAATACTTTTACAAATATCTCATTTGTGCCTCAGAACAACCCTTATGAGATAGTCACTATTATTGTCTCCACTTTACAGTTGAGGAAACTAAGGCATACAGAAGTTAACTGCCTTGCCAAGTTTCACATAATCAGTAAGTGTCTGAGTCCAGATTTAAACTCAGGAAGATGAGTGTTTTTGACTCCAGGCCTGACACTCTCTCCACCGCCATCTAACTGCCCTATTGTAATATTATTTAATTAATTTTACATCTTTGTAATATAAGTGCTTAGCACAGTGCCTGACACATAGGGGATGCTTAATAAATGTTTGTGCCCTCTTCTCCCTTCTTCCATCATCTAGAAGCAGCACCATTTTAGAGAGTGGGCCTACTCTCATCACAAGTGCCATTTGATGACAAGCTGCAAATGGGCAGAAGAGTCCTGGGAGTGATTATACTCCCCAGGCCAGCAGTCCTGCTCCTATTCCATCCCACAGAGCCATCACCTGGATCAGCAAGTCCTGTGGAGTGGGAGCCGTATTTTCCTACCAACTTCCACCCACTTGGTAAGTAAAGCACCCTAAGGTGAGGACAGAAGCAACATATGCCAGTCAAGTCAAACTACTAGTACCATCTTGGCCAACAACTCTCCTAGGATACTTATGGAACCCGAACCCATAAGCCTTTGATTCCAAGGCTTCCAGTCCACTGTCTGTAGGCATCATCCTGTTCAACAACTTTTTTTTTGGAGCTACAGTCTGGCAATTGATCTTACAGCTGCTTCAGTTCCATTTATTGAAGAACCACAAAAGAAAGTTCTTGTCACCAAAGTTCATGGTACTGTCCAGTGTTTCAACATTGGAAACTAATACGATTTTATCAATGGAAATGACATTTAAAAATGGGCATTACAATTGGCTTTACTGTATATCCTAAGGACCGTGACATCTTTGTATGTGACTTGCAACTGAAACCTTCCATAAATGTTGTCTCCCCTATTAGAATGTGAGCTCCTTGAGACCAGAGAAAGGATTACTTTTCTATTTGAATCCCTAGCACTTAGTACAATGTCTAATATATAAATGCTTAATAAATATTTCATTCTTTCATTCATCAATACTTTATATGTGTATATATACACATATATAAACACATACAGATATATGTTTAAACATATATGCGCACATACATTGGATAGCATAGCTTCTAAAGACTTAAAAGGTAATTTAATTACAGGAAGAAGTAGAAGATAAAGCTATTAATGATGGAGAAGTCAATATACTTCTGTCAGATCCAGAAAACTCTAACAAAAAGATTTTAAAAACCTTCTAGAAAAGTTAGAAATTGTATCTCTCTGGCAATTACTAAATGGCAATCAAAAGAAATATTCATATTCTCTTCTATGAAAAACTGTTACAAAAACCCATTTTGCATAAGGGCACAAAACCTTCACAAACAACTATAGAAAAACAAAACTATTAAACTAATATTTTACTGACAACAATTCAATAAAATTATATTTAATAAAGGACTTTGAAAGAAAGGATTAAGATTAATTTTGAGGTTAAATGATTTCATCTGAACTAAATGAAGGATTAACAATAGAAAGTTTCATCAAAGAAAATAAGAACAGTGAATAAAAAATACCAAAAATTTGGGCAATGCAACCAAAGAAGTTCTGAGGAGAAATCCACATATATATATATATATATATATATATATATATAATATATATATATATATATATATATATATATATATATATAATATATATATATATATATATATATTATATATTTATATATATATATATTATATATATATATATAAATATATATATAAATATATATATATATATATATAAATATATATATATATTTATATATATATTATATATATATATATATATATATAAATATATATATATATATATATATATATATATATATAAATAATTCCAACAACAAAAGATATAAACAATAAATCAATGAATTGGCATGACAACAATTATGTTAGGGAAAAAACACTAAAAGATACCAGATGCAGATCTATGCAAAATGAAAACTATTAACTATTTGAAACTTATCATGAAACCTCTTTCTCTCCTCATTAGGGTATCATTGCACTTCAGGGATATCCTGAAGCATGTTTTGTTTAAGTTTACAGTTTTGTTAAATATAGTACATGATGTTGAGTGGGGAATTATTAGGAAATAAAAGCAATGTAAAAAAGGACAATAGCACATTTTTGAAGAACAAAAGTGACAAGATACAATGTGTCACTAAGAAGGGAACAGAACTCAGATATAATAATGTGATAAGAGCCTGTACCAGTGTGGTAATTGTTTAACTAGTGAGAAGGAGACATAGAAAAAGAATTTTTGTGGAGATAAAAATTACTGTGGATGGTGTGTTGCTGGCTGGTGCAGAACCTATATTTTTTTCATGTTAATTATTGGGTCAAAATTAGCACAAACAGCAGAGAATCAACCCATACACTGTTGCTTCTGAGCCTCAAAAGCTAAATTGAGAGCACAATCATCTCTGAACAAAAAGTTAAACATCAACTCTCCCTCTGCTTTAGTCTTGGCTTGTAGCCTTTTCCAGTTAAAGAATTTGTCAGTGTGGTAGCTGACCTTGAGGCTTTTCTTGTCTTCTTTAAAGGCATCTGACCACATTGCTGAAAACATCATGCTAAAAAGCATAGAAGTGAGCACACAGAATTGCTTCACTCCACTGGGGACTGGGAAAGAGCAAGAACAACATCAATTATCCAGAATCCATGCAAGCGTGCCATCATGAAATTAATGTACAATACTGATGAACTTTTCTAGGCAATAAAATTGTACTATGGTCTCCCATAGGTGTTCATGACTGACATTATCAAATGGTCAGATGAAAATTGTGTGCAGACCTATGTTCTACTCCTGGCATTTCTCCTGGAATTGTTGGACAGTAAACACCATATCAATCATTCTTTGGCCCTTTCTGAAGCCACACTGGCTCTTAGGTAGATGACCACCTTCCAGGTGAAATATCAGCCTATTAAGGAAGATTTTGCCAAGAATGTTGCCAGCAATGACTAACACACACACACACACACACACACACACACACACACACACACACCCCATGATTGTGATGGATGGACTTTTGAGATGGTGGAAGCATCTTTGAACTCCTAGGAAATAATCTCCTCTTGCCATATAACCTGCAAGATTTTAGTCAGCTTTTGTATGAGCAGGGGACCCTCTACCTTGTAAATCTCAGCTGGAATCGAATCAGTGGTAGGCGCTTTGCCACATTACAGGAGCCTAATGGCATTCAAAATCTCTTCTTCAGTTGGAAATTTGACCACAGAGGGATTGACTTCAACCTGAGGTATACAGTCAATGGCTTTAGCATTGATTTTTGATAGTCTGTTGGGAACACTATGGAAGTGTTCAGCCCATCTCTCCAGGATCATGTCCTTATCACTAATCAATGTGGTTCCATCAGCACTAAGTAACTGAGGTACACTATAGGTCTTTGGACCATTAATAACCTTCATGGCATCATAAAGGTACTTTGGATTGCTATTATCAGTGTAAAACTGAATTTCATCTGCCTTATTACTGAGCCAAGAATCCTTCTTCTCTCTAAACTTTGCTTGCACTTTACTTTTGATGGAGTTAAATATTGCATTCTTCAAGATGGTTTACTATTCTGCTGGTAAATCCTGTGGAATTCTCATTTTTCATTTAGCAGATTCTGAATTTCCCCATCACTGCCATCAAATCAGTCTTGTTGTTTGCAAATATTCTGGCTCAGATGAGTAAATATGGTACTGTACACCAAATCTCTGAAAGCTGCCCACTCCTTTTCTACTTCATCATTGTCAACCATGTATTGGCTCAAATTTCCCTCCATGTTACAACAGACTGTTCCCACTCAGAGAAGCACTATAATCTGTTGACATTGCCTTCTGGTAGTCATCTTCCCTTGGGTCTGCCACTTTGTTGAATGCAAATATTTAGCTTCAAGAGGATAAGTCTATGAACATTCTGGCACTCTGTGCCCCACACTGCCTTTGTCATTCTCCCATATCATCTATCTCTTCTCCTTACAATGACATAATCTCTTAAAAACCAATTGTTTGCTGAGAGGGTGAATCTATGAAGTTTTATTGCATTCATGTAAAGGGAATAGAGTGTTGATGATGAGGTCATAAAATGCACAAGTCTTCAGTAGTATGTGACTATTTCTGTCACTCTTTCCAACTCCATTCCTCCCCAGGACTCCTTGCCATTTCTGGTAGTCTGTGCCTACTTCTGCAATGAAGTCACACAGAATTATAAGCTTGTCTTATAATTGATGATTAGGGTATCCAGGTCTTCAAAATTTTTTTGTTTGACCTCATCAGGGTTCATCATGATGGGAGCATACACAGTGATGATGCTGGCATGGCACTTTCATGCGAGTGGCAATCACATTGTCATGAACCTGTCATTCAGTCCTTTCAGTAGGCATGCAAGCTTGTTGACTACCTTAGTTTTGATTGAAAAGCCTATGCCAGCTTAATAGTACTCCCCTACATAGTGGCCACTCCAGAAAAATGTGTATCCAGCTCCAGCTTTGGTAAGGTATCCTTCATTTGTCAGCCTTGTTTCGTTCAGGGCTGCTATTTGTATGTGATACCTACTGAGTTTTCTCATAACAAGAGCTGTTTGTTTTTCAGGTCTAATGGATTTTGTGCACATGCTTATGGATAACAAAATGGTAGGGATTTAACCAAAGCAGGAGAGATTAAGAAGAGGTGGCAAGAATACACAAAAGAATTATACGAGAAACATGTTACCATCACTGATACCTATGATGGGATAGTTACTAATCCAGAGCCAGGTATCCTGGAGAACTAAATCAAGTGTATCTTAGGAAACATCACTAACTATAAGGCTAGTGGAGGTGATGGAATTAGAGCTGAGCTATTTAAAACCCTAAAAGATGATGCTATTAAAGTGCTACACTAAATATGCAAGCAAATTTTGAAAACACAAGAGTGGCTACTGGATTGGAAAAGATCAGTTTATGTCCCAATCTTAAAGAAGAGTAAAACCAAGGAATGTTCAAATTATTGAACAATTGCACTCATTTCACATGGCAGCAAGGTAATGCTTAAGATTCTACCCACTATGTTACAACAATATGTGAACCAAGAGCTACCAGACAATCATACTGGTTTTTGAAGAGGCAGAGAAACTAGAGACTAAATTGCTAGCATTCACTAGCTTATGGAGAAACTAAGGGAGTTCCAGAAAAACATCTGCTTCTGCTTAATTATGTACACTGAAGCCTTTAACTCTGTGGAAGACAACAAAATGTTCTTCAACAAAGTCTTCAAAGAGATGGGAGTAACAGATCATGTTACCTGTTTCCTGGGGAACTTGTGTGTGGGCCAAGAAGCAACAGTTAGACCCAAACAAGGAACAATTGATTGGTTTAAGACTGCAAAAGGGGTACAACAAGGATAGATATATAGATAGATAGATAGATATAGATAGATAGATAGATATAGATAGATATCTATGTGTGTATATATATATATGTATATATATATATATATATATATATATATATATATATATATATATATATATATATATATATAGAGAGAGAGAGAGAGAGAGAGAGAGAGAGAGAGAGAGAGAGTATCACCTTAATTATTTAACTTATATGCAGAGTATATTGTGAAAAATGTTGGGCTGGAAGAATCAAAAGCTGGAATTAAGGTTACTTGGAGAGATATCAAAAATCTTAGATATGCAGACAATATCACTCTGAAGGAAGAAAGTGAAGAGAAATTAAGAAGATTCTTGATAAGAGTAAAAGAGGAGAGTGTAAAATCTGGCTTGAAGTTAACATTAAAAAAAATGAAGATCATGGCAATTAGTCCCATCACTTCCTGACAAATAGAAGGGAAAGAAATGGAAAGAAATGAAAGCAGTGTCAGATTTTATATTCTTGGGTTTAGAGGTTACTGCAGCTGATAAGTATAGCCATGAAATTAAAAGACACATGCTCCTTGGAAGGAAAGCTATGGCAAATCTGTTCAGAATCTGGACTGCATACTAAAACATGAAGACATTGCCTTTTGATAAAGGTTCATATAGTCAAAGTTTTTCCAGTAGCAAAATGTTTTGTTTTGTTTTGTTTTTCCCAGTAGTAATATATGCCTGTAAGAGATGGATTGTAAGGAAAGCTGAGTGCTGCAAAATGAACATTTTTGAATTGTGCTGTTGGAGAAGTCTTTTGAAAATCCCTTGGAGAGCAAGGAAGTTAAATCAGTCAATACTTAAATTAATTCTGGCTATTCACTGGAGCTGAAGCTTTAATATTTTGACTACATAATGAGAAGATGGGACTCTGGAAAAGACACTGATGCTGGGAAAGATTGAAGGTGAAAGGGAAAGAAAATGGCAGAGGATGATAAGAAAAGATAGTATCATGAAAACAATGAACATGAAGAGACTTCCAGAAGATAGAAGGGCTTGACATGATGTGGTCCATTAGGTCACAAAGAGTCAGACATAACTAGATGACTGAACAACAAAGACTTCCATAAATTTTTGATAGTATTCAATGAACCATAGATTTTAAAGGTTGACAAAACCTCAGTGACCATCTATCTAGATCAAACCATGCTTTTTAAAGAGCAATCCACATTACAAAAGACTTGACAAATGAGTATCTGACCCCTTTTTGCAAAATTCCAATGAAAGCAAACCTACAAAAATGCTGTTATTTTTATATTTTATATAAATTTATATATAGATATATTTGTATATTTATATTTTATATCCTACAATTTACTAAAGCTATTAATTATGTCAACTAGTATTTTTGCTGATTCCCTGGGATTTTCCAAGTATATCATCAGAAAGTAGGGATATTTACCTCCTTTCTATGATAGTTTTAATTTTTTTATCTTACTACTTTTCCCAAAATTTCTAGAACTTTATAAATTAATAATAGGGACAGTAGCTATCCTTGTTTTATTCCTGTATATATTGATTCAAAAACAGTGGAACTTAATAACCCAATGTTTTATAAACCAGAAAAAATACTTAGGAAAGAAATTCTTATTTGATAAAATCTGCTTGGAAAACTTGAAAGCAATCTGATAGAAATTGGGCTTAGACCAACAATTTACACTATATTACATAATGCATTCTGAATGGATAATTGACCTTAATATTAATGATCATATTCTAAAAAATTAGATCATATACCCATAATAGCTATGGGTACAAGATATATTCTCAATCAAAGTATTAAAGTAATTTCAAGAGATAAGAAAGATTGCTTTGATTGCAAGAAACTGAAAAGCTTGGACAGAGAATAAAATGGTGCACTTAGAATAAGAAGGAGAGCAGTTAAGTTGGGGGGGAAGTCTTCGCATAAATTTCTCTGAGAAGGATTTAGTATCTAAGATATATAAATATATGTAGATAGATATATATATATATATATATGTAGGTACAATTAATAGAAATATATAACATATGTATATATATATATATATGTAGGTACAATTAATAGAAATATATAACATAATATACAATCTGTTAATATATACATACATGTTCATACAAATATATCTGTTATATGGCTTGGAGAGCAAATACTCATCAGAGAAATTTATGCATATATAGATATATATAATCTATTAACATGCTTAAATATATTAATATATAAAAATAAATGCATACATATATATTTATAATAGCCATTCCCCAATATATAAGCAAAGGATATCAAAAGTATGCCTCAAAGAATTGCAAAGTGCTAACAATCACATGAAAAAATAACCCATGTTACTAATAAGATACTTGTACATTCAGACAAAAATAAAAACAAAAACCCTGAGGTTTCATCTTACAGTTTGTAATTTGGCAAACATAAAAAAGGATTGTGGGAAGATAGTCACACTGGCACATTGTTGGTTGAGTGGTGAATTGGGATAATTATTTCAGAATGCAATTTGGAATTATTCAAATACAGTAACTAAAACGTCCATTCCTTTTGACCCAGGGATTTGATTACTGAGATAACATCCAAAGGAAACCACTGATGAGAACAAAGTCCCCATATACATCCAAATATTTATAATAGCACTTTTTATAACAAAAAAGGATTGGAAACAAAGTAAATACCTGGATACTGGGAAATGTGTAAACAGTTTGTAGTACAACAATATAATGGAATATTACTGTGCTGTAAAAAATGATGATTTTGATGAATATGAGAAAGAATGGAAATATTTACAGTAACTTACACAGAGTAAAGTAAGCAGAGCAAAAAAGAAATATACACAATGGCTATAACAACATAAACGGAAAGAATACCACCATACACAATACCATTGAAAGTGTCTATTGCAAAATTATGAAGAAGAAGGCTGGAAAGAAGAGATATGATATGATATCCTAACCTACTCCTTTGCAGAGGAGGAATTCATGGTCTAGAAGTGTTGCACATCACACACATATTCAAACCATTTCAATGTATTTATAAATTATGTTGCTTTATTCCTCTTCTTTTTCTTTTTTTTTCTGTCCTAATTTTTTTGTTGTTGTTGATATATAGGTCTCTGGTAGGAGACAAGGAGAGGATAGTAAAGGAAATTATGGTAATGTAAAAACTGTAAAATAAATCAGTAAAAACATATTTAAAAAGAAAAAGAACCTACAACTTCTTAAATAAGCCCATTTCATTTTTGTTAATTTTACTTCTTCGGAACTTATTCCTGATATCAAGGCTCTTTGTAACTTCCATCCATTGCTTCTGCTTTTCCTCTCTTGCCCCAAATAGAACTACTAAAATCACTTGTCCCATTGACAATCCTTAAGACATATGAAGATTGATTTTATGCTCCTCTTCACCCATGAATTCTCTTCCTCAGGCTAAATATCCACAGGTCCTTAAACTTATTCTCATAGTGTGGACTTGAGGCACTTCATTATTATAATTGTCCTTGCCAGGCACTTTCCAAATTATATATCCTTCCTAAACTGGAGCAACCTGAACAGAATCTGCCAAATGTGATCTGAATAAAATATAGCAGAACTGTCCTCTCCTTAATCCTGGGAAATTTGTCTCTCCTAATGTAGCCTAAGATTTCATTGGTTTATTTTTAGTGTATCATATTGTTTACTCATATTGAATAACATTAAAACTGATTTCAGAAAATCCCTCTCCAATCATCTTATTACTTCTTAAAGGGTTTTAAAAATTAATTATTTTCAATTAACAAGTACTTATTTTTCTCTCCCTCCCACCTCTCCTTCCACTGGGTGGGGGGTGGGGAGAAGGAGGGGAAACACTGTAACAAATATGCATAGTCAAACAAAACAAATCCCCACATTGGTCATGTCCAAAAATGTGTCTCATTCTGTATTTTTAGTCCATTGTTTTCCTTAACACAAGTATAAGGCTTGACATATATCCCTAATACATTTCATCTTATTCAATTCAGCCCATCAAGCTTGTCAAATTCTTTTTGGATCCTGACTATCATTTAGTGTGTTGATTATCTTTCCGAGATTTGTGTCATCTACAGATTTAATCATTGTGCCATCTATACCTTATTTAAGTCACTGGTAACAATTTTAAACAGCACAAGCCCAAGCACATATCCTTAGGGAACACCACTGGTGACCTCCTGCCACATTGACATTGAACCATTAAGTCATTTGCTGAGTCTTGTGGATTTGTTTATAGAAATGGTGAGGTTTGTGCTGTCAAATCAGGATCAGGTCATTGTCATCATAAATTATAGAAAGTTTATTCTTGAGAATCTCAGACATATTGATCAATGTAGATTATGCAAGAAAACAGTAGAAACTGGAAATACATTACTTACAGATACAAAAATTTAGCACCCACTGAATACTTCACAAGATGCAATCTGGCAGAGAGGATCATTAATCTGGAATCTTTCTATTTTTCATTAATTAGTAGATTAGAAATCTCTTCATTACAAATACAGACCTAAAATATACTTGATAATTCAACAAATAAAATATAAAAGAACCAGAGCATTAAGATAAAGCTGTTGTGCACAATTACCTAGACATAACTCTGATCAATACAAATTTGAGAACAATGTTTTTAATAGATGTCTGGATACTGAATACTCATAATCTATAAAGAATGCATAATAACTGGCTATTAAAACATGAATACTTAATGTAGTAAATGAAAACCATATGGAAGAAGGATTTGTCATCTTCTTTCTTAATGGATTTGTTCTGAAGACATCTATGAGCCTACAGAAGATGAATTTGTATGTTAACATTTTTATTCAATTACCCATTCCACACAGCCAAGAAGTGGGAAGACCTGCCAACATTAGGAATGTCCTAATTTCCTTGCCTTATGCCAACTTAAGGCAGGTCATCCTAAAACTCAACACAGATGACTGTGAGGTAGGAAGACTTGATAGCTCTAGTGGCATCCTACACCTTTTCTTTACCTTTTGGACAGGCCACTTGACTGCTCACAGGGTTTGGATGATACGAAAGTCAAAAATTCCATTTCTTCCCTTCCGTTGCCTTCTTAGGTCCTCAAGGCTTTCCCATATATCTTGCCTCCACATCTTAAATTCCCTTGACACCATTTTGTTATATACTCATGTAATCTACGAACTTCTGGTCCTTGTTATCTACACCACTACTGCACCCATAGATTTCCAGGACTTTCTCTGAATTTTGTTTTATGTGCTTTCTTTCTCAATTAGAATGTCAGCTTGTTGAGACCAGGGATTGTCTTGATTGTTCTATTTGTATCATTTGCATTTAGAACAGATCTTGGAACACAATAAGCAATTAATTAATTAATGATTTCATCTATTCAATTAGAAACACAGTTATTTTATCCAATAGTTTGTATAGCATTAAATATAAAATAATAATACCAAGATAGCAATCTGTCTCAAGATTGTTTCTATCTGAATTCCATTCAAAAATGTGAAAACTAAATAAACAGTAATAGTAATAACCCCTTCAAAACCCAACTATCACCCATATTGTGATAGAAGCAAGAACAAGGGAGAATACCAGCTAGAATGATAAACAATGAGCATTTCATGTGTCTTGAACCTCTAATGATTGTCATGAAAGCTTGGCAAAACCAGTGAAATAAACCACTTGGGACCTGAATAACACTAATGGGGATAGCACCCTGGCTGGTGTGATAGAACTGGCCATTGTAAATTTTAAAAATTACAGTGTATCATAGATCCATGATGATGATTAGCATGACACAGAAGTAAAAAGAACTAACTGAAATTCCTTCATGTTATGCTGCAAGAAGACAAGATACACTTAAAAAATAAGAAATACCAATTTCCCACACTGGAAATGATTCTGTAAAGATGGTACTTACCACTATGAAAACCAAGAGTGTGTAAGAATTAGACTTAAGAAATAAATGCATTCATTTCACACCAATGTGATATCAAAATAAAACTAGAAATATTTAAATGCAGGGTCATCATAACTGCTTTTTGTCAACAACATACTTACCTCCAAGTCAAACAATATATTACAGACAAAGATAAAGGAATTGTAAGAAATAACTTTATAGTTAAGCCCAGATTAGATGAAATAGAACTAAAATGAAGGAGTTATTTAAATTTAAAGAGAAAGAAGTTGGAGATCCCAAAATCATTAAAAATATTTACTTTAAAAAACTACAGAAATTTTAACTAACAAAAGAAATGGCAAAATAATGCTATCTCAAATGATTTTGAAGAGATTATGGACAATACTTAGACTAAAATTTTGGAAAGTTCTTTTTTAGTTTTATGGCACAAATCTAACTGATAAGAGAGCTATAATAAAAAAAAAAGGTCATTTAATTTAAATTCTAAGTTAAAATTTAATTTTAAATAAAGCAGCCTCCTACAATATTTTATAGAAATTACAGGAAAAAAAATTGAGTACCTAAACATAAAAACATGTGGTGACTCTTGCCATCATAAAAAAAAAGTCCAGGAGGAAAGATGGGAATATCAAGGAATAATCTTTAAAACAAATGCTAGATATCATGCCAGAAAATAAAAATATGTCAGAAATTCTAGACTGCCCTAACGTAGAATTGAAAGAGAAAGTCAAGGTTTTAAATGATGCAAAAAGTCAGAGCAATGCAACAAACCAGATATTTCAACATCAATCAAAACCTTTACTACAGATTTAAGAAACAAAGAAATCAGAGGAGTGAATCACCAAAGAAGAAGGATGTAAAAACTTTCTGGGCTTCTATATAGTCACAGGAAGTCCAACATGATTAAAATGTAAGCTGGGTCAAGCATGAAACAGAGCCTTGGACATAACAAATGATAGAACTTTTTATATCAAAAGAGCTAATTGAAACACTAGCTTCTCTGAAAAATACAAAGCATAAGAGATAAAATACATAATTATTAGGTCAAATGCTTCACAATGACACATGAATTATTAGCAAAGCACTTTACCAGTTTCCTCTCACACATCTAAGTTGATCCATCTTTCTTAACAGGAGGAGCATATATCTTCTACCAAAAGTGAGAATGCTAATGTCTCTTCTAAACATAGGCCAACCACATGTTAACGTACAAAGCCATTGTATCATGTATCACTAATAACATCTGTAAAATGTTATTGCCTGAGGGGTGTAAAGTGTAGCAACTCATTATCCAATGATTTCTTCCCTTACTTTGTAGCCATCTCCTCATGGACTACCTTGCCACCCTGAAGAAATTCTTGCTTTGAGCCACACTGTCCTGTTGGTGATAGTTTCTTCTGGCCACTGTTCCAGGAAATCCCTAGGTACCTAATTTACTTCACTCTCTATTCTCTATTTTCTTACCACTGTGTACTTCTCCTTAGCCTGCCCCAGGTGCAGATCGTGAATCATTATCAAATCAGCACTTCTATAATTCCTGCATGGAATATATCAATAATGTCAATCCACTCCCTTCTGACCTCACTTGCCATCTCTGGAGCTTTGCAGACCACCAAAGTGGTCTAGTCACAAGTTCCCTTTTTGTGTTGTCTCATCCATTCAAATGTAAGCTTCTTAAGAGCAGGGACTGTCTATTTGTATCCCGGGTGCTTAGCATAGTGCTTACCACATAACACGTGATTAATGAATTTAATTAAATTCATTATTAAGTAAGCCACTAGAAGTGCAGTGGATAGAGTGCTAGGCCTGGAGTCAGAAAGATCTGAGGTAAAATCTGGCATCAGATACTTAATAGCTGTGTGATCCTGGTCAAGTCACTTAACCCTGTTTGCCTCAGTTTCCTCATCTGTAAAATGGAAGAAATGGCAAACAACTCTAGTATCTTTGCCAAGAAAATCCTAAATTGGCTTGAGAGGAGTTAGGCATGACCAAAAAGACTGAACAACACCAGAAAGTACTAAACCATTTATACCGTCTTTATTATCACAAACCTTTGGCTCATTTCTGAACTAATGTCCTGTTTATATATTAAAGAGTCTGAGTTATAGTAAGAATGCTAGAGCATTAGATACACACATGAGGAACTGTTCTCCATTTAAAACGTGTCATCTTAAAAAAAAAAAAGAACAAAAGATATAAAGTTGACATCATGAATCAAAACAGTAATTGTTCTACCTAAACCACGGTTCTACCATTTAAGGCAAATGGGATTAAGTGACTTGCCCAGGCTCACACAGCTAGTAAGTGTTAAGTGGTTGGTCTGAGGCCGGATTTGAACTTAGGTCCTCCTGACTTCAGGGCCGATGCTCTATCCACTGTGCCACCTAGCTGCCCCATAAAACATGTGTATCAACATGAACCCTGAGTCTATCATGGAGGTGATAATTTTTTTTTGGCTAGGCAATGGGGTTAAGTGACTTGCCCAGGGTCACACAGCTAGTAAGTGTTATGTGTCTGAGGCCAGATTTGAACTCAGGTCCTCCTGAGTTCAGGGCCAGTGCTCTATCCATTGCGCCACCTAGCTGCCCAAATTTTTTGATTTTTTTTTTGTTTTTAGGCAATTGGGATTAAGTGACTTGCCCAGGGTCACACAGCTAGTATCAAGTGTTTGGTGGGAGGCTGAATTTGAACTCAGGTCCTCCTGACTTCAGGGCCTGTGCTCTATTCACTGCACCACCTAGCTGCCCATGTAAATGAATTAACTACAGAGTTAAAGAGGTACTCATACCAAAAATCTTATTAATCATTTGATATACCTGGATGATCTCAAGTTATGTGTTTATATGTTACATATTATGTATAAATAAGCTTCAAGTTAAAAATACATTAAACTGCTCTTCATTAAATGCACTATTTCTCCAACTGTATCAAAATGTCATTGAATTCATTAAGTGTAAAATCCCTGTGATTTATAAAGAGAAAATAGACAAAAAGCTGAACTTAAATCTGGAGACCAAACCAAACCAATGGATAATAATGCCTTGCTCTCCTTGAAGTAAGATCCATTAAGCATAAAGCTTGTAAGAAAACTGTGGCTGTGTGTGTCAAGAGATTTACTAGAACTGATCAAAACTCAGTAATAAAAAAATCATTGAAAGAAATTGAAATTTATGCAATGCCAATATTAAAATACACTCTTGGAATTGTAAAATGAATAATATATTATGTGCCCTGAGACTATCAATCTTCCTCCTCCCATTTGACAAAGAAGTGTTAATCTGCAAACTGCCTTGGGGTGATGGGTCCTGTGTTTAATTACCATCATTCAGGTTTTTGTTGTATGCTTTGTAGATGCATTATCATTGATTTTTCCCTGCTAAAAGTATGTTAAGACTGTCACACAATTGATAGTTGCTCTAATGTGTTTTTACTGTTAAACTTTTAAGTCTTAACATCCTCAACCTAGCTTTTTCCTTGATTTTCTCAAATATGATATGTCTTGCCTAATAAAGATCAAGGTCTTTTTAAGTTTTGCCTTTATCCATTGGCTCACTTTGACTTCTCATTTCAAGATCAAAGCCTTCAGTCTCTATTCTTCCTCAGGGAACAATTAAGAATTTTACCATTATCAAATCAAAACAACATATTCATATCATTGGAGAAAGATTCCACAAGGTGAAATTGAGATTTAATATGTTTTTCTGTGGACCCATAAAGCCTTATCTTATCCAGTTCTAACACATGATTAATAATGTATTTTGGTACAAGGTTCTGATTCTCTATATTTAGTTAGCATTTCTCAGATGCCCCCTGATTCCACTCTGCTTGCCTCCACTGCACTGATGACTTTTCCTGGAATCTTCATGTTAGGTAGGACCTATGCCAGCCATCCCTAATTCTCCAGATTTAGCCTTCATGACCCATATCTACATTGCCTCCCTTCTCCATCCTCACCTTTCAGCTCCCCTTTTTTGTGTTATCTTCCTCTACTAAAATGTAAGCTCCTTGAGAGCTGGGGTCATCTTTTTTTTTTTTGCCTTTGTGTTCCTAGTGCTTGTTGTTGAGGCATAGATGCTGGGGGGGGGCTGGGACCCCAAAATCATGACACACAGGTCCTGCCTGAAAGAATTCAACCCAAGTCTTCTTTCAGCCAAGGACAAGGTTTATTACAGATGAACCATACAGGCCAGATTCTTAAGGAATCTGAACATTAGTGATGCTCATAAGGATGAGCAGGCATGAGGAAGTCTCAGAGCTTAAATGAGGGCCAGGATGGATATACAGCCAACTAATTTGGGGTGACCGGATGAGAGTCTGGGAGCAGGATCTTGAAGCCCCGGTGACTGGGGAGAAGTTTAAAGAGAATCCCTATAGGAGTTTCTGAGAGGTTGAATGGGATCATCTTAATGGAGGGCTAGGCTTTATTAGGGTAACAAAGAACTGGAAGATAGGGAATGAAGAGGCTGAATGGGGTCTGGATAAGATCAAGGTTGAGAAATACAACCCAGGGCTATAGACAATAGAAGACTAGGTTTTACTAAGGTATCAAAGGGAAATAGCGCCCAGAGAAAAGGGAGAGTTGGTGGACAGGAATAAGAATTAGAGATAAGGGAAGGCCAGTTGAGTGGATTACAGCCTCAGGCAACCACTTGAGATTTCTTTGACCAAGTGAGTGAGTTCAAGAAAAGTTTAAGGGTTTTCTGGGGACCTAGACAAATGGGACCCAAATTCTTTTTGGGATGAGGGGCAGAGGTTTTGACTTCGACCCATACCCCATTATTTAGCACATTTCCTTGCACATAGTGAATGATTAATAAATGGTGATTTTTAAAAAAAATCAATGAAAGGGAAAGAATAAAAGGAATATAATGAGAAGATGAGAAAGACTGGTAAATTATTTCACATAATTTGGGGTGTGAAAGGAGAATTCTATACAAACAAGGACAGGGAAGAGAGAGTAGGGAACACTTAAACTCATTCTCACTTGAACTGGTCACAGGAGAGAAGAATGTACACATACACATAGAGTTGGCTACAGAAATACATTTCACTAAATGGGAACACAAGGGTGAAATAATAGTACAGAAAGAGAGAATAAGAGAGAGGTAGATTAAGAGTTTTAAGCAAAATAAACACTAAAATGGGTAGATTTCAAAAAGGTGTCCAAAACAAAAGAAACAGTAAGAAACAGATTGGATTCTAATTGGGGGAAAGAAGAGAGAGAGGAGCAGAACCAAATTACAATAAATGGAGCACAAGTCTGAGTGTACTCCTCTCTCACCATTTTGTTTTTGGAGAAGGAGAAGAAAGAAAATTATAAGACAAGAGAGTGGAGGGAAATACATAATTAGTAATCATAATTGCTAATGTGAATGGGATGAACTCATCTCTAAAACTGAAGAGGATAGCAGAATGGATTGGAAAGTAGAATACAAACAATATGTTGTTTACAAGAATCATATTGAAACAGAAAGAATCTTACTGAAACACAAAGAGTTAAAATCTATTATAGGAGCATAATCTAGTATTCTTCATCTTAAGTAAAAAAAGGCAGGGGTAGCAATCATAAAAGAAAAAAAACAAAAATAGGTTTAAATAATTAAAAGTGATAAACATAGAAACTACATTTTGATGGAAGGTACCACAGGTGATGAATCATCAATCCTAAGCATATATGTATCCAATGATATAGCATCTAAATACTTAATGTAAATATTAAATTAGTTTTATGGAAAAACAGACAGCAAACCAATAAGAGTTCAGGACCTCACTTTATTCTCCTCAGAATATAGATAAATTTAGTCAGAAAGTCCCTGTCACTAGTTAGAACAAGAAAGACTTTTGCTACTCCATTATCTGTTAATATTTTATCTTTCTCTAAATAACTTCTAGTCTCCTAAGAGATTATTAGGCTGTGGAGTTTTGTCATTAAATATGTTATATTAATTTTGCTATTTCTATAGTTTTTTAATCTATGATCTGCCTTCCCTGTATTATGCTTTTCATTGTTTTGGCTCTGTTCCTCCCAACACTCAATCCTATTTCATTATAAAAAGTTTTGTTTTACTAAACCATTTCAATAGATTCTTGTTGTCCTCTTGAAATTTGTGTAAGTTTCTCCCATATGACTATGTAAATCAATTAAAGAAATATGTCTTAGTCTTATACTTAGTAGAGTACTGATATTTATTTCTTTATGTTGTATTCTTTTTTGTTTGTTTGTTAATTCTTCCAGACTACTTCTTGACTTTGGATTTTATAGCACTGGGATCTGCACACTTGTGGAATGAATGTTTGAGCTTCTATCCTCTCAGATCTTTTTAATGCTTACAGCACAGGCTGGGGTACTGCAATTTTTCAGTCCTTTCAATGTGATATGATCAGGATCAAAGTTCCCTCATTAGCCTGCTGATCTGAGCTTTGTGGTTTCTGGCTTATGTTTGGGTCTCTTGGATTGCCTTGGTTTGGAGTTTCAGTAGATTGCTACTGGACTCAGACTCAGATTTTAGCCTGCTGGAAGGCTCTGCCTGAATTGCACTTTCCCCTTTGTAGTGAAAATCACATCCTCGTTATTCAACTATAGGCTTCTACCCTGAACTGGAGACTAGATGTGAGTCCCACTCTCTTTCTGTAGTCAGACCCACACAAGTACTATTTGCTTCCAGACTTTTTATTTGCTCAGTATATAACTAGGGCCCACTAGCAACTGCTCCTCTCCATTAACCCTAAGTGAAGATCTTCCCTTAGTCTGCATTGGAAATGGGTATTAGCAAACAGAGCTGCCAGTTGGTAACCATTCTTGCACTCTGTGCTAGTTCAGGGATCCCCTGGGATCTCTTTCTGCCCAGCATTTCCTGTCCTTATGTCCAATCTCAGCCTTTTTTTCTATCCTTGGATGTTGGAATGCTTAACACATGGCTCACTCCTCACCAGATCCTGTCACCAATGTCCACAGTCCTCTCTGTTTGTCTCCCTAAAAGGTGTCATGGGCTGGAGAAATGACTCACTGTGACTTTTTCTTTGATTTTCTGATCAGAATTGGGTCTAGTGCATTTTCTTGATCTTTGTGAAAGTGGTTTGGTGGAAGGAAGTAGGTGGTACTTCTTCCTGCTACTCTACTACCTTGCCTCCCTGACCAGAAGCCTATGATCCTTAAGTTGCCTCTATATATGTTGTCTTTAGGAAAAACATATTTTGGGGCAGCTAGGTGGCACAGTGGATAGAGCACCAGCCCTGGATTCAGGAGGATCTGAGTTCAAATCCGGCCTCAGACACATAACACTTACTAGCTGTGTGACCCTGGGCAAGTCACTTAACCCTATGCCTAGCCAAAAAAAACACATATTTTGTTTCTATAGATATTTTGAATTTTGAATTTCCAGGTGGATAGAATGCTGGGCCAGGAAGACCTGAGTTCAAATTCAACCCCAGACATTTACTAGCTATGTAAGATAGATAAGCAAGTCTTTTAACCTCTATGTGCTTCCGGTTTCTCAAGTATAAAATGAGGATCATAATAGCACGTACCTCCTAGGGTTATTGTGAGGATCAAATGAGATAATATTTATAAAGTGCCTGGCATATAGTAGGTACTTAATAAATGCTTGATCTCTTGTTCTCTCCCCATTTTTCTGTACTTCCAATTTGACCTTTAGTTCAGTATATTGGTATTTCCACTCTGACATTTTCTCTTTTGCTTCTTTGGAAAAGCTTAACAACATGGATCCAAGTTTTTCTTTTTTGCTTATTATTTCTGCAGTTTGGACAATAAATTCTGCCATTTTTAAATATTCTAATTTCTTCTCTAAAGATTTTGAATTCTTTGGGTCCTATGCTTTATTAGGTATTAACCCAATCTCCTTTGTCTTATAATTTTTATTTAGAAATTTCTATAATCTCTTGGATATCTTGGTACTCCTATCTTCAGTATTTTTTCTTTTGATTTATATGCTGCTTCTCAAGATTTTAACTGAATTTTCTTAATCCATAGATTTTTGGTGCTTTTTGTCTTTTTCTATTTATATGGCTCTGTTGTTCCCTTTCTGACATTTCCCCTTCTGATGGCTGAATTACCCCAAGGGCTGAGCTTCTAAGTTCTTTTAGCTTCCTCCCACGTTGGGGAATTTTTCACTGGCTTCAGTCTCGATAAACTGGATCTATCTTGGAGTTTCCTTCTTTTTTTGTTCTCTGTCTTGTCTGAGTCATTTTCAGTCACTTTTTGCAGTTTTAAGAATGGCTTGATTGAGTGTTCTGGGCTACTCTACTTCTTCAGTCTTAGGGTAACCTAACCTAGGAGATTGTCCAATCAGAGGTGCAGCACAGTTTTCTCTCCTCTTTACTCTTCTTCCACATGCCACCTTGCACAGTTAGGTGTCTATTGCAACAAGGTGCTAGGAAAGATCAGGGACTGGATGCAACAACAAAATTCTTGAATGGATCTCAAAATGCAAGTTTGTCAGTTGATTTGTACACCCTGTTGTAGAGTGAAGGTTGGTGGGAGGAACGGTCCTGACTGCATTTAAAGATTAAAACCCTTCAGTTTTAATTGATAATATTGCTCTCTTCCTTTCCCCATCCTGAACCCTTAGTGAACCAATTTAATTATATACTACCCTCTTCTCTTGAGGCCCTAATCACACTTAACATTACACCAATTACACCCTGCCAAGCCTCAGTCTTGGATCACTCCCACTATCTAATGCCTTCACTCCACATACATTGCAGAGTGAAGGTGAAAAAAATTCTATTCTTATTGGGTCCACTACAAAACTATATTACACAATCTCAACTGGGCCCTCACTGATTCTAGGCAATCTTACCATACCTTTCGCATCAACTCACTATCCAACTCTGCACAGCAGCTCTTCCAAACCTTAAACTTCTTATCCCTTTGTTCCCCACTCTCTTTGCTGAGAACTTTGTCTTACATTCTTCAGAAGAATATTGAGGCCATTTGCCATAAGTTCTTTTTCCTTTCTTCCTCATCTCATATCATTCACAAGCCTTATTCTACTAACTCCTCCTTCATCCCTGTCTCATGTGATGAGGTGGCCTTACTCCTTACCAAGGCTAATCCTTCAACCTGCTCAAGTGATCCCATTCCATCTCATCTCTTATAATACATTGTCTCCTCCATTATTTCCATTTTGATTTCTCCCTGACTACTGGTTCTTCTTCTATTGCCCTTCATAACCTAGCTCCCTCCTACCTTTCCAATCTTCTTATACCTTACACCTCAACATGTACTCTTTGATCCAGCAACATTGGTCCCCTTGCTATACCATGAACAAAACATTACATTTCTCAGTTCTGAGTATTTCATGTAGTTACTACCCCGTGCCTAGAATGTTCTCCCTCTTCATCTCCATACTGGTTTCCCAGTCTTCATTTAAACCCCAACTACAATCCTACCATATACAGAAAGCCTTTTCTAATGCCTCTGAATTACAGTGTCTTCCCTTTCTTATTTACTTCCTATTTATCCTACATCTAGCTTGTTCATATTTGTTTGCTTATTAGCTCTCCCATTGGATTGTAAGCTCCTTGAGAACTGGTACTGTCTTTTGCCCCTTCTTGTATCTCCATTGCTAAGCACAGTGCCTGATACATAGTAGGTGATTAATAAATATGTTTAGACTGATTAACTGTCTTACCTAGTTGGTCTTCTTGCTTTCCTGTCCTATGAGGGAAAAAAACCTATAATTAATATACATCTTGTACATAGTTCCTTGTCAGGGTTTTTTTGTGGGGGGTAGAATTAGTGGAAGTTTGGGGGGGAGGAAATGACCACTTCTCCATATTCATTTCTCTCACCTCAGTGGGAAAGTTGCCCCATCTTTCCCATGTCAGGATACCAAGAAAATTGCTCATTGTAGAGTTGCTAGTTATAGAAATAATTACAAGTTCAAATTTAGATCTTCTCCCAAGAAAAGTAGAGGAAAAGTAAAAAAGATACCCAGGGTACACAAATGAACCAGCTATGACATAGGCAGCTTGTGCAGAAAAAGGAATGTTAAGCACAAGAGAATATAACATTCAATTCAGAATTATTAAAACATAATTCAGTGGTTTAACTTAGTAGTTTACTAATACTGTCAGTTGGGAAGCTAATATTCTAGCCTCCTTGGAACATAATCAAATTTGTAAGACTGCTGATTAATAATACTTCATTTCACCTCCATTGGCACTGTCTGATTAATTAGCTGGGCTGAACCTTTTTGATGGCCTTTCTCCAGTGCCAATTCTTTTGATACTTGCTCACTCTTTTTTTTTTTTTGACTTCTCTCACTCTTGCAGTTATTTAGGAAGTTAGAGGGCTCAGGGTATAAAATGCTGAATCTGGAGTCAGGAAGTTTGACAACTTATACAGCTGCCAATCCATGGATTCATGCAACACACCACAAGGCTGACATTGTTTCTCATGAGTGACAGAATTTGCTACCATCTTACCCTGGATCTTTTAAATCTTCTGGTTCAGATCAACAGTATTCAAATTCATCAATGTGTGTGTCTTTGTTGTTCAGTTGTTTCAGTCATGTCTAATTCTTTGTGGTCTCATTTGGGTTTTCTTGGTAAAGATAAGAAAGTGTTGTCATCTCCTTCTCCAGCTCATTTTACAGGTGAGGAAACTGAGACAAACAGGAGTTAGTGACTTGCCCAGGGTCACACAGCCAGTAATTGTCTGAGGCCAGATTTGAATTCAAGTCTTTCTGTCTCCATTCCTGATGTTCTATCTGCTGTGCCACCTGGCTGTGTATTACCTGATAACAGAATATTTGCCATAGTAACCCCATTATAACATCCTACTAAGGAAAGAAATCCTCATCTGACCTTTGAGTTACTGGCTGGTTATGTCACAAGGTGGAATACGTTTTTTTTTAGTTATTCATGTAAGGATTATTAACATTTTCTACTTTTGATCTGTACTTCTCCCACAACATGGCTAATCAGACTCCTGTATTCATATATCCCTGACTCTTTCTTAATTCAATGATACTTAGCCAAACATCCCTGCTCCGCTCTACTTCTCCACCTTACCAAAACACTCCATGTTTCCAGGTCTCTGGGAACCGAGGTTAAAAACTTATTTATGGTTCTAGTTCAACTCCCTACAAATATACTGAAAGAATTCAACTGCTGAATAAAAAAAATGGAGGGCCTAGGACTAACTGATCACCTCTGTCTCTATGCCCCTTAATTTTATTTTTTAAAATATTTATTATGAATTGGAGAATCCTCAATAAACTTGTACATTTCCGTAAATCAACAAGACTAGAGAAAGAGGATTGCACATGAAACTATGAATCATACACCTTGTTATTTTGCCATATATTTCAATTAATGTGGTAATGCCAATATTACCCTACTTCTATCCTCTTTTGAAGTTCCCCTAATACTTTTTGTGTGTATATACAAATATAAGCATATAGGCATACATATATGTGTATATATATGTGTACATACATATATTCCATTTATAATTTCACATAGATATATATTCAATTGATGCTTTCTCTTTCCTTCTTTCCTAGTATCAATATTACTATCTCTTCCACTTTCCTAGGGTACTGAAGATTAGCTGATTAGTTGATATCCCCATTGATAGCCTTACTGAAACAACTAGAATGAAGGTATAACAAGAACTCCAACTAATTTCACATGATCTACTTTTAGAGGCCCAAAGCAGCCTAAAGTGAAGTGGTTTTCAGTAGGGAGTGCTTTTGGGCAGTGAGTCAATGTGATGGAGCAACAGAAGTACAACATAGTTCCCTCTACCAACCACCTTCATAAAGATTAAGAAAATGCACCAGACCCTATTCTGATAAGAAAATCCAAGAAAAAGTTACAGTTTTTCCAGCCCAAGGCATCTTTTAGAGAGACAGAGAGGACTAGGTCTAGTCAAGAATGAACCATTTGTGGAGCATTCTAATACCCAGGGATTGAAAAAAACCAAGACTGGACATCAGGATAGAAAGTACTGGAGGAAAAGATCTCTCCATGAGCACCAAGTACAATAATGGTTACTAGCTGGCAGCTTTGTTGGCCAATACCCATTTCCAAGGTAGACTAAGGGAGGATGTGATTCAGAACAGCATTTGCTAGTGGACACTAGCTGTGTACTGAGCAAAGAACAAGTCTGGAAGCAAATAGAAGCTGTATGGGTCTGGTTATAGGAGAAGAGTGGGGACTCATATCTAGCCTATAACCAGGTTGGGAATCTTAGACCAAAGGGAAAAGTACAATCCAATCACTCTGAATCTGTAGAGCCTTCCAACAGGCTAAAATCTGAGTCTGGGTCTAGCAGCAACTTATCTGCTTGTGCAAACTCCCCAAAAAAGCCAATCCAACAGACCCAAATATGGGTCAGGAACTTGCAAAGCTCAGATCAGAGGAGGCTTTGATCCAGATCATATCACACTGGTAAGACCAAAAATTTTCAGTACCCTAGCTTGTGCTATGAAAGCAGCAAAAGGATGTGAGAGGATGGAAGCTTAAACCAGACATTCATTCCACAAGTGCATGAACCCCAGCACTAAAATCAAGTCCAAAGTCAAGAAGTAGTCTGGAAGAATGAGCAAACAAACAAAAAATAATACTAACATGAAAAAAATAAATAAATACTAGTACTCTACTAAATAAAAGACTAAGATATATTTCTCTAATTGATTTACATAGTCATATGGGAGAAATAACACATAAGTTCCAAGAGGACAACAAGAATCTATTGAAATGGTTTAACAAAGTTCAGATCAGAGGGGACTTTGATCCAGATCATATCACTTTGGGAGGACTGAAAATTTTCATACCCGAGTCTGTGCTGTGAAAGCAGCAAAGGGATGTGAGAGGATAGAAGCTCAAACCAGACATTCATTCCACAAGTGTGCAAACCCCAGCACTAACATGTTCAAGTCAAGAAGTACACTGGAAAAGTAAGCAAATGAAATAGATATCCCATGATAAAGAGTTGTTATGGTGATATGGAATAAATCTAGAAGAAAATTACTCAAAAACCATCTACAGGGAAAGTTTTTAAAAATTTATGAACAGGACAAAAATTCATGAAGAATTCCTGGAAAAATTAAACCAAATGTTTAAAAAAACCTAAATATTGATCTTAAAAATTAAATGAGATCCAAGTATTAGGGAAAGAACTCACTCTTTGATGAAAACTATTGGAAAATTATAAGGTAATGTGGCAAAAATTATATGTAGATGAAAATCTATCTTACAAAACTAAATGTACATGAATACCTACCTTATAGCATAATATAGCATGTATCTTATTAGACGAATTATATTATAGCAAGATAAGCTCCAAGTGGGTACATAATTTATATATAAAGGGTGACAACATAAGTAAATTAGAGGAACATGGAAAAAGTTATGTTATTTCTATGAGTAGTGATAGAGTTCATGACCAAACAAAAAATAGGTTCACTCAAGGTAAAATGGATAATTTTGATTACACAAAATGTTAAAAATTTTTGCATAAACAAAACCAATACAGTTAAAATTAGAGAAGAAGAGGGAGATCTTTGTAGCAAATTTCTCTTATAAAGGTCTCATTTCAAAGATATGTAGAGAACTGAGTCAAATTTCTAAGAATAAGAACTATTCCTTCATTGATAAGTGGTCAAAGAATATCAACATTCAGTTTTCATAGTTATTTCTAGGCATATGAAAAAGTGCTCTAAGTAACTAATAATTAGAGAAATACAGATTAATACAACTCTGAGGTACCATCTCACATCCATAAAATTGGCTAAGTTGACCAAAAAAGAGATGACAAAAGCTGGAGGTGCTATAGGAATGCAATTCAGTGTACTGTGGGTGGAACTATGAACTGGTCCATCCATTTTCCAAAGCAAGCTGTAACAGCTGCCCAAAAGCTATTAAACGGTGCATATCCTTTTACCCATAGATACCACTATTAGGTCTATTCCCCACAAAGATAAAAGAAAGAGGAAAAAGAAAGCCATCTGCAAAAACTTTTATATAAGTTCTTTTTATGGTAGTAAAGAGTTGAAAACTGAGGCGATGTTCATCAACTGGGAAATGGCTGAACAAGTTATGGCATATGAATGTAATTAAATATTATTGTGCTATGAGATA
This sequence comes from Phascolarctos cinereus, assembly GCF_003287225.1. Classification (NCBI taxonomy): domain Eukaryota; kingdom Metazoa; phylum Chordata; class Mammalia; order Diprotodontia; family Phascolarctidae; genus Phascolarctos; species Phascolarctos cinereus. Next base: position 40,640,541 of record NW_027556098.1, on the reverse strand, counting down.
TTATGAAGGGGGTGGTTGCAGAAAAACAAGGAAGACTTGGAAAGATGTACATGAACTGATGCTGAGTGAAATTAGAGAACCAGGAGAACATTGTATACAGTAACAGCAACATTGTAGGATGATCAACTATGATAGACTTAGGTCTTCTCGGCATTACAATGATCCAAGAAAATTCCACAAGACATGATGGAAAATGCTATTCACATCCAGAGGAAAGAATTATGGAAACAATGCAGATCAAAGCATACTATTTTCACTTTTTTTGTTTTTGTTTTTGTTTTTTCTTTCTCATGGTTTTCCCCTTTCATTCTGATTCTTCTTTCACAACGTGACTAGTGTAGAAATATGTTTAACATGGTTGTACATGTATAAACTATATTAGGTTGCTTGCTGTCTTTGGGAGGGGAAAGAAGGGAGGAGAAAATCTGGGATTTAAAGTCTTAAAAAAATGAATGTTGAAAACTGTTTACATATAATTGGAAAAAAAATCAACAAGCTCATCATTTCTTATAGCACAGTAGTATTCCATCACAATCATACACTACAATTTGTTCAGCCATTCCCCAATTGATGGGCATCCCTGCAATTTCCAGTACTTTGCCACCACAAAGAGAGCTGCTATAAACATTTAAGAACATACAGGGGTTTTTTTTCCTTTTTCCCCTAATCATTTTTGGAAATAGATCAAGTAATGGTATTACTGGGTCAAAGGGTATAGATAGTTTAATAATTCTTTGGGCATAATTCCAGATTGTTTCCCAAAATGATTGGATCAGTTCACAATTCCACCAACAATGAATTAGTGTCCTGATTTTTCCACATCCTCTCCAACAGTTGTCATTTATCCCTTTTATCATTTCAACCAATCTGGTAAGTGTAAAGTGATATCTCAAAGCTGCTTTGATCTGCATTTATCTAATCAATAATGATTAGAGCATTTTTTCATATGACTATAAATTATTTTGATTTCTTTATTGGAAAACTACCTATTCATATCCTTTGACCATTTATCATTTGGGGAATGAATTTTCTTATATATTTGAAAGTTCTTCATATATTTTAGATTTGAGACTTTTATTTGCCAATGGGTTTTTACTCTCAATTTTATTAATCTCATTTTGATTTTTAGGATTCCTAATTTAGTATTTAATTGGGGATTTTTAATTAGTTTTTTTCTAATTTTTAATTGTATGCCAGTTATGCTCTTTCTCCATTTTATTAATGCAAGCATTTACAAATATAAATTTTCCTCTAATCATTTCTCTTGCTTTATCCGTAGGTTTTGATATGTTGTCTCAATATTGTCATTCACTTTAATGAAATTATTGATTGTTTCTATGATTTGTACTATAACCCACTCATTCTTTAAGACTAGATTTTTTAATCTGCAATTATTTTAAATATATGTTTCCTTGGTCCCTTATTAAATATAATTTATTATATTATGATTTGAAAAGGATATTTTTAATATTTCTGCTTTTGTGTCTTTAATATTTTTATGGACTAATATATAGTCAATGTTTGTAAAGGTACCATGAACCACTAAATAAAAGGTGTATTCCTTTCCATTGCGATTCATTTCTCTCCAGATATCACTTCACCATAGTACCCTTATTAAGCAAGAACAGATTAAGTCAATCAATAAATCAATCATAGTCTGTAGACTGTGAAGTATGAAAATCTTTGAAATGACATCAGAAAGGAAGTCTGTTGCAGTTGGCTGAAGGATTTCATCACATTGTCCAGGTCCAATATAAAAGCAGAATCTGGAATCTGAAAGTTCAAGCGAGTAGTGAGCCAGAAGTTTGAGAGGTTAGTGTAAGCAGTTTGCCAATAAAACCCCAGAGGAGAGATTTCAAAGGGGAAACAAAAGGCTACAACTTAAGCTTTGGCCAGGTCTCCTCCCCACTACCTCCCACCTCCTACTGGCTGATTTTTAAAAAATTGCAAAGTTTAAAGGGGTTCAGAGAATTTTGAAATTTCCATCTTCCCATCTGTGGACTAGTCACATCTACTGATGTGAGGTGACTTTATTGGGAGTTACGGACAAACTAGACATAGATTCATGAATCTAGAAGGGTCCCGTAAAAGAAACTTTCCTATGCCTAGTGTAATTTCATGAGAAATTCACTATTCTCCAAATTGAGCATAATTCTTCATAATAAATTATTTAAAAAATAAAAACAATCTGAGTTTTCTACTTCTTCCTGAATAAAAAATGCTTAAGTTTTTAACATGCAAATCTAGCTAAACAAAATTGGAATGCAAAACATGAGTAAGTGTAAAATCAACATGTATTTACAGGCTATGAGGATGAAAAAAGCTTGTTTTGTCTTTGAAGACCCATGCTACTGAAAATTTTTGTTAATTTCTTCAGCTAATTTTTATTTTTTTGTTGTTAATAAAATTATTAAATATTTATTAATATAATTTTAAAAGTTCCATGGTTTTTCTTACATAAAATTTTAAAATAATTTTTCTGTTGATTTTTGTTAGAATTGCTTTTTTGTGTTGTTTTTAGAATTATTAATTTGATATCTTACTTTCAAATGCATTCTAAATTCATTAGTTCTCTTTTCCTCTTTTGCTCCATTGCTTCCAAAGACTGTCAACTGCAGGCTATAAATATTGGTCAATTATATCATATTCTTTTTAATATAATTTTAATTATTTCTATGATTTTGTCTTTGAGCTAATTTTTTAAAGATAATTTTTAATTGGAGTTTTTTAAGTCAACATCTCTTGTTTTTTCAAATTTGGTTTAATTAATTTCTTGTCACATTTTAAGTTCTGAATTGCCTCCCTCTTGTCCTTCCCACCCCACATTAGAAAAGGCCATCACTTCACACACACACACACACACACACACACACACACACACACACACACTCACACACATAAAACCATACTATGCATATTTCCTTTTAGCAGTTCTTTCTCTGGAGGGTAGATAGCATCTTCCTTCATAAGTCCTTTGTAGCTGAATTGAGTATTAATAAAAATCAAAATAATTTAGTCATGCACATTTGTTCTTCAAAAAATATTGCTGTTACTGTCTATAACATTCTTGTGGCTCTGCACATTTCATTCTTCATTATGCAAAAGTCTTTCCATGTTTTTTCTAAATCAACCTGTTGATCATTTTATAGCACAGTAGTATTTGGTAATAATACACATCCTTGTCTCACTCTGATCTTTTTGGGAAGGCTTCTAGCTTATCCTCATTACAAGTAATGCATGCTGATGGTTTTAGGTAGATGCTTATCATTTTAAGGAAAAATCCATTTATATCTATATTTTCAAGTGATTTTAATAGAAATGAGTGTTCTATTTTGCTGAAAGTTTTTTCTGCATCTATTGATGTAATCATATTTTTCTTATTTTGTTACTGATATAATCAATTATATTAATAGTTTTTCTTATATTAAATAATCCTTGCATTCTTAATATAAACCCCTCTTAGTCACAATGTATAATCTTTGTGATATCATTGTAGATTCCTAGCTAGTATTTTATTTGGATTTTTGCCTCCTTTTTCATTAATGAAGTTGGTCTATAATTTTCTTTCTCTGTTTTTGTTCTTCCTTGTTTAAGTATCAGCACCATATTCATTTCATAAAATGATTTTAGTAGAACTATTTTTTCTATTATTCCAAATTACTTAATATTGGAATTAGTTGACCTTTAAATGTTTGGTAGAATTCCTTGTAAATCCATATACTCCTGAAGTCTTTTTTTTTGGAAGCTTATTTATGGCCTGATCAATATTTTTTTCTAAAGTAGGTTTATTTAGCTATTATATTTTCTCATTTGTTAATTTAGGTAGTTTTTTTTAAATATTCTTCCATTTCACTGAAATTGTTAAATTTATTGGAACATAGGGCAAAATAACTCCTAATTGTTTTGATTTCATCTTCATTAGTGGCATACTCACTCTTTTCATTTTTTTTACTGGTAATTTAGTTTTCTCTTTCTTTTTTAATCACATAAACCAATGACATCTATTTTATTATGTTTTTTTTCATAAAACCAACTCCTCATTTTATTTATTAATTCAATAGTTTTCTTCCACTCAGTTTTATTCATCTCACCTTTAATTTTTAATATTTCTAATTTGGTGTTTCATTGGGGATTTTTAATTTCTTCTTTTTCTACTTTTTAAAATTGCATATCCAATTCATTGATCTATTCTTTATTTTCTTGAGGTATGTACTTATTTATATATATAAATTTTCCTTGGATTACTGCTTCTGCTGTATGTCATACATTTTGATATATAATTTCCCTGTTTCTCTTTTTTAATTAGATCTATTTTAGTTTTGTCTGAGTGCTACCACTGCTTTTTTTTTCATCAGCTGAAACATAGTAAATTCTACTCCAGCCTTTATGTTTGCTCTATACGTGTTTTATAAATGTGTTGCTTGTAAACAACATATTGTCATATTCTGGGTTTTGATCCATTCTGCTATCTGCTTCTGTTTTGTGGGTGAAATCATCCCATTCAGATTCAAAATTTAATTATTAGTTGTGTATTTTCCTCTACCCTAATTTTGCTCAACCTCTCTCTCCCACTGAATGAACTCTCCATATGATATACCTAGACATCTGCTCACATGCTATTTTATATTGCCTTTCCTACATTTTAACCATGAGAGCCACAAAATCATTACAATATCATCTTCCCAATCAAGGACAAATCCCTTTTGAGTCACTTTCAGTTCTAATGGGAATAAGGTTTTATCACTACCAGCCCTTGACCACCTCCTATACTCCACTATAACAGTTCTTCCATTCATACCTTGTTTTTTCAGATAATTGCTCCATTTTGCCTTTCCCTACCTAATTTTAGTTTGTAGGGTCATACCATCATAATCAACTCAACTTCAAACCTCTGTCTATGAATGCTATTTCTTTCTCTTAATTTAATTCATTTTATTCTGAACTTAAGAAATAAAACAAGCATTTCCATGACATCATAGAATAGGGAAAGAAAAGATGATTGCATACGAAATTGCAAATCTGTCATGTAAAACTTGCTATTCCCTTTGAATACATAATAATAATTATCATATAACTTTCCTTTTTTTTTCTAGAGATGGTTACCATTAAAAACAAATATGTGGATGTGTGCATATGTATGTATGTATATAAACATATTATGTATGTAAAATCATTCTATACATATTTCTTTTTATCAGTTCTCTGGATGCAGACAGTGTCTCCTTTCATAGGTCCTTCTTAGTTAATTTGGGTATTTATTATACTCAAAATGACTTAGTTAATCAAAGCTATTCTTAAAACAATATTGCTCTTACTATATACAATGTTTTCTTGGTTCTTCTCATTTCACTCTTTGTTATTCATGCAAGTCTATCCATATTTTTCTCCAATCATGAAATTCATCATTTCTTATAGTGCAGTAGTATTCTATCATAATCATATGATACAACTTGTTCAACCATTTCACAATTGGTAGGTATTCCCCACAATATCTTTTCTTTTTTGCCACCACAAAGAGAGCTGCTATATTTTAGAACATAAAGATTCTTTTCCTTTTTCCCTAATCATCTTTGGAAACAAACTTAGTAGTGGTATGAATGCTCTCTCAAACTACCCTAGTAATGATAACATTCTTACGAGTTACAGATAACATTTTCCCATGTAAGAAATAAATAGTTTGACTTTATTAAGTCTCTTATAATTTGTCTTTCATGTTTACCTTCTTATGTTTCTCCTGATCCTTATAGGTCAAATTTTCTGTTCAGTTCTGGTCTTTTCCTCAAGAATACCTAAAAGTGTTTTAATTCATTTAAGATCCATTTTTCCCTGTAGGATCACAGTCAGCTTTGCTGTGTAAGTTATTCTTGGTTGCAAACCCAGCTCCTTTGCTCTTCAGAATTATGTTCCATGACCTTTGCTCTTTTAATGTACAAACTGCTAAATTTTGTGTTATCCTGACTATAGGTCCATAATATTTAGATTGCTTGCTTCTAATTACTTGTAGTATTTTCCCCCTCAACTGGTTGCTTCAAAACTCACCTATAATAATCCTGTAAGTTTTCTTCTTGGGATCTCTTTCAGGTGACAAAAAATATCTTGTTGATGTTTCTTTTATAGATTACAATTTTTGTCATGGTTTCTAATGAATATCTTTTAAATTTGTGCCTACAAAATAAGTAGTTTCAACAAAGCAGGATATCAAACAAATTCAGAAAATCAGAATTTATAAAAATTACTAATAGAAAGACAGGAAGACTAGACAAAAAGAGAAATGCTACAGAAAATGAATCAATAAAAAGTGCTAAGAAAACAAAACTGCAGTTTGGTAGGCATGGCATCAGAATTGCCTCTTAGAGCATACTTTGATACTTCAATAGATCTGTTGTCCTCTCAGTGTAGGTACTCCCTTCTCAGCTGAGGAATTTTTCCCATATTCTCTTGTAAATTCTCCATAGAGGGTCTAACTTCCATGCTAATAATCTGTCTCTACATAGCCTGACCATATACGGATGCAAATGGAATAAGCAGATTTGTTGCTCTTCCCTCTGGGTTACCTTCTTTTCTACTCCTACATCTCTCTGATGCCAGTACTCTTATTCAACACTTGATTGCTTGCTGCCTACACACAATCACCACCGTTTGGATGACTTGCAATGTTAATTGTTCAGAGACTATGTAGTTCCATTGATGAAATACATCTGACATCAGAGTATCACCAGGGAAATTGTGATGTCTAAAACATGACATTTGCACTAATGGACCATCTCTAATGGGCTGTCTACTGCATTGTACATCATATTCTAGTTAATGAGTATTATTCGTCCATTTTGTTTTTCCTATACAGATAATTAGGCCAAATTCTTTTGAATAATTACATATCTCATTTAAAAATGCCTGCAAATATTCTGGACCTTTACTCAAGTTACAAAATATCTTCTACAAAGTGGAATTAGAAGACCTTATCATTCATGGGGAATCTCTCTTTCATGTACAATTTTAAACTCTCTAGCATAAATCAAGGTTCAGCACATGTGTAACCTCATATGGAAAACTTTTCATGATTCTTTTAGGTCTCTTTCTTCAAATTATAATGTATATACTTAATAATTTACATGTGTCTCCTAAGCAGAAGATAAATGTCTTGAGGAAAATGACTATTGTTCTTCACTTGATTATGTCTTTTTTGTGTCCCCAGCACCTAGCACTGATCCTTACATATATTATGTGTTTAATAGATATGGGTTAAATTGGATTGAACTTTGCACTGAAGATCCTCTCCTATGGTGGCAAACACTTTTGGTGAGCATACCCATTTGTTTTGTGCCTCATTTAGTCAAATGGTTATCAAAGCAATCCATATATTCTGTTAATATATCTTTCAAGGAATGGTGGCCATCCCTAGGGCTGGTGTCAGGCGAAAGAGAAGAAAAAAAAGAAAAAAATTTCATGATAATTTTGTTGTACATTTGAAATGAATAGCAAGTTGTACATATTAGATTTTAAGTTTCATGTACAATTATCTTTTTAATTCAACTATGTTATAGAAATGCTTTTTTATCCCATAAATTAAAAAACATTTGTTTAAAATAAAGTAGGATCCTATTTTCTTTACATATTTCAGTTAAAAATATGTTTCACTACAGAATATTGTTGATAAAACCTCATTCCTTCATTAAGGATGCTTTGATGCATATGTATATATTCTCATAAATATTTTATAGGGATGGAAAAGTAGCATATGTGTTAGTAATTTATACTCCCTTGATCATCTTTTTAAATTTACAAAAAGATACAAGATTTTTTCCTAGTCCTTTAGTATCCCCTCCTCTTTTAGATATCTTTAGAACTCAAACCTCATGTCTTCAAATCTCTATCACCAGAGAAACCTTCCTTCTACATATCTAATCTAGTCTAGCTGCCCTTCAAATCCTTTGTGTTTCAGTGCCATTTTTACAGTCAAGTGTAACCCATTAAGAACTGTGATATTAGAGTCCAATGTGGTAACTTCACTGTCTAATAGAGAAAAAATCCCCCCATTTATTTTTATCAATATACTATCTGTCTTCTAGTTTCACCATTAAATTTTACACCAAATATCACAATAACTCTGATTGGAAAATTAGAATGTCACATCATAACAAATAAGAAAATTAAAGATTATGTCTTTTATAACTGGATTTACAACCAGGGAATAGTTCAGAGAATAGCATATAAAGACAAATTTAGTTATTTCAATTATATAAATATAAAACAAATTTTCAAACAAATAAAATCTCTTTTCAATGGAGAGATGGCATGGCTCGCTAGAAAGAGAATTGGCCTCAGACTGAGGAATACATGGATTTAATCCTACATCTGACACGTGGATAAGTCACTTAATATCCAAGTTCTCTATATAAAACTATAATTTGCCAAGAATTTCCCTATGTTGATAAGTTCCTTAAGAGGAATTTCCTATCCTAATGAAATGGCAAAGTCAGGTTTAAAAAGAATCAATCTAGATAGCTTAAGGGAACTGTGGGATGGGGGAAATGTTTGCATTAAACATCATGATAAAAGTATGGTATTCATGCTTTGTTGGACTGATACAAATCTATAATGTTAAATTCATTCCTTAATACATAAATGGGCAAGGCAAAAAGTTTTCAAAGATGAAATAAACGATCAATAACCAGCTGAAAACATCTTCACTATTATTAATCAGATAAATTGGCATTTTAGGGTGTGCAGGTATCATATTTGTCATATATCATTCAAAAGGATGACAAAATATCAAAAAATTCAATGTTGAATATGCTATAGGAAAGCAGGCCCTAATATATGAATGCTGGAGATATGATTAAATTTTAACCTATATATAGACTGAAGTGCACAAAATGTTGAGCTACTGAGCCACCTATAAAATCTTAGAAGTATACAGTACCTAATACTGTATGTGGAAAAAGCAGCAGCAGGCACTTAGAGGGCACAAATCAGGAACAAAGTCCCAACATTCCCACCAGCAATACCAAGACCTTGTTCCCCAATACACAACAGAGTACCTTTCCCACTTGCAGCTTGTCAGCAATAATCCCTATAAGCATGATTATTAAATCTTAAGTGTACCTTTAAGGCATAGTCCATAAAAACCAAGAGCTCTGTGTCCAGTAGCAAAATATGCAGAGACAGTTTACTTTGATTTTCCTTATTTTTGACAATCCCATTTTTCTAGGACAGTTAATAATAGCTGAGGAATGTTTGACTTTGTCATATTTTTTTTCTCTGTATCAACCTTCTTTAACACCCATTAGATTAATCCCATCGAATCTATGGAAGCAACTTCTCTCTCCCATTAAATGAACTTTCCTCACATGATATTTTATATTCTCCTTCCCACACTTCAACCATGAAAGCCACAAAATCATTACAGTACCATCCTCCCAACTAGGACAAATATTGTGGGCAAATCAACTAATTCAACTCCGTCTGGTGTCTTAGGATGAGGACTGGGAAGAAACGACATGTTCCTCAACCATCAAATTCCTTTTTTTTTAAAGTTTGCTTAACAATAGTGTGGATTTTCTGCTTTCTTTTTTATCTTGGTTATATTGGTTTTATTTGTACAAAACCTTTTTTAATTTAATGTAATCAGAATTATCCATTTTCTACCCATCTTTGTTCTCTGTCTCTTGCTTATTCATAAATTGCTCACCTATCCATAACTCTTATAGGTAATATGCTCCATGTTCTTTAAATTTTCTTGTAATGCCTCTCTTTATAGTTAGGTCATGTATCCATTTTGACCTCACGTTGGCAAATGATGTAAAATATTGATCTATATCCAGTTTCTGCCATACTGCTTTCTAGTTTTCCCAATGATTTTTACAAAATAATGAATTCTTATCCTAAAATCTTGAGTCTTTACATTTATCAAATACAGAGCCATCTCTAGAAGGGAGCTGGGGGAGAAAATAAAAAAAGGGAAAAAAAAGAAATTTACATGTTGATTTTATTATATATTTAAAAGGAATAGCAAGTTGTATATAATAGATTTAGTTCCATGTACAATCATCTTTTTTTATTGTTATGGAAATGTGCAATTTATTCCATAAGTTAAAAATAAAATAAATATTTTTTTAAAGGGAGAGGGAGAAGTAAACAGACAAAATAAAAATAAAATGCAACTGTTCAGAAGAATGTGTTGACTTGCACAGCAGTGAGATACCTACCATTGAGGGGCATTAACACCTGACTGACCGGTTTTTTTTATGGCCTAGGTGACCAGCATGTCAGAAGCTGGATCAGCATCTTGAGCCATAGTCCCCTAGATGAAATAAGTCTCAGGTATAGCTTCCCTACATAAAACTAGTCCAGGTTTTATGGCAAAGAACCTAATGGATATTGTTCCTATGGCATGCCTTTTTCTATTCTGCTTTTAACAACAGGGTAGGAAAAATGCCAAATTTATAACATTATCTTTCCCTTTTCTTCTTCCCTCAAACCAATGCAGTCTCATAATAAGCCATTCAAAAATTAAGGGGAAAGGGATATTAAGTTTAATAGAATTCTTCTGGGCCCGTTGCCTGATTTTTCTTTAGGCCTAGCATGATTCCTTTTTGACCATATCACAAAATTCACGTCCATGGATGATTTAACAATTACTACAGTACTTCTTTGAGGTGGAAAAAAACCTTCTGGGTAATTTTGTTCTATTATTTGGAATATCAGAAGCTTGATATTCCTTTTTTATCTACAAGAACAATATATAATTCTCTCCCTAGTTAAGTTTGAACTGGAGTTTGGGGGAGGCAGTTGGTGAAAAAAGAAGAAAACAGAACAAAAAAAACTAAAATATTTCAAAGATATGGCTGACAGAAACTAATGGCCACCCCATTTGTATTTTGAATTATAGTATTTTCCATCTAGAGAAGTTAGACAGGTAAATTGCATAGTTACCATGAATAAACTATGCAGTAATTACACAGCAACTCTTTTAGAAATCCTAGCAATTACACTGAACTAAATCATTTTAAAATAGATCAAGTAATCAAGTGTTACTGGATTTATGTACAATGGAGATGTTTAACCTGTGCTCCATCAACTCAATTTACATACCATGCTTACAAAGATTTTTGCTGCCTAGGATATTTTTGAGATAATGGTTGTAAAAATAATCAGAAGTATTTTTGAAAGTTTCTCTTTACAGAGTACTTTGTATTGCTTCAAAGAGAAAACAAATTTATCAACTAACAGAGGTCATATTGTAAAAGCTGACACCTTCCCACCTAAAGAAGTAAAGCTTTAAAAAATGAATGAACTCAGTTTTAGAAAGTTGTTATTTTGTTTTATATTTTTATATTGTATATGAAAGTTGGAAGGGAGAAAGCAACTTCAGGAAAATAAAAAAGTACATTCAAGAAGTTAAGGACACAGTGTATATATAGCCCATGTTTTGGAACTCCAAAAGGGCTTGGGCACAAAGGAAGTGAAAATGAGGGCTGGCATGTCTACTAGCTGGTAGTTGCATTACATATTTTATAAGTCCTGAAAGGATTTCAGACTTTCCCTGAGACCTAACTAGCCATAATTCTTTCTGAAGTGACACTGGCAGGAAGAAGAGACAGAAATCAAGGAAATGCTACTAGCTATCTCATCACAGACAAATAATCATAGGCCCAAGATAGTTATTTTCTTAGGAAAGGGAACTGGACTTTCTAGAGAAGAATCAGTAGAGTGTGCAATTGAACTTCAGGGCCAACAGGCATCTATGAGGGACAGGATATATTGTTCAATGGAAAATATAAGAGGCCCTGTTTTTCTGTGCTCCTAGGGGGAAAAAAAACCTTGCAATTATAAGAATGTTTGCCAAAGCTTAAAAGGTACTTAGGAGCTTAGGAGCTGGCCTGATACAAGAGTGGTTACTAAATTTGGCAGCATCACAAAGGGGGATTTCTGTTGAAATGAGGGTGGACAGCTATCTATCAAAGTGGATAGAAAGAAGAATGATAACTCCTGAAAGAGCAGATTGATCCATATGGCTAAAGGACCCCAGGGTTAATTACAGTTAAGTAGATCTCAAACCTCTAGGAAAGCAAAGTGGGATGCTTCAAAGCATTCTTACCAATAGTACTATTCCTACATCTTAGTTGCTTGTTGGTTGTTTCTAGAATTCAAATTCCACTTCCCTAGGGCTTGCCCTTGTTACTAAGGAGTTCAAGCACATGACAGTATTATATTCAACCCATGAGGGAAGTGTTCACCATATCAGCTGACTGGGATGCTCTTCTAGCTGTGGGCTCTGACTTTCTCCACTGTCTGCCATAGTAAAAGTCTCTCACAGTGCCTTCTGCTAACTAAGCTTCATTTCTGCCTCTCTAAAAGAAGAACACCTTTCAAGTTTAGGGTCAAAAGGCAAGTCAGGTAGCTTATAATCAGGTAAGTCTAAAATCCCCTCAGAGATTAGAGAATGATGGAGAGAGGATCACTAGCAAAGAGCCCTGCCCAATCCCTCTCTGCTTCATGTCCAAGCCCTTTTGATGGAGCTCCAAAAGGTGAGCTACATATATTTTACATGTATTGGGTAATTGCCAAATGGATTTCAAAATGACATGCAGCCAACACTGAGAAACAAAAATAATCATTGAGTCAAAGATAAATGACTGAAGAGATCTTAGAGATTATCCAGTTCAACTAACAATTTTTTAAAATTTTTATTTATTTTAGTTTTAATTTATGGGATAAAATAATCATTTCCATAACATATTATAATAAAAATGATAAAACATGAAACTGCAAATCTATTATGTACAACTTACTATTCCATTTAAATATATAATAAAGTTATAATGTACATTTCTTTTTTTCCCTTTTGTTGGTTCCCTCTCCTCCACCTTAGAGATGGCTACCATTAGACACAAATAGGGATTTACATGTAAAATCACTCTATACATATTTCTATTTATCAGTTCTTTCTCTAGATACAGATAGCATCTTCTTTCATGTGTCCTTTGTTGTTAATCTGGGTATTTATAATAGTCAAAATTAACTTATTTGAACAAAGTTATTCTTAAAACAATATTGACATTACAATGTTCTCTTGGTTCTGGTCATTTTGTTCACTGTTATTTCATGCAAGTCTTTCCATGTTTTTCTAAGGTCATCGAGTTCATCATTACTTACAGCACAGTAGTATTCTATCACAATCATATGCCACAACTTGATCAGCCATTTCCCAATTGACAGGCATCCCTGCAATTTCCAGTTCTTAGTCACTACAAAGAAAACTGCTATAAACATTTTAGAACATATAAGTTCCTTTCCTTTTTCCCTGATTGTCTTTGGAAATAGACCTAGTAGTGGTATTTCTGGGTGAAAGTCTAATAACTCTTCGGGCATAATTCCATCAACCGCATCATGTATGTGTACATCCATGAAAAGTATGCTGCCAAGGTAAGTGAACTCATCCATAGCACTCAAAATTTCCCCATTTGCTGTAACTGTTGGTTCAATGTATGGATATAGACTGCTGGCTGATATATGTTTCCTTGGTGTTAATTGTTGGGCCAAAGTTATCACAAGAAGCAGAGGCAGAGAACCAATCTATACATTGTTGCTTCTGAGCTTCAGAGGCTGCGTTGAGTGCACAATCATCTCTAAACAAAAACCCATGCACCAACTCCACTTTAGTCTTTTCTTGTAGCCTTGTCAAGTTAAAAAAAAATTGCCATCAGTGTAGTAGCTGACCTTGATGCCGTTTTCACCCTCACTGAAGGTATGTGACAACACTGTTGAAAACATCAAGCTAAAAAGCATGGGAACAAGTACACAGTGCTATTTCACTCCATTTTGACTGAGAAAGTATGAGAGAATCATCCATTATTCAGAACACATGCAAGAATACCATCATGGAACTGGTATACAATACTGATGAACTTCTCTGGGCAACCAAATTTTGCCACAATCTTCCACAAGTTTTCACAGTTGACAGTATCAAAGACCTTGGTCAGATCAATGAACATTGTGTACAGACCTCGGTTCTGCTTCCAGCATTTCTCCTGGAGTTTTCAGGCAACAACAACTATATTAGCCTTTTCAGAAGCCACACTGACTCTCAAGTAGATGACAATCCTCCAAGTAAAGGACCAGCCTATTAGGGAGGACTCTGGCAAGGATCTTGCAGGAAATGTTTAAAAGAGAAACCCCCACCCCTTGAATTTTCAGTGTACAATCTATTTCCTTTTTCTTCATAGAGATGGACAATGGAGGCATCCTTGAACTCCTGGGGAATAACCCCCTCTTACTATATAACCCAGAAATTTCAGTCAGTTTTTGTATGAGCAGTGAACACCTGCCTAGTAAATCTCAGCTGGAATAGAATCAGTACCAGGTGCTCTGCCACATGAGAGGAGCCTAATGGCATTCAAAAACACTTCTTTAGTTGGAAGTTCTGTTAGGGATTGAATTCAATCTGAGGTATACAATCAATGGGCTTCAACATTGATTGATGTTGGTCTGTTGAGAACATTATGGAAGTGTTCAGCCCATCTCTCCAGGATCATGTCCTTGTCACTAATCAATATAGCTCCATCAGCACTGAGTAGTTGAGATGCACCATAGATTTGTGACCCACACATTCAGACCATCATAAAAGTGCTTTGGATTGTTACTATTGATGTAAAACTGAATTTCATCTGCCTTCTTACTGAGCCAAGAATCCTGCATCTCTCTAAGCTTTGCTTGCACTTTACTTTTGTTGGAGTTAAGCTGCCTTCTTAGAGATGATTTACTATCCTGATAGTGAACCCTGTGGAATTCTCTTTTTTTGTTTGTTTTGTTTAGCAGCTGCTGAATTTCCCCATCATTACCATCAAGCCAATCCTGATGTTTGCAAGTGTTCTGGCCCAGATGAGTAAATGTAGTGCTCCACACCAAATCTCTGAAAGTTGCCCACTCCTTTTCTACTCCACTGTTGCCAACTGTGTGTTGTATCAGCTTTTCCCTCAAGTCAGCAACAAACTGTTCATGCACAGAGAAGCACTATATTCTTTTGACATTCAGCCTTCTGGTAGTCATGTTGCCTTGGGGCCTCCGCTTGTGTTGAATGAGAATATTTAGCTTGGATAGGATAAGTCAATGACCTATCCATCACTCTATGCTGGACATTGCCTTCATCACTCTCACATCCTGTCTCTCACATTCTGTTAAATGCTAGTGTTTCCTGTGAGGATGCATCCATGAAGCTTTATTGGTTTTACATAAACGGAAGACAATGTTAGTGATGAGAAGGTTATGAGAAACAGAAGTTTTCAGTAGTAACTATTACTGTTGCTGTTTCTGACTCCATTCCTCCCAAGGACTCCCTGTCATGTCTGACAGTCTGACTCTGGCACTGAAGTCACCCAGAATTACAAGCTTGTCCTCTTTTGATGCTCTGATGATGAGGATCTCCAGGTCTTCACACAATTTTTCTTTTACCTTATCAGGGTCAGTCATGGCAGGAGAATATGCAATGATGATGGTGGTGTGGAACTTTCCTGCAAGTGGCAAGCACATTGTCATGAGCCTGTCCTTCATTCCTTTCTAGAGGCATACAAAACTGTGGACTAGATTAGTTTTCATTGCAAAAACTGAAGCCTACAACAACTTCATGGCACTCCCTATCACTGCTGGACACTCTAAAAAAACATGTATCCAACTCTACCTTCAGTAAACCTTCATATGCCAGCCTTGTTTCACTGAAGGCTGTTATTTGTCTATGATACCTGCTGAATTCTCTTGCAACAAGAACTTTTCATCTTTCAGTTCTACTGGATTTTGTGTTGTCCATAAGCATGTGCATATTCCATGTACAAATGGTAAACGAAACCATCTTCACAAAAGTTTTTGTACATCTGTGTGTGTGTGAGAGAGAGAGAGACAAGGGGGGTGGAAGAGAAAAAGAGAGAGAGAGAGAGAGAGAGAGAAAGAGAGAGAGAGAGAGAGAGAGACAGAGACAGAGATAGAGACAGAGACAGAGACAGAGAGAGTTTCAATCATAGAAGAGGATCCCTGCCTGCTATGGTAAGCAGGCCAGGGTTACATTAGGTGAAGCAGACAATTTTGAGGGTACCTTTTCTAGCCCCTTCCTCATGCCAGGAGGTGAGCAACGTAGTCCTTCAAAAAGGCTATTCAGACTTGCAGGGGGCTGCCAAATCCCTTTACTGCTTCTGTCCAGTAAGAAGCAGAGAGAAGGAATATTTGTCAATTTAGCATAACTGATAATGTGCTTATTCTATTACTTTAAAAAGACAGTTTGTCAACTTCGCATAACTGATACCATTTTTCAAACCTCAGTTTTGTGAATGAGCTATCAAGTAAGTTGTTTGTATCTAAGTTGTTTTTCAACAAAAAGATAAGATCTATGTAACATGATGTAATGTAAATACATGTATGTATTTTTAAAAACAACTCATAAACATACGTAGGTCCTCCAAAAAAAACAGACTAACAATGAGAAAACATTATAAATAATTTTATCAGAAATTTTAAACTACCAATCCAATTATGTGATAAACAACTTTCACTAAAAGTATAAAACCTATTCAATATCCCAGTTACCAGTTTGCTCTTAAGTTGTGAGTAGGTCAGGAGCCCCCTATTGCCTACACTTGAGAAGACCAAGTGTAAGTGGTTCAAGCCAGAAGACCACTGCACACAAACCTAGGGCACAGAAGGAACTTCCTTTAGTCCAGAAAGAAGGCAGTCTATCAGAACCTCTAAAATCACAGGGTTTTGGTGGTCTATTTTAAAAGGAATTGTTTGCATACTTTGATTAATAAAAGTTTGATTTCACATTTTGAGAATTATAAGTCTAATTTCAATGAGGCAGTTAGGTGGTGCACTGGATAGATTGCTAGGCCTGGATTCAGGAAGACCTGAATTCAAGTCCATCCTCAGACGCTTACTATCTGTGTGACCCTAGGCTTCCATTTCCTCATCTGTAAAATGGGCATAATAATAGCACCTAGCTCCCAAGGTAGTTAGTTGTAAAGATCAAATGAAATAATAAGCATAAAGTGCTTTGTGCAATCTCTGGTATGTGGTAAGTATTATATAAATGTTGGTTACCATTATTAAGTACATTGGACTCCTTTCTAGATGAAATCAAGCTGTTCCTGATTACTTTCAAT
This sequence comes from Phascolarctos cinereus, assembly GCF_003287225.1. NCBI lineage: Eukaryota > Metazoa > Chordata > Mammalia > Diprotodontia > Phascolarctidae > Phascolarctos > Phascolarctos cinereus. The sequence goes on along the minus strand of NW_027556098.1, from coordinate 40,623,394 downwards.
CATGAGAACAGAGAAAAAAATTGGCAAGGTTAATAACCCCATACCATTCACTCTGAGCCTGAGCTACCTAGTCTACAACATTGACAAGGTCAGGAACAGCTGAAATTATGGGTATAACAAGTTTTCAGTTCTGTGTAGTTCCCTGTAACTTGCCAGGTGCCATCTGCCTTCCCTTCAAGCAACATAAGGTTATTGTAAGGGAAGCCAATATAATGAAGTACTCCAGCTTTTTTTTTTCATTTCCATCACTAGAGAAAAAAAATCTCACACTCTTCCCTAGAGACCCCACTATTGTATGGTGTTATCTACATGAGATGATTCAGGTAACTCCAAGGGCTCCATTTGACCCTCCCCACAGTAACATGACTAGAGGTTGATGAGAGGGTCCAAACGGCTACTGCCCCCATGATGCCCCTTCCCACTACAGTCTACCTTCTGTGGACTCCCCTGAATGATCCAAAATGGGGATGGGGCTTAGAGATCACTCAGACTTGGCTAGAACTAAAGGACACCTAATACCTTCATGAATGTTACCATGCAGTTTTACTAGCAATCCCCATGGTCTAGCCATTAACTGCTTTAATATCAATGCCATGTTTCATGATGCATACCCAAAGCTACTTTTGTGAGATCATGTAATTTTGTTTGGTTCATCTAGCAGAGGGACAGGTTCTGTAACTCCTTTCCATATGCATAGAGTGTGCATTGTTCCTGATAACAGTATCTGCCCAAGCCACAGTTCTCTCAAACTTCTGATCAAATTTCATCAATTGATCAGTCCACATATTTATGGTTGTATAGCAGGGGAGACTGTAACTGAAATCTGAATCCATACAAGTAAAGCTCTACCCAGAAGATAAGATCTAACTGTCCCTGGAACAGGCTGAATATAGGGGATGGCAGGGCATGGAGAAAGGCCACCATGGCTAGATTTTATTGAATACAATCAATCAAATCTATTTCCTTTTGGAATTTAATTCACTCCTTGGGAGATCCCCATGGGGAGCAGGCTGCAATAGGAATTAATCTTTAGAAGGCCACGTATGACTAATTCCCCATTTTGATCACCTAACAAGGGAAAAACTGTTTTCCCCATCTGGATGCTGTAATAAATTTAGTTGGCTTTAAAAAGTGTATCCTCAGGGAGCTATCCCAGCCAATGAATGTCAGCTTGGCTCCATTAGGCCAAGCCCTTAGGAGCCATTGCTCTAGGGACTCCTCCTCCTTCTGTTTGAACTTTGTAATCACCAAGGCTACTTAGCAGAAGTTTGCCTACTACCTGCTACCTCAGGATAAGAAGTTACCTCTTCCTAGGAGCAATGATAGGATAAGCCTGGAGACTTAAGGAAGGTAGAAATTCCAAGATCTTTACCCTACATTTGTTATTTTCCTGTTTCATGGCTTATATACACAGTAAATGGAACCTCTGTGTCAGATAGATATTATAGGGTGAATTCCTGGCTTGAGTCCCTCAGTCCCCCACATCCATTAGAAGAGATCCTTTCACTTGCATAACCACTAGCTCTATTAACTGCCCCTCAGCTTTCATTGAGCACATAGGTGATGCAGTGGGATAGAGTGTCAAGCCAGAGTCAGAAAGACTCACCTTCCTGAGTTAAAATCTAGCCTCAGTAACTTACTAGCTGTGTAACCTTGAGCAAGTCATTTAACCTTGTTTGCCTCAATTTCTCATCTATAAAATGAGCTGGATAAAGAAACGGCAAATCACTCCACTCTAGTATTTTTGCCAAGAAAACCCTAAATGGGGTCACGAAGAGTGTGACATGACTGAAAAAGACTAAACAACAGCAAGTTTTCATTACATGATCCTTGAAAGCAGAAATCTCAGACTTTTAGGTATTGAATTGCTAAACCAGACTTCTTTTTTCAGTCTTCTGAGGCTGGCAGTTCAACTTATGCAATATAATCAACAACTACCAGACAACACTGGACTTGTAGCTTTCTTTATCCTTGTAGGGAGCCTCCTCCAGCACTGACTGAGCTAATTGCTCTGCCTGAGTAGAAGCCTGCTCCCTGTCCCATAGAGAGGACTCCACACATGATAAAGAAGGGTGCTTGTAACTGGGAACCAGCCAATACCTTACTATCACATCAACCCACCCTCTTCTGTATTTCTAAGACTCTTCCAACTCAATCACCACTCAACCACAATATGACCACAAGGGCATCTCATACCATCCCAATTTGCTGTAATTATATCAAATGCTGGAGGCAGCTCTAACCTCAGCACTCTTTTAGTTAGATTCAATGTTACAGGAAATGAGGCAGTACTCACAAGTCATTTAACTATTACTTTTCCCTTTAAAAAAAAAAGGTTTAATTTGCCCTAACGCAGCAACAATATGCAATAGAAATACGTGGCACTTAGGAGCTCTGGACATAACATCCCTCATTTCCACATAGAAATGCATCTGGTCAACAGGGCAGAATAGGGAAAAGACATGGTAACTCATATGGTCTTCAGAAATTGAACAAACATGAAGAACTAGGGAGCATTGTCAAGAAAAGCTGATTAAAAATGTTGTCTTATTTTAGGTAAAATCTCCACATGCTGTGAATGGGAAGAAAGAATCTGCATCAGGGAACCACTGGTCCTATCGTACCATTGATGCAAGTGTATCAGTGTGCCTTTGAGGGATTAAATAAAATGAAAAATTCCTCTTCTGAATTTCTGCATAAGGGGAGTGGCAGCATTCTTAACTACATCTGGCTTCCATTTTTGCAATGTAGTCATCCCTAGTCTTTTTCAATCCCTCCTTTTCTCTCCCCGTTTGGAATAGAACAATGGGGAAGGCATTGTGACTCAGTAGACAGACTAGCCCCCACCATACAGCAACACCTTGCATTTTGCCTAAGAAAAAGTTGGAAACAGTTTTTAGAACTTGATTTTGGGAAGGTTATAAAAATATTAAAACAAATAAGATTTTCTCTCATTTTCCTTCAGAGCTCTGATCCAAAAACTCCTGAAAATTTCCCAACAGAGATTCTATTGTACTCTGTCCCATTCTCTCTGTACCCTGCTGGTCTCAATCCACTGTTCTCTGACTTCCAACTCACAATAGTGAAGCACACAAATTATAAGTTTCTGTGATCTATCATTTTATTTTAAGCAAGCATTTAATACTAATTAAGCAAAAAATATGAACTCTCTCTAGAGAACAGATAAGCTTTGTATTTAACATATGCTGTCCCAGTAGGAAAAAGTGCAAGAGGGAAGGCAAACAGCACCATCTGCATGAATTCTTTGACAGAAAATTTCAATGACAATCAATCTCTTGCCTCTTGCCTTGTACTTAGGCCACTTCACTAGGTCTCGGTCACCAGAGGGTGCAGAAAAAGATCAAAGGCCTTGCACTGAGGTACTATATAGTAGTGATGGGGGACTTGAATTATCTAAACATCTTGCTGGAACTCTTTCTCTAACAAAAGTAAATCAACCAATTAATAACTTCTTGACTTGCCTTAGTGATGATTTTATCCTTGAAAGGGGGAGGCAACAATAAAGGGAAATTTTATACTGACTCTAATTCTCATTAACAAGAAGGAACTGGGTACTAAGGCAGAAATGATGAAAATTCTGGATATAAGTTACCACTCCATCCCAGAGTTGTGATGGAGTACTGTAAATCTGGTCATAGCTTTATGTTCACCCTGAAGTTTGGAAAAGTAGATTTCAAAGAAAAATGCTGTGAGAATTCATCACAGAAGGGATAAAGAGTAGTCAAAATTAAAATTTTGAAGCCATAAAGGAATAAAATTCCATTGGGGAGGGGAAATAGAATTTTTTCTAAAGAGTTCAAGCTTAATATACAGGATACTCATCAACCAACTTAGATTTTTATTTTTAAGTGAGGCAACCAGAGTTAAGTGACTTGTCACACAGCTATGTCACTCATTTGTCAAGTGTCTGAGGCAGGATATGATTCAGGACCTCCTAACTCCAGGGCTGGTGCTCTACCCACTGTACCATCTAGCTGCCCTAAATTAAAATTTTAAAAATAAATGTACATAGAATGGAAGCAAAGCCAAGAAGGCAGAGAAAAGGCAGGGACTCACCTGAGCTTCCCCCAAAAACCTCCAAACATCTTGAAATAATTCTATAAAACAAATTCTAGAGTGGCAGAACCCACAAAAGGATGGAGGGAAACAATTTTTCAGCCCAAGACATCTTAGAAGGTCAGCAGGAAAGGTCTGTAGCACCATAGTGAGAGTATAGCATAGTGCAGCACAGGCCATGCCCCAGCAAACTAACAGTAGGCCTTGGGAGAGACTGAATCAGTGGCAGTAGTGGCATTTCCAGACCTCTCAGCCCACAGAGAGTAAGGGCGTCAGACAACTAGTCAGAAGGAGATTACAGGAGTCCTTGGCTGGCACCAGGGGCAGGATTCTCTTGCATTGCCCATACTTGGATTCTGGGTTTCAGTCCCAGGGTGAGGAGTAACACTAAAACACCAAAGCTTGTGGCCACAGGGGAGCTGGGACACTGCTCACAGTTCCAAGATGGAAAAAAAAGTGTTTGTGGTTGCTCAAAGAACAGGAGAGTAGTAAACTCACCTGTCTCTAGATATCACCTTGGAAGAACCAAAAACTTACAGGTCCCCAGATTTACCTCTGAAAACATCTACACTAAAATCCAAAGCTTAGGGTGGTACTCCCTCTATTCCAGAAGCAGAGCCCCGCTTTAGCATAGAGTTAAAAGTCAAGAAATAGCCTGGGAAAAGAACAAACAACAGAAAAAGATCCTGACTACAGAAAGTTACTATGGTGACAGGAAATATCAAAATACAACTCAGAAGAAAACAACAAAGTCAAAATTCCTACATCCAGAGCCTCCAAGAAAAATATGAATTGGCCTCATGCCATGGAAAAGCTCAAAAAGAATTCTAAAAATCAAGTCAAAGAGGTAGAGGAAAAATTGGGAAGAGAAATGAAAGTGATGCAAGAAAATCATGAAAAAGGAGTCAACAGCTTGGTAAAGGAGGCACAAAAAATACCAAAGAAAATAACACTTTATAAAAAACACAGAATAGACCAAATGGTTTAAAAAAGGGTACAAAAATCCAATGAATATAAAAATGCCTTGAAAAGCCAAATGGAAATTGGCCAAAATGGAAAACATGATACAAAAATTAACTGAAAAAAAGAACTCCTTAAAAAATAGAATTAACCAAATGGGAAAAACAAGACATAAAAGTTCACTGAGGAAAATAATTCTTTAAAATTTAGGTATGGGCAACTGGAGCTAATGACTACATGAGACATCAAGAAACAAACAAAAAAAAGAATGAAAAATGGAAGAAATTATGAAATATCTCACTGGAAAAACAACTGAACTGGAAAACAGATCCAGGAGAGATAATTTAAGAAACATTGAACTACCTGACAGCCATGATAAAAAAAAAAAGTGGACAGAATCTTTCAAGAAATTATCAAGGATAACTGCCCTGATGTTCTAGAACCAGAGGGTAAAATAGAAAAGGAAAGAATCCATTGTTCACCACCTGAAAGAGATCCCAAAATGAAAACTCCCAGAAAGATGACAGCCAAATTCCAGAGCTCCTAGTTCAAGGAGAAAATATTTCAAGCAGCCAGAAACAGACAATTCAAATATCAAGGAGCCACAGTCAGGAGAACACAAGATTTAGCAGTTTCTACATTAAAGGATCAGAGGACTTGGAATGTGATATTCCAGATGGCAAAAGAGCTAGGATTACAACCAAGAATCACCTTTCCAGCAAAACTGGATATAATCTTACAGGGAGGGGAGAGTGGGGAAACTGGATATTCAATAAAATAGAGGATTTTCAAGCATTCCTGATGAAAATACCAGAGCTGAATAGAAAATTCATATTTCAAATACAAGACTCAAGAGAAGCATAAAAAAACTAAATGGGAAAGAGAAACCATAAAAGATTCAATAAGGTTAAATTATTTACATTCTTACATGGGAAAATGATTCTTGTAACTGCTAGAACTTTCTCAGTATTAGGGCAGTTAGGAGTCTACATAAACATGTGGCATGGGTGTGAGTTGAATATGATAGAATGACTACCTGGAAAAAAAAACTTATTAAGGGATGAGAAAGAAGGATGCATTGGGAGAAGGGGAAAGGGAGAGATAGAATGGGGTAAATTATCTGACATAAAAGAGGCACAAAAGAGATTTTATACTTTAGGGGAAGAAGGGGAAGTGGAGCTGGGGAGCAAGTGAACCTTACTGTCATCAGAATTGGCTTAAAATGAGAACAATATACACCCTTTGGTTGGGTGTAGAAATCTATCATACCATACAGGAGAAGCAGATAAGAGAAGGAGGTAGGTCTCACAGAAGGGGAGCTAAAAGTCAGCAGCAAAACACTTTTGAGAATGGACAGAGTGAAAGAAGAGAAACAGAGTAACATAAAGAGAGGGAAAATGCGATGGAGAAAAATAAAGTAATCATCACCATGAAAAAAAATTTATAGCAAGTTTCTCTAATAAAGCCCTCATTTCTCAAATATATAGAGAACTGAGTCAAATTTATAATAGCCATTTCTCAATTAATAAATGGTCAAAGGATATAAACAAGCAGTTTTCATATTAAGTAATCAAAGCCATCTATAGTTATATGAAAAAATGCTCTAAATTACTATTGATTAGAGAAATGTAAATTAAAACAACTCTGAGCTACCATTCCACACCTATTAGAGTGGCTAATATGACAGAAAAGGAAAATGACAAATTTTGCAGTGGATAAGGGAAAATTGGGACATGAAAGCACTGTTGGTAGAGTTGCCAATTGATTCAACCATTCTATAGAGCAATTTGGAACAATACCCAAAGGGCTATAAAAAACATGCATACCTTTTGACCAAATAAAACCACTCCTAGGTCTATATCCCAAAGAGATACAAAACAAAAAAGAAAAGGACCTATATGTATATTTATTATATTTATTATATTTATATATTTATTATATTTATATATTTATAGTGGCTTTTTTTGGGGGGCAAAGAATTGGAAATTGAGGGTTTGTACATCAATTGGGGAATGGCTGAACAAATTGTTGGATATGATTGTGATGGAATATTATTGTGCTATAAGAAATGATGATCATAAGGAAGTTACAGTGAAATATATCTCCCAGGAATCTACATCAAGCTCACTGGCCTATTTTTGTAAACTCTTTCTTATTTTTTTTTAATCTTGTGGCTTATCTCCCCTTTTTCTGATCTTTCAAATTTCACTGACAGTGTCTCAGCAATTATATCTACCAAATTACTGTAGTTCATATAGCTAAGATAAAGCTACACAAAAGTCAAGGAGGATGAACATTAATGAATGACTTGGCAATTAAGAAAATATCATTGGTAGCTTCCATTGATAGCTCTGGAGAGGGCATTTTTCTGGAGAAATGAGGCAGGAAACCAGACTACTTCAGAATTAGCAGAGGAGAGAAGTAGAGTCATTGAATATAGATGGATTTATGAATTCAGCCCCTTGTACACCAGCTCTCCATTTTTCACTCAGGAAAACACATTACTTTTGTGTCCATCCTGTCCATAGTTGTAACAGCAGATAGCTTGACACTGCTGTGTGTTTGGTTATTTTTCTGGCATGAAGATACTTTAGCCTCTGCTTCTAAGCCTACCCATTAAGCCATATTGTAACTTGTCTGCTTCAATCCCCTGCTTGGCTTAAATATCCCATATCTTGGAAGATGTTTTGGAACTCTTTAAGGATTTTTTTTCCATTGCTTGAGCAAGCTCTCCCTGTTCAAAAGCTCTTGCTTTCTCTACTCTATTGATGGTACTACTTTGAAGTACAGGGAACACTCGGACCTTTCACTCATGCAGTTATAATGGCATCAACAGCAATTCCATTCCATCTTCTCCAGCAGATTGCCCTCTCTGTCATTTCCACTTTCTCACTAATCTTGAAACTTTTCCTATTATTGGCAGCTTCTCTGGTGCCTACAAACATGCTCATATCCTCCCTATTCTTTAAAAAAAAACTTTCAGTTCATTTTTCCATTAAATTTATTTTTTAAATAATATTTATTTTCCCCAATTATATGTAAAAACTATTTTAACTTTTTTTAAATTTTGAGTTCCAAATGTTTTCCCTCACTTCTCCAAGACAGTAACCAATTTGATACAGAT